>NC_133693.1:3952500-4455000 GCF_048934315.1 Petromyzon marinus
TTACGAGCGCTGCCACAGCGTAAGTGGTTCTCACACCGGACTACTACAACCCAGAGGTCGCCGGTTCGATCTCCCAGCCCAGCAGCTGAAACTATGGTGGCAATTTTCTTAAATGCCCCCCCCCCCACCACCACTGCCTCTGTCCACCCAGGAATATAAATGGTTTCGTGTGGTGGGGTAAAGCGTGGGGTACACCCCTCCTCTTCCAAGATATCCAGCCAACGCGGACGAGCAGCCTCCGTAGAGCTGCGTCTGTAGTGTAGGGAGAAGTGCCATGAGAAAGGCAATGGCCGTGGTGCAACTTTACCCTTTGGTTCTTTCGGTAAAGTCACGTAGGTAGAAAGATCAAATTAAACAAAAAATAATATATCGCGACTTTTCGATCGCAACACAGGCGGTCGTCCTCAGGCGGAAAAAAAAATATAATCCAGCAGTGGTACTGCTGAACAAGCGAGAGAGCTGTTACAACAAGAAGCTATTTACGTGGCGATGGGCAAGCAAGCGGGGTCTGAGCTAGAAAGGAATTCCATCCCCGGACGCAAGCAAACCTCTTGTTGTAACAGCTCTCTCGCTGGTTCACCAGTTCCACTGCTGGATTATTATTTTTTTTCCGCCTGAGGATGACCGCTTGTGTTGCGATCAAAAAGTCGCGAAATATTATTTTTTGTTTTATTTAATTTTTCTACCTACGTGACTTTACCGAAAGAACCAAAGAGTATGGATTCCTGCAGTCACGAAAGCTTCAAATGAAGATTGCAACTTTACCGTTTATCGTTTTTGCGGCAGGTTGGCCTCGCAGCAAGAAGTCTCCCTGGGTTTGATGCCCGACTCGGGCGTCTTTTTCTACTTGGAGTTTGTATATGTTCTACATGGGGTTTATCCCATAGCTAAACAGAAGAAAAAAACGCACAGTGGAACTGGTATGGCTCAGTTAGCTGCTGAAATTTTACCTGCAAATTACTTATTTGTGATTACTCATAGCGGCAACAGGATCAGAATCTTTATTTATCTTGGAGAAATAAGATGAGCTTTGAAGCTCTTTTTCACACATGTCCAGTAGGAGTGAGTCAAAACATTACTACACTTAACCCCGACTGTAAAAACTTGGCAGGACCCTCCTGAATGAGAATCTTGAGACTCAGTGAGGCTTTGCTGGGTAATAAATAAATACAAATATACCAATAATCAAAAAGAAAAAAGACTTGCTGCTTTATGAGGTGGTTTTAATTCAATCCTTCAATTTTACCCATCTGACATCCGGCATAAAGGGATACGTTTCGTGTGCGTGTGTGTCTGTGTGTATGTGTAAGTGGGGAGCGGTCGTGTAGTAGTGAGCAGAACTGCGCTGTAAACCCAACAACCCGCGTTCGATTCCCGCTCACGCCCAACATCGATCCGTAACGAATATCTGAACCGGTCCTAGTTCTCCGCTGGGTCCACTCAGCCTTAAATGAGTACCTGGTGTGGTGCGTTAACATTAGCACTGGGGGTGACAAAGGCGGCCGGGCGTGTTGCTGTCCACACCACCTCCTCACGCGTGTGCCGTACCAGCCTTACTAATGGGTCTGTTGAGGCCACACGGGGGACCTTTATGTGTAAGAAGAGGTGGGGGGTGCGGCGGTGTGGGGGACCTGTTCTGCCCTGGTGTTCATTCCGTGGAGTGGGGATGCCTAAATCCGGCCCTATCAGCAACTCTCTGTGCACTATCTCTGGGTGTTGTCGTTTTTTGCAGTACATGAACAGTATTTATTTGACTCGTTTTTTTGCCATTGCCTGTGGCATATTTTTTGAACTAACTAAAACAAATACAAAGGGCATTTTTGAAGTTAACGAAGAGAGGAATAATAATACTGTAATGAGAACAAAATGATCGTCTCGCGCGATTGGGGTTAATAAATCGTGATCGGCGGATAGATTGCTGTGAATCCCGACGCAATGTTGGCGGCTGGCCCAGGGCTTCATTTCAGCCAAATATTCATGAAACCGGCACACCACATCCAGTATACATCTGACTGTGGGCTGTGGCTACTACTGGTCACGTGCCACCTCGTCCAGTCGACCAGTGACCCAAAAAATGTGTCCGCGCCCCGCACGCCGTATTCAGTATACTCTTGGGTCTTTCTGTAAAGTCACATAGATAGGTTCAAAAAAAATTACAAAAAAAATTCGGACGTTTCGATCGCGACACAAGCGTTCGTCATCAGGAGAAATAAACTCCTTAAAAGACTTTTTAAAAAAAAAAAACAACGGTTTTATTTTAAAGTGCACTAAAAAGTAAATGACTCGATTGGACAACGGGAAGTGGACAACATCTTGATGACACGTGGCGCCTGAGACACGTGGCGAGGCGATTCCAGAGTTTAGGGACCGCGGCGTTTTTGACCTACCCCAAATAAATATTTAATTAATAAGCCGTCCATACAATGTGCTAATTGCTTTAAAAGAGCCAATTAATTGATTAATTGATGACGATTTTGATACTGGCATGCATTGTCACCGGATCTGAGTACGTGTGCAAAATTTGGAATTGATTGGACAACAGGAAGTAGACTAAATTTTGATTGCAAGATTTGACCACGACAAACATACGGGTCAGGTTAAGTAAAACCGTTGAAAAAGAGCGGGAAATCTGCTGAGGCAGGCTGTTTTAAAGGTTTCAAATGGGTGCAGCCCAAGGGTCATAAACGAAGTGGGCGGGGCTAGTTATGTTAATGTGATAAATTTGCATGTTAATGTCAGGTGGGAGAGCGGCCTCCATCCACCTTTAACATCACTCGCCCCACCCACTTCGTTGATGACCATTGGGCTACACACATTTTAAACCTTTAAAACAGCCTGCATCAGCAGCTTTCCCACTCTTTTTTCTCCTGAGGACGAACGCTTGTGTCGCCATCGAAACGTCGCAGTTTTTTAGTTATTTTCTTTGAACCTATCTACGTGAATTTACCGAAAGACCCAATAATATGAATTCCTGCAGTCACGAAAGCTTTAAGTTAAGATGTATTCAGTATACCTAACAATTTGTGTGAAACTAAGCCCTGGCCGGACCAGTGTCTGAGTGCGGCTTGCCTTGGAAATAAATCAGACCTTGTGAATGCACCAGGAGTGGAGTTCTTTATCGCTGTGAGAACCACACTGAGCAAGCAAACAAACAAAACCGCCGATACTGATGCACATATCACCGCTGCGGCAACTTCTACTGCTGCTTATGATACACAGTCACTGTTGCTGCTGCCGATACAATGGTGATGCTGAAGATGCTGCTGATGATGATCATCATGCTGCTGATGATAATCATCATCATGCTGATGATGCTGCTGCTGCTGCTAATAGACGTGGCATTGCACTCGCGATGCTGTTGATAACCCTCATGCTGCTGACGATATTTCTCACTCTGCTGCTTATTCTGCTGCTACTGCTGGCATCAATGCTGCCAGCGCACGGGTGGGTGACGTGGGGGGAGGGGTGGGGGTGACGTGGGGGGGGGAGACGGGGGGTGACACGGAGTGGGGGTGACGTTGGGGGGGGGGGGACACGGGGTGGGGGAGACGGGGGGGTGACGTGGGGGGGGGGTGACGTGGGGGGGGGTGACGTGGGTGGGGGGGGTGACGTGGGGGGGGGTGAGACGGGGGGGGGGTGACACGGGGTGGGGGTGGCGTGGGTGAGACGGGGGGGGGGGTGGTGACACTGGGTGGGGGTGACGTGGGGGGGGGTTGAGGCGGGGGGGGTGGTGACACTAGGTGGGGGTGACGCGGTAGGAATGATTCACTGCCCAGGATGACTCACTCCGTTGTGCCGGAGCGCTTTCTTGTTGCTGCTGCTGCTGATGATGACGACCACGCCTCTGCTCGCAGGGAGACCAATTAGCGGCAGCTTTGCCAGCGGCGGCGGATGAATGCGCGGCGTGCGGATTGCACGACGGTGACTCCGCTTATCGCCATCGTTAGCAGCCATGATCAATCCAGCTGTGCTGGGTGAAAGCCTCCCCTCCCACCACCCCCTCTCAAGCCGTCACCATCTCTCACGGTGCTGCAATGATGTGACAATCCGCAGGCGGCATTGGCGGGCACACGAGAGATGATGTTTCGTCGCTCCGTCTCCACGGTTAACGTCCTCTCAGAAGCGTTCCGTGCACTGGCTGCCGCTCGGTTGTTAAACTGCGCGTGTCTTCCAACGGGGAATTTGTTTTTGTTTTTTAGCACATTCGTCAACGACGCTGCGGTCTTTAAAGGGAAAACTTAATATGCGACGTTTCGGGCAATGAACCTTCTTCACAGGACATATTTACGCTACATGCGCTATGAAGAAAGGTAATTGTCCGAAACGTCGCCTATTATATATTTTAAGACCACT
Source organism: Petromyzon marinus (assembly GCF_048934315.1). Lineage (NCBI taxonomy): Eukaryota > Metazoa > Chordata > Hyperoartia > Petromyzontiformes > Petromyzontidae > Petromyzon > Petromyzon marinus. The sequence continues at coordinate 3,956,854 of NC_133693.1, forward strand.
CTGATTGACTAATGTGTTTGGGGTTTTGTTGCTGAAGAAGGGTAATTTCCCGAAACGTCGCCTATTATATATTTTAAGTCCACTCTGATCGACTGTGTTTGGGGTTTTGTTGCTGAAGAAGGGTAATTTCCCGAAACGTCGCCTATTATATATTTTAAGATCACTCTGATCGACTAATATGTTTGGGGTTTTGTTGCTGAAGAAGGGTAATTTCCCGAAACGTCGCCTATTATATATTTTAAGACCACTCTTATTGACTAATGTGTTTGGGGTTTTGTTGCTGAAGAAGGGTAATTTCCCGAAACGTCGCCTATTATATATTTAAGACCACTCTGATTGACTAATGTGTTTGGGGTTTTGTTGCTGAAGAAGGGTAATTTCCCGAAACGTCGCCTATTATATATTTTAAGACCACTCTGATCGACTAATGTGTTTGGGGTTTTGTTGCTGAAGAAGGGTAATTTCCCGAAACGTCGCCTATTATATATTTTAAGACCACTCTGACTGTGTTTGGGGTTTTGTTGCTGAAGAAGGGTAATTTCGCGAAACGTCGCCTATTATATATTTTAAGACCACTCTGATTGACTAATGTGTTTGGGGTTTTGTTGCTGAAGAAGGGTAATTTCGCGAAACGTCGCCTATTATATATTTTAAGACCACTCTGATTGACTAATGTGTTTGGGGTTTTGTTGTTTTGCTTGTGAACCAGTGCCAACGCAGCAGCAGCGCCACCAAATAACTCGCCTCTTAATGACATCCTTTCAAAGTGTTACTTATCTCAGTGGCCGTTAACGATGCCATTTAATCTTCGTACCTTCTCCAGTCCGGGTCCGTGACGCGGAGAAGACAAACTAAAACATTCCGCAACCCGGCACACCGCATCCATCACCACTGTTGTGTTGAGCTGTCACGAGCAAATGGCATAGGGGTGTTTCTGAGACCATGTCCTGAATATCTACACTGGCTCTGTACTGCGCGTGCCGATGCAGTCATGGGTACGCGCTATATAATTCCACAATTGCATTGCAGTGGTTCACACAGACCCAGAGACTCACGTAGAGAACCAAATACTTACATAGGGACTCACAGACTTGCATAGGGACTCACAGACTCCTATAGAGACCGACATACTTACACAGGGCTCTACAGACTCGCATTGAGACGCACATAGACTCAAATAGACACCCATAGACTCACAGAGACCCATAGGCTAACATAGAGAGCAACATACATAGAGACTTATATATTAACATCCTATGACTGCCACTCTATGAAAAAAAAACGCTCAGTGTGACTGTACGGAGTCTTTACACGTCACCATATAAACGTAGAACTTCTTTCATACCGTACGCTATATATGCAAATAAGCTCGACACATCTAAACTTCCACACATCCCTAAAGAAGGAGTGACATTTCTCATTAAAGCCGCTTTGTTCGTGGATTTTCAAACGCTTTGCTAAAGTGTTACATTCCTAACTCCAGCTTGTCTGAATATCGACTCGATATTGATTCAATATCGATATCAATGTCGATTGAATATCGATTAAAAAACACAAACCCCGCGAGTATAAAAACAAATTACGCGCTAGCATCCCACGTCGTTGAGGATTTTCGCTCTGGCTTGATGACTCCGATGATGATGATAAACCAAAAACTATAAACTATTTTTGTTTTATTTTACCAGGTTAAAGCCCATTGAGTTACGTAGCTCTCTTTCAGAAGCGACCTGGCCACAAATGATAGCACAACCTAGTGGCTTTATATCACGTGGGCATGTATAGCACGCACGTGTACATATGGGTGGATTGGTGGATGAATAAGGTCGATGGATGTGTGGATAAGGGAATGATGGATGGGTGGGTTACTGTGCGGATAGATGTGTGGATGGATGGGATGAATGCGTGGAGACGGGGTCGGATGTCTCTATTGGTGGATGTTTTGGTGGATATATTATTGTGGTCATATGCACAGGGTTACTTTGGTGCGTGGATTGATAGATGTTGCGTCTTTGTCTTGCATAACTTTATACACAGCTCCCCTGCCCCGCTGTATATTGCTTTGTAATCGCCGAGTTGTTCCGTGCAAGAGACCGTCTGCTCGGCTCTCACGAGGTAAAATCCGTGATTGGCTGACTCACACCCTCGGTCGCCGCTCCATCACCCACCCGCCCGTCCCCTCCCTCCCCCTCCCCGCTCTATGAGAAGAGGAGGCTGGAAGCGGCGTGTGGGTGGAAGTCTGAGACATAGCCCCCCCCACCGGCCCCCCACAGAGGGGCGTACGAACCATGACCTCCGTGATTCCTGCTCCACCCATTAGCTCAACTTGACCCCCCCCCCCCAACCCAACAGAGAGAGAGAGCCAGGTTCAAACCTCGGACAAAACACAACCCCACGCATTCATTAAAACCTCCACGAGTGGGAAATTAAAGCCGCACGCCACAGGAGTGCGGTTGTGGTCAGCCAACCCAAGCTACGGTTCATATAGTAAGCCACTGTACGGGGTGGTCCAGATGTCTCGTGACCACCAAATTAATTGAGCCCTAACATGTTTTCTCTTTTGCATATTAATTTCTGTTTTAAATTAACCTTACTTCAAGAATATATTTTAAGGTTTAGAGAATTCAATGAAGCTCTCTTGTGGTAAGCAGACCTGGACATTGGCATTTAGCTCCTAGACGTATTTCCATACGCAAATCTTTTTTTTCGATTAAACCTCGACTAAACATAACCCCACTTTCCTGGGTTAAAACTCGACTAGGCGAAGCCCACATCCCATTTAAACTCTGACTTAACCCAAGACCTATCTCGGTTAAAACCTTGACTTAAGCCAACCCACACGACTGTTAAACCTCGACTAAACCCGAAAACAAATCACCTTTGTTTGCATTCACCACTGTCCTGAACAAGGTCAATCAGAACACCACCATTCGGCCCTTAAACGATAAGATAATTGTGTTCATTGCTCACCATTGTGTCCTCACCAGATCCCAATTGTCTGCTCACCGCTCACCACAGCAACATTATAGGCTCACCATTCACATGTCCATTGTCTGCTCACAGCTCATCACATCACCGTTGTCTGCTCACATAACAATTGTTCGCTCGCCGCCATTGTCTGCTCACCATTCACATCACCATTGTTTATTCATTACCAATAGGATCAACATTGTTCACCACTGCGCATATCACCGCTCTCCGATAATCATCACCATTGGTTGCTCACCACTTATCACCAACATCGTGCGGTATATTCACTCTTGTCTGCTAACCACTAATAACAATATAAAATGTGCTCGTCGATTTATGATCACATCACAACTTCTCACATCCTTAGTGTCTGCTCACCGCTCTTCACCACTCATGACATCACCATCCACCGCTCACCACATTTCACATCACCACTCATGACGTCACCATCCACCGCTCACCACTTTTTACATCACCACTCATGACGTCACCATCCTCCGCTCACCACTTCTCACATCACCACTCATGACGTCACCATCCACCGCTCACCACTTCTCACATCACCACTCATGACGTCACCATCCTCCGCTCACCACTTCTCACATCACTACTCATGCCGTCACCATCCACGGCTCACCACTTCTCACATCACTACTCATGACGTCACCATCCACGGCTCACCAGTTGTCACATCACCACTCATGACGTCACCATCCACGGCTCACCACTTCTCACATCACTACTCATGACGTCACCATCCTCCGCTCGCCACTTCTCACATCACCACTCATGACGTCACCATCCTCCGCTCACCACTTCTCACATCACCATCGTCTGCTCACCACTCATCACATAACCAGAGTTTTGCTCACCAACTACCAGCACTATTGTCTAATACTCTAATTCATTACCATTGGCTGCTCACCGCTGCTCACATCACCATCGCCTGCTCATCCACGCGACACAACAGAATGGTCTCTATTAATCGCAGATCACACATCACCACTTATCACCAGTGTCTGCTCACCACAGGCTTACCACAGGCTCACCACCACCACTATCCCTTTCTCCTCCACGTGAATCGTATGCCGGTGAAGTGAGTAATCTCGCGTGGGCGCTTCGACTCTCTCGGCGGGGAGGGAGAGGGGAGGAAGGGAGGGGGTGGTGAGTGGCGAAATCAAAGGGAGCGCGGCGGTGGTGGTGATGATGAATGAATCAGAATCGTGGGAGGGGCGGGGGGGGTTAAGGGGGGCGAGGGGGGTGAGTCAGGCTGGCGATGCACAGGGTGGTTCAGATGATGGGGCGCTGTAATACAATAAAATCGGCCACGAGATGTTATCTGCCTCACCTGGTATGCAGGAGGTGGTGTGTTGGATCACGACCCTGACGATGTCTGCGTATTTGGAGTTTGCATGTGTCTCTCTCCCCGTGGTGGCGTGGCATTTATTTTTTGTCCGGGTCCTCCCGTTTTCCCCTTTCCACATTTACAATCGACGTGCGCTTCGAGGTTAATTTGGCTGCTAGAAAATGTCCCCGCGATGATGCTAAGCCACTTAGTCGAGCTGTCGTTTGTGGACAGGTCGCTTCTGACAAAGAAGCTATAATAGCTCAGTAGGCTTCACCTAATTAAAACAAAATTGTTCAGTTTAATTTAACTTGTGACCCAAATTTCATTACTCTAAAACTGAATATTTGTTTTAAACCAAGGTTTATTTACAAACATAAATGAATATGTGATGGAAAACACGTTAAGGGTCAATTACTTTGTGGGGGGGGGAGGGGGGCGGGTCACAAGACATGCGGTCCACCCTGTTGACACGAACCGTGCCCGCTACTCTCGCCGCTATTCAGGTCACAAACCAGACCCCCCCCACACCCCTCGACGCACATTAAACTACCCCTGCCACTGACCATACCCCTATCAATAGTAACCCTCACCCGCTCATCCGCCACACACGAACACGGGCAACGGTTGAACACCAAGGCTCGGGGAGTCTCAGTCACACTCGTTCACCTCTCGCTTGCTCATTCACGATAGTTCACTTGAATTCAGTCACTCTCATTCGCCACACCCATTATCCCATTTACACAAAGATAAAGATCCCCCCCCCCGCCCCCGTATAGCCTTAACATGAAATTAGGACAAGGGCTGCATGCGAGCACCTATGAAGGCCGACACGACACACGAGGGGGTGGGTGGCCAGCACCACGCCCGACCGCCTTTGTCTCCCTCGCGGCGATGTGTACACATCGCATCCGGTACTCATTTAAGGCTGAGTCGACTTAGGTGAGACCCAGGGACCTGTTCAGATTATCGTCCCTGGCGATCGCCGTAAGCGGGAATGGAACTCGGGTCGCCCGCGTTCGCAGCTGACCGCTGCGCCACCGCTCATCCATTCAACTCGCTCGCTCGCTCGCCAATTCGACGATTGAATTCGCAAACCGCAAAGGGCCCCTCCACCCCCAACCGCGCTGTGGCTCCTTTGCTGCTGCGGGTGGCGGTCGCGTCCCTGGCTGCGCTCCCGCGTGTTGATCGAAGACTTCGGGCGGCTGATGCCCTCGCGACCAGAGGAGGGCTCCCAGTGCGTGACAAGAAACTGCTGATGTCAGTCAATTATATAATCACGCTCGCGTTAGTAGCGTGATGAGCAGCGATGATTGAAGGGGTGGTGGGGTCTGGGAGGCGAGGGGGCTGGGGGAGCGATTTGGGGAGGGGGAGTGGGGGAAGGGGCTTGGGGGTGGGGGCATCGTATGACGCTGGTTTGACGCTTCTTTGCTCGTGAAAACTTCGCTGAGACTCAAGATTAAGTTATCAAGAGGGTCCTGCTAAAGTTTCGCAGTATTCGGGTGATGTTGCTATGATGTGTACACCAATGCCAACTGAGTAATTTGAGGGGATTTGTTTTCTTAAAGCAGTGGCGGGATGTTTTTGGTCAATGCCAGTTACATTGTATGGGAGGGGGGGGGCGTTCTTTTTTGTTTAAGCTACGGGAAGAAACCAGAGAACTCGGAGGAAAACGAACAAACGCCACACAGAAAGGCAGCCTGAGTTGAGATTTGAACCCAGGAAACCTTGTTGCTGTGAGGCACGAGTTATAGCGTGATACCAACCGCACCCTCGAATCCGCACGGCTAATCTGTTACCAATAATACGAAATTTGAAGAAAAAAACCCTTTTGCTAGTTGAATTCAGGTCTGGCTGGATACCTGACTGGCGCGCGGCCATGAACGCGTGCGCGGAGGTGACGTCACTTGCAATCTCATTGTGACGTCCCGGCTGCCCCCCACCCACCCACCCACCCTCAAACCTCGGCCGTAGATCCCGCGAAAATTCGCGAAATACCCTACCGTACGATCATACTGCATTCGAAAAAAGTTTTGCTCACTGGAGGGAGGTAGGGAGAAACGGACGGTCGAAGGGGCGCGGAGGAACCACAGACATGCGGGGAAGCCAGCAGTCAGGTGGTGATGAGCAAACGCCAAAATCTGCCTTAGCCCAAGCTCTGCGATCCACTATATATGAAGGTATTATAGATTAATTAATGAGTGTTTACATGTAGGAGGAAACCGGAGCACACGCAAACAAAGGTCCAGTTTATGCGACGGGGCAACACTATATCCCATACAAATGAAGCAGGTGAGGTACACATTTTCTGTACCCCATTCGCCTCTCGAGCCAGGGTTTGACACTTCCACGACACCCAAGAAGAAGGGCGTTTTGAGCAACATTTGTGCGATCCACCTACCCTCGCCTCCACGGTCCTGTTTCCAAGGGAGCCTAACTCTTCCGATGAGACACGAAGTGTCCACACGGGTCCAGGATTTTTGTCGTCTTAAAAATAAATGCCGATAAAATGGCGCACTCCCAGAAGGCCGTGCTGCTGATGGCGTTAAAAAACCTTTTTTTACGTGGAGGGACGGGATACGTGAAGGGGACGTTGTCTGCTTATTTATGTTATTTATATTCTCCCCAACGACCTAGATAATTGTGTTCGTTATGTACGGGGCTAGAGTGTTGCCCCCCACCCCAGCCTCGCACGCGCGTGGGGTTTTTTCCAGGGTGCTCCGGTTTCCTTTGCCCTATAAATCACAACTCCATGAAACACAACTCCCATCATTAATTGGCTGAAAACGTCTTTCAAGGAAAATAAGTTAAAAAAAATTACCCTGCAAGGGAGCGGGACCCTGCTGATAAAAAAAAAAAACCTGTCCTTTATTTTACCAACATTCTCGTATATGGCAGCCGCCAACTCAGAATTCCCCGTGTCACATAAACCCGTAGGGCAAGGGACTGATTCTCGATCTGTGCCAACGACTGCCCGTGTAGCTCTCTCCCTCCCTCTCTCGCTCTGTCGCCCCCTGCCATTCCTCTGGCTCTCGCTCAGAGCCCCCCCCCCCACCCCCCCACGAGTCTTTGAGAACCCCCACCAGCCAGTCCATCTGCTCCCCCCGCTAAACTCTTCCACACATAACCCCCGCTCTCATCTCCCCCCACCGTCATCCTTGCATCATCATCACCACCACCACCATCCCACTCTACCCTCCCGCTTCGCTTCACCCACGCACTTTTAGAACAGTGAATTAATTAATGAGTGAGCGAGTGAATTAATTACCAAATGTAATGAATGCACGGTTGAATTAATTAATGAATAATTGATCGAATTGATGAAAACACGGATGAGAGAATTAATGCCTTGGCTTCGTGAGTGTGAATCAGTAAGATGGTGTGAATAAGTGAATCAGCAAGCTGATTCCTTCCTAACAAAGTTATGAGCGAGCGAATCGACGATTAAATCATTGAACTAACGAACGAGTGAATACACGATTCAATTGCCTCAATAGTGAATGAGTGAATCTGGTACTGTTGAATGCGCGAACCAATGAATGGATGACTTAATGAGCGAATAGATGATTTATTGAGCGTACGAACGATGCACCGAATCAATGAGCGAATGAATCCACGAATGAAACCGGATGTCATACCGCGAGGCGGTGCACGTGTGGAGGCGCCAATACCCAGGGGTCTCCGATGACTCCACCGCGAGCTTTTGCTCAATTTGCGCCTCCACTCTGATGTGACCCGGCAGAGGTGGGGGCGGGGGAGGGAGGGGGGGAGCAATTCCGCCCCCCCCCCACCTCGCAAGTTCACGGCGTAACCGGAAACGTCAATTAGTCTGAACAAAACCCAGAGGTCGTCGTTCGCGGTGTAGCATCGCGGTCGGCATGGGCCCTGCACCTGGGAATGATTCTTCCTCGCCATCCACCACTCGTCGCAGGCCGGTGCCTCGGCCCCTCCGGCCCGTGGGTTTCCCCCCAACCCCCAACGCAATTGCACCGCCTGCGCACTCGAAGACCACCGCCACTGGGCCTCTAACGCGCGGTGGAATCGCGAGAGAGCAACAAGATGGGAGAGCAGTGACCGGATCGCTCTCTCCGCGCTCTCCGCTTCCAAGCCTCCTCGCCCCGCTCTTCGTCCGCAACCCTCCCCGTTCCTCGCGCTCCGCTCTGCCCCCCTCGCTCCCAGATCCACGCTCTTCCCCGCCCCGCTCCCCGCATCGCTCTTCGTCCGCAACCCTCCCCGTTCCTCGCGCTCCGCTCTGCCCCCCTCGCTCCCAGATCCACGCTCTTCCCCGCCCCGCTCCCCGCATCGCTCCACTCTCTCTCTCGCGCGCGCGCTCCCCTCTCTCTCGCCGTAAGCGCCATGGTGGTTCGCGCCCCGCTCATCGCCACCGCGAGTCGTGTTGGTCGCGACCGCGCGCCGCTATCGAGGATTCGCGACGGTTCGCGACCGCGTATCCATCGCGGCCATGTCGAGTGTAGGGACACGGGGAGACAACGAGAGGGTGGGAGAGGGATAGGCGGGAAGGAAGAGAGAGACAGTGGTGTCAGCTGTCGAGGGTGCAGTCCGTGTAACTGCACCGGGTCCCTCGGCCCGGAGGGGAGCCCAGGTTCCATCCGGCCTACGAAGAGGGGACGGGGGTGGGAATTGGGAGTGCGGGTCCCAAATTATTAATTGCACCCAGGACTCGTGCCAACCACGCTACGCCACCCACTGACACTCACAGATGGGCGAGAGAGACGCACGCCACACAGAGGCATGCGGACGCGGATAGGAAGAGACAGAGACGGGAAGAGACAAGGAGGACAACAGGGGGATACCTGGGGAAAAATAGACAGATGGAGATTGGGTGGGACTCAGCGAGAGAAAGAGACGCGGGGGAAGACGACGGACAGAGCGAGGAAGGCAGAAAGTGGGACAGACAAAGACGCAGGGAGACAAAGACGGGTAGGAACCCCGTCTGTGTGCGCGAGCTGCGGTGCCCCACGCGCATGCTTATTTTTTTATTGCGCAAAACCAAAACCCTCTGCGGTGGTGCCGATAAATTGCGTAACGCGGACAAAGAGCAAAGCTCTCCATGAATACCAAGCAGGGGCTTTCCCCGTGCCACAGAGCCCGCATTCCGCCTCCGCTTCTCACCAGAAAATATACACGTATATCTTTTTGTTACGGACGAAAAAAAATAAACCCTACACACACACACAAAATATCTGAAATACCAATTATGGTAGTGTTCGCGCATCAAGGCGGCCCTACGCTTTGCGGATGACGCATTCCTCGTGTCCCCGCTAATTCACACGTTGTCTCAACGCGCACGGGGAAATCTCTCTATCTCTCTCATGCTCGCACTCTCTCGTCGTCACTTTGTCGCTCATCGTCGCAGCTCGTCCCACACGTGCGTGGGACGAGAGCCGGAGAATCGCTCCCCCCTCCTCATCGCACGCGGGCCGAGGGAGCCGATCGAGCGTCTGCCGTGCGTCACTTGCAGCGCGGTCTGACGTAGCCACGCGTGCGCGCTCAGCCACTATCGGATAATCCAACCAGAGAACAACAGATAATAACAACACATACAACACACGAGGAGGAGGGAGGGATGGATAGCGAGAGGCGGGGGAGAGAGTGGGGGTGGGAGTGAACCAGTTGCCAGGCATGGATGGGGCTTTCCCTGCCCACGCTCGAGACTCGAGTGTGAGTGGGCGGCGGTGACGGGCGCATCATAGCGAGGAGTATAAATGGGAGTCGAGATCCTAGTTCGGGCAGAGGAGCGAGAGACAACGGTGTCTTCCTGCGTCACTCGAGCTATCGGAGGAGGTTCCCCTTCCTAGAGGTGCAGCAGCAGCAGAAGAATCTTCGCCATCAGCAGCCGCAGCCGCCACCGCAGCAGCCACCTCCCCGCCGCAGACATGAATTGCTTTCTGCTCGTCCAGCCGCGGGTGCCGATGTCGCCCCGCGGTGTCACCGTGCGCCTGCCGTCCCGCGCGGCGCTGTCGACGGGCGAGCGCGAGGAGCTGAGCGTCACGGCCGAGCGGCTGCTGAGCCGCACCCTCACCGTGGAGGTGGCCCTCGAGACGCTGCGCAACGCCCAGCAGCAGGAGGCCCTGCGCAAGGCCAGCTCGCTCATCGACGACGTCGCCGCACGGCTGCGGGACGACCTGGACGGTGCCAAGCGGCGCCTCGCCTCGCTGCACGGCGCCTGCCACGCGGACGGCGAACCCTCCTCGTCGGGTCCCCTCGACAGCAAGTTCCAGTCGCTGGTCATCGGCTGCGCACTCGAGGATAGGAGGAAGCTCAAGAAGAGGTTGGCGACGCTCATCCGCAACGTGGAGAACGCGGACCGCGCCATCAAACTGCTCGACCATCAGTACCAGAAGTCGTCCGTGAGTGGCACCGGGACGATGACCCGGCGATAAAGAACATCTCAAACATCACTGACACCTTCGCCAACTCGATCACCGTCCTCCCACACATGTCCCAACTCCTCCTCGCCCCAACGCCACTCGTGGGGCATCCGTTGATCGGTCTCTCTCTGTGTCTGTGGCCGTGAATTTAACCGAGAGGAGGAACGAGGGAATGAATGAAGGGAGAAAGGCTGCGAGCGAGGTCCTGAATCGGGGCATGGGGGAACCGAAGGAGATGGGGGGGAGGTCCCATCTCGGGGTGAACCCGATGGGAGGTCCGGTCCGGTCTTCGTGCCCCTCCGCGAAGCGCAAATATCGGCACCCGGTAGAACGAACGAACGAATGACCGAACAGAGTGGAGGGAGCGAACGAAGAGAAAAAGACTGCGTGCCAATTTGCGTTAATTTGGCTTCCGAGCCGAGTGTGAGTGTTCATTCATTAATTCTCAGAAGCAATGAACATCCGTCTAGTCACGTGCCAGGCGCTCGGTGTGATTAGCCTAATTAATGATGATGATTAATAAGCTTTCGGGCTAGATAAACAACAGCGAATCGCTACGCACGTGGCGACGTAAAGCCGTGTAAATACGTTCCGAGTGAATATGCAAAACCAACCAGCGCTCGCGTGTGATCGAGATCGAGACGCAATACCATGAATTGTTCGTGTCGCGTAACAACGAGAGTGTTCATTTAGCAACAACAGCACCGACAACAAACCTGATCGACGCATGAATCCGTGTTTGAAGCGCCGACGTGTCTGGCTGGTGACGATGCCCAGTGTTGCGCGTAGGTTTGTGTGGTTGTGCTGCGTGGCTTCTCAAATGTGTGCGTGTATTTTTTTTTTTTGGGGGGGGGGTGTACCGCTAAAAGCGTGGTTGCTGTTGTTGATGTGACATGATGACTGCCCGACGTTTACGCTACACGCGCTGGGAGCTTTCTTCCTCCTCCGAATTTAAATAACAAAATTCGGCTCAATTATTCACTTTACGGAAACCCGAATTGTAATTTTCTAGAAGACGCTACCAGCACGTGCAGAGAAACGTCGGACATCACTCCGAACAACACGCGGTATCCACCAGAGGGATCACAAAAAATATATACCCCCCCACACACACACATCGAAATGAGCTGTGGCTACTTGTGTTGTACTTTGGGTAAGTTGGCCGGAAGGTGGCGCGCGATGGCCATCATGAACTGGGTTCGTTTCTTGGATGTTTGTCGTTATTGGCACGTGTCCGATTAAAGTTGCCACTCAGCACACACCGTTGTTGAGAAAGTGGACTGCCCGCTTCTGCGTATTCATTTGGTTGTGAAGGGGAAACCCAGTGTGCGATTTATCTGAGCCGGAGCTGTCCGGTTCTGAGCTCTGAAATATATCTTCTATCTCGATATATAAAAGGCAAAGTTGTGAATGTGTGTCTGTTCAAAATGTTTAGCGTACTTCCCGACATGCAACAAACTTGAAATTTGCCATGTGGGTACTTTCAAGACTGTACACCATGCACAAATTATAAAAAAATACACTTTTTTTAGGGGGGGGGGGAGCTCAATAATGCATTTATTTTTTGCACGGCCAGTGAGCTGTGACGTCAAATCTGTCACGTGACCCGGGCATGTGGAAGCGTAACGCATTGTAGTGTAGTGGTTAGCGCGCTGCGCTACGAACCCGGCGACCCGAGTTCGATTCCCGCTCACGGCCACCACCGGTGACGATTATTTGATCCGGTTCTGGGCTTCCCCTAGGGCCACTCAGCCTCAAACGAGTAACTGCTGTGGTGTGTGAACATCACCACTGGGGAGACAAAGGCGGCCGGGCGTGGTGGATCCAAGTCCCGGGCGAAGCCGGGTAGTACAGCTAGTCTATATATTAAAGTAAAAAAAATGTGTGTGGGTTTGTGTGTGGTCGCGCGCTTGGCTCTCCAACGGTGGGGTTTAGGTAATAAAAAAATATAATAGCCAGGCACCACGCCGTAAGCCCTGCGGTCAGCAAGCAAGCGCTATTCCTCTTTCACATCCGTCAACTTTAAATTAGTTTAATGTGCGATTTTTGTGCGCTTACATTTTATTCATTTATTCACTTATGACGCGTGCACGACCGTACCAACTCACGCGCCTTTGGTGGGGGGGGACGGCCTACGCCAAGTCGCACGCCTTCGATGGGAATGATGGGGGAGGGGCATTTTCTTTCGCATTAAAAATGCTATAAAAATACACTAAACGTTGACGTTAATTCTTCACTGTGTGATGCCCCTCCCACCCCGATGCGTGCAGTTATTACTTCTATACAGTCGCTAGATGCTACCACTATAGGCCGTAGATATTACTGCAGAGCGGCCGGGGAGATCGTGGCTGGTGGGGGGGGTGGGTCAGGGGGTAGCAGCCCAGCCCCAGCCTGCCAAGGTGCCACCTCGGCCGGCTGGACAATCTAGGCGAGGCCGGAGGCTCTGCACGGGACTAGGCCTCACCACGCCATTCTGTCAGGTGAGTACTTTGTGCTATAGAGTCGATAGATACTGCTATAGAGTCAGCATGTACTACTGTAGTGATAGCAGGTACCACCACAGTCGGTATGCATTGCTGTAATCATAGCAGGTGCCACCACAGTCAATACGCACTGCTGTTCGATTTTTAAGAGTAGTTTGGAAATATTTTTAAGACCTGGGCAACGCCGGGTACTTCCTGCTAGTATTTATATATTTCCACCAGCCTGGGGTTCCGGTTTAATTTTGTTCAACCAGGTTGAATAATCATTCTCTCAAATAATCAACCCCCCCCCCCCCCCCGGGTGTAATAACCACCACACGCAACAGGTTGTATAGGCTGCTGCTGGGGGGCTACGTGGCGGGCAGCTGCGCAAAGCTGCAGAAAAAACTCATTGTTGTACTGCACTTCCATGGCTCCCACGACATATTCTATGCTCTGCGCCCACTCTCACCAACCCGCATGCTGGCCGGCACGGTGAAGTATGGTCAAATAACCCCCCATTAACGCTCCCCACAAATTCACGTGCAGACAAAGATCTCCCGTATAGCCTTGACAGACTGTTGGGGCAAGTACAGTTAGCGAGCGCCTATGAAGGCCGATGCCATGCACGATGAGGTGATAGTGTCCCCAGCACCACGCCCGGTCGCCTTTGTCTCTCGCGTGTTGATCTTGATGCACCGCACCGGTTACTCAGTTACGACCGAGTCGGCCTAGGGAAAAAGTCCGGGACCGGGTCTGATAATCGCCACTGATGATAGCCGCGTGCGGTAATCGAACTCTGGTCGCGCCGGGTTAGTGGCGCAGTTTTTGCCAACAGCCGTTGTCAACCCGCTGCTGAATAAAAGCGATTTCAACAATCCATCATCGCTCCATCTCTAAGTGGAGGTTCCTCTTAGACACATTCCATTCCTTGGCTGCCATGGTGGCCAAAGCTACGAGTTAGGGTCCCTTTGATAACCACCATGTAATATAACTACCTAACTAAAACTAACTTTTTTTTTACCAGGTAAGGCCCACTGAGCTATATAGCTCTTTTTCAGAAGCGACCTGGCCACAAATTATACCTCAATTGAGTGGCATATCATGTGGAAATTTATAGCAGCCAAATTATCTAAACGCGTGATTTTGATTCTAAACGTGGAGGGGAAAACCGGAGGACCCAGAGACAAATCAGCGTGACCACGGGGAGGGAGAGACATGCAAACTCCAAATATACAGGCATCAGGGTGAGAATCGAACCCATGTACTCCCGTATACCTGGTGAGGTAGTTACCATCTCACTACCCATATGTTTTCACCAATATTGTAAAAGAACAACACATATTTTGCGAAGACAGAGCGCCCCTAAAGTGCTAATTGTTCGAGACCATGAGCGTACCGATGATGTGATTAGGCAAGAGGTAGCTGCGATATAGAATATCCCGGTTGCGACAGTGCGAGACAAATCAGAATATTGGGGTCCCACTTGACCCACTGCCGCATCCCATGAGCTGATAGTGTAGTTACTAATGTATTTACTACGCCACTGATAATGTAGTCACTACGCCACTGATAATGTAGTCACCACGCCACTGATAATGTAGCTACTACACCACTGATAATGTAGTCACTACGCCACTGATAATGTAATCACTATGCCACTGATAATGTAGTCACTACGCCACTGATAATGTAGTTACTACACCACTGATAATGTAGTCACTACGCCACTGATAATGTAGTCACTACGCCACTGATAATGTAGTTACTACGCCACTGATAATGTAGTCACTATGCCACTGATAATGTAGTCACTACGCCACTGATAATGTAGTCATTACGCCAATGATAATGTAGTTACTACACCACTGATAACATAGTCACTACACCACTGATAATGTAGTTACTACACCACTAATAATGTAGTTACTACATTACTGATAATGTAGTCACTATGCCACTGATAGTGTAGTTACTACACCACTGATAATGTCGTTACTACACCACCGATAATGTAGTTACTACACCACCAGTAATGTAGTTACTATACCACCGATAATGTAGTTACTATACCACCGGTAATGTAGTTATTACTCCACTGATAATGTAGTTACTACACCACCGATAATGTAGTTACTACACCACCGATAATGTAGTTACTACACCACCGGTAATGTAGTTACTACACCACTGATAATGTAGTCACTACACCACTGATAATGTAGTTACTACAACACTGAAAATGTAGTTACTACACCACCGGTAATGTAGTTACTACACCACTGGTGCCCCTCTGTTATCATTATTGACCACTGTCACATCCACACCGCACCGGTTAAGCGTCTCCACCATCCTTCATCAGTGTGTGTTCTGTGTCTTCTCTTGCTCTGTGTCTCTGTGCGTCTTTGTAATCCCCATGGCCATGTCTTTCAGAGAGAGAGACACGGAGGTCTTTGAAGCACTCTCGGCAATAACTGGTGGAAAAATACATTTCAAGAAAACTGAAATGCCATTATATTTTTCCCGCCAATTTTGACGAGCACCGTATGTTTGATGAACATCGTGCAATATTTATAACGCTTTGTTTGATTTCTAACCGTCTGTTGATTATGTTACGTGCTAATCTTCAGCACTTGCAATGCATGAACGATAAGCGATGAAAGAAAGCTATCAACGTTGGACGTTCGCTACAATTTGCAAACCAAAGACCTAGACTGTACCTCTACATACATTGTGGCCTGCAACTCAGGGATACATTATGCAAGTTATCAAACAAAAACATTCAAACCGGTTTCTGAAAACACTTTTGAACCGTGAACCGGTTCAAGCAGTTTCCGGATGCGCCCCAAAAATCAAATCTGTTTGACTCCGAGCAGCCAGCCAGTTAAAAAAAAAATTGGTCTATTTGTTTGTGTTTCTCCCTTGTTATGGGACTTTGCAGGATGAACGTTGACATTTCTAAGGGCAAGGGGTGACCAATGAGGTCCGAATTGGTCTGTAATAAGGTAGGGCACTGATAAGGGGTTGACAGGTGTGTAGTAACATAATCGTGGTCATAATGGTCCCTGTTTATCGTTTGTTCCGATCGATTTTTCCTCGTCGCTATGCTCCTCCGGTCGTCTTGTTCGCTGACCCGGGTCGCTCCCTCCACAAACGAGATTCGACTCGACAAGTAGCAGCAACATCTTTAAACGGGGACGTGTGGACAGTTTGACGCTGGGGTTGAGAGGAAAGTAGCCAATGGGACCCCGTGTGGAGCAGCCAAGGGGACCGCCGTGTGGAGTAGCCAAGTACACACGCTATACAAATACACCACAGGTAAACGTTGTTCAATCCACACTGCATTGATGCCCCCAACACATGTGACACCATCACATTTTTTTTAATCCTTTATTAAAATCCACTTTTTGAAAAATATACGAAACATAGACCCACGTGGAAAGATAAAATAGAGCATTACATCTAAACCCTAAATCCTGACACCAGGTGCGAGTAGCAATACAACTTCTGCGGCTTTCTGCTCTACTGTTTATAAACAGTACATTTAAAATACATCTGAAGCCACACAATAAAACACGAATGTGACGTAAAAACATTACAGCCTAAATTTAAAATTGACAGCTTATTGAAAACATTCTAAAATCTAAGTAAGCATACTTATCATCTATTGCTTATAAACCATTTGAATGAGCAAGTGATACGGTACATTCTAATGTTATAGAATGGCTTAAAAAAAATCTACCAGTAGATGCTTATAACCAGATACAGTAAATCCAAAAATCCCAAATTTCAAATATGGACCCCTGGCCTCTTCACCATAAAAAAATAGCCCTTAGGTTGAATCGTTTTACCCACAGGGCAATACCGGCCTCAAGTTCTAAATGTTTTTAGTCTTCTACTTAACGTTTATACATACACAATGTGTACCATGAGTGGACCAAATAATTTGTCTCCGTGGAGTGCAAACGCTAAATTTGACAGAAAGTGGGGAAAGTGTCCTCCCATTCACTGGCTGTGTCATAACCGCTGAATGCCATCGCGACTTTGTTGTTTGCATCTTTGTATTGGTTTTGTTTTCTCGGTCCCCCATGGGCCACTTTGAACAAATCCTACTGAGAATTTAACGCAGCAGAGAGTTTGTCCGCGAATTCGAAGATTGAAATCGCGCCAGAGTTGTACCTCTCCACCAACTCGCCCTTGATTTTATCCTCGGCCAGTGCTTTCGAAACGTCATAGCATTTCCCCGATTTCTTGTCGACCAACGTAGAGTAAGTGGTGCCGTCTGGAAGTGTCACCTTACTCTCCTCCCATGCACATTCGTCTGCCGAAAGCTTGAGGTACAGCTCTTTGCCCAAGAGGCCTTTCTGATACGCCTCGTAGACACTCATCTCCTTGCCGACGTCGGGATCAATAATGATTTTGCGTTTCTGTACGACCGTGGACGTTTGCTTGCGCTGTCTCAGCACAAAGAGGTAAAGCCCCGTGTCGGGGTCTGTGATGCAGCGTTTCATTAAGTCCAGGTAAGTGACCTTCTCTCCAGTGTTTGGATCAAAGAAACCCTTGGTGAATTCTTTTCCTTCAACCAAGGTTGTGTTCATCTCCTCGTCAAACAGCCCTCGGCTGTAGGCAACATTCATTGGGAGGCGATGGCTGGCCTGTGGATCGATGATGCCACCTGTGGCGATCTGAGCCTCCAGCAGATGAATTCCGTGGTCTTTTGACACAACGCCTTTCTTCACGGCTTGGAATAGTGACAGGACGCCCCCCGAGTGGGGGTCCTTGTAACCGGTGACGGCACACTCCGCTGCGAAAAGCTGATCACGGGATTCCTTTGTGACAACACCTTTTTCGACAGCCTCGTGGACCGTGAGCTTTTCATTGCTTACAGGGTTGATAATGAACCCGGTCGCCGCCTGTGCTTCCAGTAAGGCCATGCCGCTCTCCGGCTTGAGCATTCTTCTTTGGATCGCGTCACTGACCGACACCTTCTCTTTGGTCTCCTCCAGGTAAAGGCCTGCAATGCTGCTAGTGCCTTCAAGGTACCTCTTTACCAGACGGGTAACTTCTTGGATAGACGTTCGTCCATCGGCCAACTGATTTGCAACTTCGTCCTCTAATACCTGCGACTCGACAAGTTGTGCGACGCTAACTTGACGGCGGAAACCTCGGCACCAAAGGTTCTTCTTCGCCTCGGCCCGTTCCTTGGCTTCAATAATCTTAGTCACAGTAGCAATCACATCCGCAAGTGATATTTTACCAGATTTGTAATCATCAATGAGTTTCTCTCTCATTTCTGCGTCTATAAAATCACTGTCAAATATGTCTTTCAGAGAAACATTTTTACCGGCAAATCTACCAAAAGTCATGTTTATTTTTTCATTGTAAAGTATATCTAGCACCTGAGATTCTATGATGATGAATCTTTCCTCATTTGAACTTACGGAAGACTCCACCAAAAATGGATCATTCTCCGAGGAAGAGCCACCAGCATATTTTTCCACAGTTTCTGTCTTCTGGATGATCATTTCTTTAGATGTTTTCGAATCTTTGGGGTTAACACCATTAAACTCTTTAATAGGAAGCAAGCATAGACCTGTGTCAGGGTCGGTGATGCAGCGCCGCTTAAGATCTAAATATGTGAGGTTTTCTTCAGTGTTTGGGTCAAAGAAACCCTTTGTGTCATCACTGGGGTCAGTCAATATTTGGTTCATCTCTTCATCAAACAGTCCTCTGCTGTAGGCCACTTCCACTGGAAGACGGTGGCTGGCCTCTGGGTCGATGATGCCGCCCGTGGCGATTTGAGCTTCCAGTAGGCGGATGCCATGGTCTTTCAAGATGAGGCCCTTCTTCATAGCTTGGAAGAGTGATATTGTTTCCTTAGAGTACGGATCATTGTACCCAGTGACGGCTCGCTCTGCTGAAAGGAGTTTGTCTTTGTAATCCCACCCCACTACTTTCTGTTCCACTGCCTCATCCACTGACAGTTTGAGGTTGTTGATGGGATCAACAATGAATCCTGTAGCTGCCTGTGCTTCCAGCAAAACCAAACTGGTTCCTGGCCTCAAAAATCCCTTCTTCAAGGCATTGTATATGGACATTTTTTCCTTTGTTGCTTCAATGTAAACTCCGGCAATAGCAGTTGATCCGCCAAGGTAGTTTTGTATCGAACGCCTAACTTCTTCCTCTGATTTTAGGCCTTGCATCAACTGCTCTACCGTTTTACTGTCCAAGAGTTTTGATTTGACCAGTTCTTCTACAGACACTGGCTTTCGCAGCCCCTTAAATGAAATGCTTCTACCCTTTTGACTTTGCCTCTGTCGTTCAATTATTTCAGTAATTGTGATAATTAGTTTCTCAAATGAAATTTTGCCAGATCTGAAGTCGTCTAGTAGTTGCTTTTTCGTTGCTTCATCAATGAGATCTGTTTCAAATAACTCTTTTAGTGACAGCTTCTTTCCAGAGAACTTCCCAAAGGATATTTCAATATATTTATTTTGAAGTTTGTTCCAAATTTCTACTTCTGTAAGTGTGGTCGTAGTCGTCGTTGTAATTGTTGTAGTTTGGGACGATGTTCCAATCTGAGCACTCTGAACAGTCTTTGATTCAACTATTTTTGGAACATCACCTGAACTGACGTTCCCAAACTTGGTTCGTTTTTCCTTCAGAGATAGCAGGCATAGACCTGTGTCAGGGTCAGTGATGCAGCGCTGCTTGAGATCTAAATATGTGAGGTTCTCTTCAGTGTTTGGATCAAAAAAGCCCTTGGTGTCATCACTGGGGTCGGCCAATATTTGGTTCATTTCCTCATCAAACAGTCCTCTGCTGTAGGCCACTTCCACCGGAAGACGATGGCTGGCTTGCGGGTCGATGATGCCGCCTGTGGCGATTTGAGCTTCCAGGAGGCGGATCCCATGGTCTTTTAAGATGAGTTCCTTTTTCATGGCCTGGAAGAGTGAAAGTGTTTCTTTAGAGTACGGATCAGTGTACCCAGTGACAGCTCGCTCTGCTGAAAGGAGTTTGTCTTTGTATTCCCATCCCACTACTTTCTGTTCCACCGCTTCATCCACTGACAGTTTCAAGTTGTTGATGGGATCAACAATGAACCCTGTAGCTGCCTGCGCTTCTAGCAAAACCAAGCTGGTTCCTGGCCTCAAATAACCCTTCTTCAAGGCATTGTATATGGACATTTTTTCTTTGGTTGCTTCAATGTATAGTCCAGCTATAGCAGTTGATCCTTCTAGATAGTTTAGTATAGAACTTCCCACTTCATCCTGAGTTTTCTCACCATCATCCAGTTGTTGGACGGTTTTCATGTCCACAATTTTTGACTTGAACAGCTCATCCAATGTCACCTGCTTTCGTAATCCTTTAAATTTCATGTTTTTCATTTTTTCACTCATTCTCTCTGTCTCAATTATTTCAATTATCATGATGAGCAAAATCTCCTGAGAAATCTTTCCAGTTTTATAATCATTTATTAATTTCTCTTTCCTTTCTTTGTCAACCAGATCAGTCTCAAATATTTCCAGTATAGACATTTTTCTGTTGGCAAATTTTCCACTCTTGATCGTAACCGTTGACTTTGTGAACGTGTCCAACATTTCACTTTCCTGGACAATACGTGGGACCCCACTTGATACCACTTCAGATTTCTCCATCTTAAGATCTACACCATTATTGGATTTATTTTTTCCTTGACTGTCAGTCTGCACGGTTTCACTGCTTACAATGAGTGTCGTTGTTTTTGAGTTCTTGTCTTTAATTGGCAGCAAACACAGTCCAGTCTCTGGTTCGGTGATGCAGCGATTCTTGAGGTCTAAATACGTGAGGTTCTCCTGAGTGTTTGGATCAAAGAAACCTTTAGTGTCATCATTGGGGTCGGACAATATTTGGTTCATCTCCTCATCAAACAGTCCTCGGCTGTAGGCCACTTCCACTGGAAGACGATGGCTGGCCTGCGGGTCAATGATGCCACCAGTAGCGATTTGAGCTTCCAAGAGCCGGATGCCATGATCTTTCAAGATGAGTTCCTTCTTCATGGCCTGGAACAGTGAGATTGTTTCTTTAGAGTATGGATCTGTGTACCCAGTGACGGCTCGCTCTGCTGAAAGGAGTTTGTCTTTGTAATCCCATCCCACTACTTTCTGTTCCACTGCCTCATCCACTGACAGTTTGAGGTTGTTGATGGGATCAACAATGAATCCTGTAGCTGCCTGTGCTTCCAGCAAAACCAAACTGGTTCCTGGCCTCAAAAATCCCTTCTTCAAGGCATTGTATATGGACATTTTTTCCTTTGTTGCTTCAATGTAAACTCCGGCAATAGCAGTTGATCCGCCAAGGTAGTTTTGTATCGAACGCCTAACTTCTTCCTCTGATTTTAGGCCTTGCATCAACTGCTCTACCGTTTTACTGTCCAAGAGTTTTGATTTGACCAGTTCTTCTACAGACACTGGCTTTCGCAGCCCCTTAAATGAAATGCTTCTACCCTTTTGACTTTGCCTCTGTCGTTCAATTATTTCAGTAATTGTGATAATTAGTTTTTCAAATGAAATTTTGCCAGATCTGAAGTCGTCTAGTAGTTGCTTTTTCGTTGCTTCATCAATGAGATCTGTTTCAAATAACTCTTTTAGTGACAGCTTCTTTCCAGAGAACTTCCCAAAGGATATTTCAATATATTTATTTTGAAGTTTGTTCCAAATTTCTACTTCTGTAAGTGTGGTCGTAGTGGTCGTTGTAATTGTTGTAGTTTGGGACGATGTTCCAATCTGAGCACTCTGAACAGTCTTTGATTCAACTATTGTTGGAACATCACCTGAACTGACGTTCCCAAACTTGGTTCGTTTTTCCTTCAGAGATAGCAGGCATAGACCTGTGTCAGGGTCAGTGATGCAGCGCTGCTTGAGATCTAAATATGTGAGGTTCTCTTCAGTGTTTGGATCAAAAAAGCCCTTGGTGTCATCACTGGGGTCAGCCAATATTTGGTTCATTTCCTCATCAAACAGTCCTCTGCTGTAGGCCACTTCCACCGGAAGACGATGGCTGGCTTGCGGGTCGATAATGCCGCCTGTGGCGATTTGAGCTTCCAGGAGGCGGATCCCATGGTCTTTTAAGATGAGTTCCTTTTTCATGGCCTGGAAGAGTGAAAGTGTTTCTTTAGAGTACGGATCAGTGTACCCAGTGACAGCTCGCTCTGCTGAAAGGAGTTTGTCTTTGTATTCCCATCCCACTACTTTCTGTTCCACCGCTTCATCCACTGACAGTTTCAAGTTGTTGATGGGATCAACAATGAACCCTGTAGCTGCCTGCGCTTCTAGCAAAACCAAGCTGGTTCCTGGCCTCAAATAACCCTTCTTCAAGGCATTGTATATGGACATTTTTTCTTTGGTTGCTTCAATGTATAGTCCAGCAATAGCAGTTGATCCTTCTAGATAGTTTAGTATAGAACTTCCCACTTCATCCTGAGTTTTCTCACCATCATCCAGTTGTTGGACGGTTTTCATGTCCACAATTTTTGACTTGAACAGCTCATCCAATGTCACCTGCTTTCGTAAGCCTTTAAATTTCATGTTTTTCATTTTTTCACTCATTCTCTCTGTCTCAATTATTTCAATTATCATGATGAGCAAAATCTCCTGAGAAATCTTTCCAGTTTTATAATCATTTATTAATTTCTCTTTCCTTTCTTTGTCAACCAGATCAGTCTCAAATATTTCCAGTATAGACATTTTTCTGTTGGCAAATTTTCCACTCTTGATCGTAACCGTTGACTTTGTGAACGTGTCCAACATTTCACTTTCCTGGACAATACGTGGGACCCCACTTGATACCACTTCAGATTTCTCCATCTTAAGATCTACACCATTATTGGATTTATTTTTTCCTTGACTGTCAGTCTGCACGGTTTCACTGCTGACAATGAGTGTCGTTGTTTTTGAGTTCTTGTCTTTAATTGGCAGCAAACACAGTCCAGTCTCTGGTTCAGTGATGCAGCGATTCTTGAGGTCTAAATACGTGAGGTTCTCCTGAGTGTTTGGATCAAAGAAACCTTTAGTGTCATCATTGGGGTCGGACAATATTTGGTTCATCTCCTCATCAAACAGTCCTCGGCTATAGGCCACTTCCACTGGAAGACGATGGCTGGCCTCCGGGTCAATGATGCCACCAGTAGCGATTTGAGCTTCCAAGAGCCGGATGCCATGATCTTTCAAGATGAGTTCCTTCTTCATGGCCTGGAACAGTGAGATTGTTTCTTTAGAGTATGGATTTGTGTACCCAGTGACGGCTCGCTCTGCTGAAAGGAGTTTGTCTTTGTAATCCCATCCCACTACTTTCTGTTCCACTGCCTCATCCACTGACAGTTTGAGGTTGTTGATGGGATCAACAATGAATCCTGTAGCTGCCTGTGCTTCCAGCAAAACCAAACTGGTTCCTGGCCTCAAAAATCCCTTCTTCAAGGCATTGTATATGGACATTTTTTCCTTTGTTGCTTCAATGTAAACTCCGGCAATAGCAGTTGATCCGCCAAGGTAGTTTTGTATCGAACGCCTAACTTCTTCTTCTGATTTTAGGCCTTGCATCAACTCCTCTACTGTTTTACTGTCCAAGAGTTTTGATTTGACTAGTTCTTCTACAGACACTGGCTTTCTCAGCCCCTTAAATGAAATGCTTCTACCCTTTTGACTTTGCCTCTGTCGTTCAATTATTTCAGTAATTGTGATAATTAGTTTCTCAAATGAAATTTTGCCAGATCTGAAGTCGTCTAGTAGTTGCTTTTTCGTTGCTTCATCAATGAGATCTGTTTCAAATAACTCTTTTAGTGACAGCTTCTTTCCAGAGAACTTCCCAAAGGATATTTCAATATATTTATTTTGAAGTTTGTTCCAAATTTCTACTTCTGTAAGTGTGGTCGTAGTGGTCGTTGTAATTGTTGTAGTTTGGGATGATGTTCCAATCTGAGCACTCTGAACAGTCTTTGATTCAACTATTTTTGGAACATCACTTGAACTGACGTTCCCAAACTTGGTTCGTTTTTCCTTCAGAGATAGCAGGCATAGACCTGTGTCAGGGTCAGTGATGCAGCGCTGCTTGAGATCTAAATATGTGAGGTTCTCTTCAGTGTTTGGATCAAAAAAGCCCTTGGTGTCATCACTGGGATCGGCCAATATTTGGTTCATTTCCTCATCAAACAGTCCTCTGCTGTAGGCCACTTCCACCGGAAGACGATGGCTGGCTTGCGGGTCGATGATGCCGCCTGTGGCGATTTGAGCTTCCAGGAGGCGGATCCCATGGTCTTTTAAGATGAGTTCCTTTTTCATGGCCTGGAAGAGTGAAAGTGTTTCTTTAGAGTACGGATCAGTGTACCCAGTGACAGCTCGCTCTGCTGAAAGGAGTTTGTCTTTGTATTCCCATCCCACTACTTTCTGTTCCACCGCTTCATCCACTGACAGTTTCAAGTTGTTGATGGGATCAACAATGAACCCTGTAGCTGCCTGCGCTTCTAGCAAAACCAAGCTGGTTCCTGGCCTCAAATAACCCTTCTTCAAGGCATTGTATATGGACATTTTTTCTTTGGTTGCTTCAATGTATAGTCCAGCAATAGCAGTTGATCCTTCTAGATAGTTTAGTATAGAACTTCCCACTTCATCCTGAGTTTTCTCACCATCATCCAGTTGTTGGACGGTTTTCATGTCCACAATTTTTGACTTGAACAGCTCATCCAATGTCACCTGCTTTCGTAATCCTTTAAATTTCATGTTTTTCATTTTTTCACTCATTCTCTCTGTCTCAATTATTTCAATTATCATGATGAGCAAAATCTCCTGAGAAATCTTTCCAGTTTTATAATCATTTATTAATTTCTCTTTCCTTTCTTTGTCAACCAGATCAGTCTCAAATATTTCCAGTATAGACATTTTTCTGTTGGCAAATTTTCCACTCTTGATCGTAACCGTTGACTTTGTGAACGTGTCCAACATTTCACTTTCCTGGACAATACGTGGGACCCCACTTGATACCACTTCAGATTTCTCCATCTTAAGATCTACACCATTATTGGATTTATTTTTTCCTTGACTGTCAGTCTGCACGGTTTCACTGCTGACAATGAGTGTCGTTGTTTTTGAGTTCTTGTCTTTAATTGGCAGCAAACACAGTCCAGTCTCTGGTTCAGTGATGCAGCGATTCTTGAGGTCTAAATACGTGAGGTTCTCCTGAGTGTTTGGATCAAAGAAACCTTTAGTGTCATCATTGGGGTCGGACAATATTTGGTTCATCTCCTCATCAAACAGTCCTCGGCTATAGGCCACTTCCACTGGAAGACGATGGCTGGCCTCCGGGTCAATGATGCCACCAGTAGCGATTTGAGCTTCCAAGAGCCGGATGCCATGATCTTTCAAGATGAGTTCCTTCTTCATGGCCTGGAACAGTGAGATTGTTTCTTTAGAGTATGGATTTGTGTACCCAGTGACGGCTCGCTCTGCTGAAAGGAGTTTGTCTTTGTAATCCCATCCCACTACTTTCTGTTCCACTGCCTCATCCACTGACAGTTTGAGGTTGTTGATGGGATCAACAATGAATCCTGTAGCTGCCTGTGCTTCCAGCAAAACCAAACTGGTTCCTGGCCTCAAAAATCCCTTCTTCAAGGCATTGTATATGGACATTTTTTCCTTTGTTGCTTCAATGTAAACTCCGGCAATAGCAGTTGATCCGCCAAGGTAGTTTTGTATCGAACGCCTAACTTCTTCCTCTGATTTTAGGCCTTGCATCAACTGCTCTACCGTTTTACTGTCCAAGAGTTTTGATTTGACCAGTTCTTCTACAGACACTGGCTTTCGCAGCCCCTTAAATGAAATGCTTCTACCCTTTTGACTTTGCCTCTGTCGTTCAATTATTTCAGTAATTGTGATAATTAGTTTCTCAAACGAAATTTTGCCTGATCTGAAGTCGTCTAGTAGTTGCTTTTTCGTTGCTTCATCAATGAGATCTGTTTCAAATAACTCTTTTAGTGACAGCTTCTTTCCAGAGAACTTCCCAAAGGATATTTCAATATATTTATTTTGAAGTTTGTTCCAAATTTCTACTTCTGTAAGTGTGGTCGTAGTGGTCGTTGTAATTGTTGTAGTTTGGGACGATGTTCCAATCTGAGCACTCTGAACAGTCTTTGATTCAACTATTTTTGGAACATCACCTGAACTGACGTTCCCAAACTTGGTTCGTTTTTCCTTCAGAGATAGCAGGCATAGACCTGTGTCAGGGTCAGTGATGCAGCGCTGCTTGAGATCTAAATATGTGAGGTTCTCTTCAGTGTTTGGATCAAAAAAGCCCTTGGTGTCATCACTGGGGTCGGCCAATATTTGGTTCATTTCCTCATCAAACAGTCCTCTGCTGTAGGCCACTTCCACCGGAAGACGATGGCTGGCTTGCGGGTCGATGATGCCGCCTGTGGCGATTTGAGCTTCCAGGAGGCGGATCCCATGGTCTTTTAAGATGAGTTCCTTTTTCATGGCCTGGAAGAGTGAAAGTGTTTCTTTAGAGTACGGATCAGTGTACCCAGTGACAGCTCGCTCTGCTGAAAGGAGTTTGTCTTTGTATTCCCATCCCACTACTTTCTGTTCCACCGCTTCATCCACTGACAGTTTCAAGTTGTTGATGGGATCAACAATGAACCCTGTAGCTGCCTGCGCTTCTAGCAAAACCAAGCTGGTTCCTGGCCTCAAATAACCCTTCTTCAAGGCATTGTATATGGACATTTTTTCTTTGGTTGCTTCAATGTATAGTCCAGCAATAGCAGTTGATCCTTCTAGATAGTTTAGTATAGAACTTCCCACTTCATCCTGAGTTTTCTCACCATCATCCAGTTGTTGGACGGTTTTCATGTCCACAATTTTTGACTTGAACAGCTCATCCAATGTCACCTGCTTTCGTAAGCCTTTAAATTTCATGTTTTTCATTTTTTCACTCATTCTCTCTGTCTCAATTATTTCAATTATCATGATGAGCAAAATCTCCTGAGAAATCTTTCCAGTTTTATAATCATTTATTAATTTCTCTTTCCTTTCTTTGTCAACCAGATCAGTCTCAAATATTTCCAGTATAGACATTTTTCTGTTGGCAAATTTTCCACTCTTGATCGTAACCGTTGACTTTGTGAACGTGTCCAACATTTCACTTTCCTGGACAATACGTGGGACCCCACTTGATACCACTTCAGATTTCTCCATCTTAAGATCTACACCATTATTGGATTTATTTTTTCCTTGACTGTCAGTCTGCACGGTTTCACTGCTGACAATGAGTGTCGTTTTTGAGTTCTTGTCTTTAATTGGCAACAAACACAGTCCAGTCTCTGGTTCGGTGATGCAGCGATTCTTGAGGTCTAAATACGTGAGGTTCTCCTGAGTGTTTGGATCAAAGAAACCTTTAGTGTCATCATTGGGGTCGGACAATATTTGGTTCATCTCCTCATCAAACAGTCCTCGGCTATAGGCCACTTCCACTGGAAGACGATGGCTGGCCTCCGGGTCAATGATGCCACCAGTAGCGATTTGAGCTTCCAAGAGCCGGATGCCATGATCTTTCAAGATGAGTTCCTTCTTCATGGCCTGGAACAGTGAGATTGTTTCTTTAGAGTATGGATTTGTGTACCCAGTGACGGCTCGCTCTGCTGAAAGGAGTTTGTCTTTGTAATCCCATCCCACTACTTTCTGTTCCACTGCCTCATCCACTGACAGTTTGAGGTTGTTGATGGGATCAACAATGAATCCTGTAGCTGCCTGTGCTTCCAGCAAAACCAAACTGGTTCCTGGCCTCAAAAATCCCTTCTTCAAGGCATTGTATATGGACATTTTTTCCTTTGTTGCTTCAATGTAAACTCCGGCAATAGCAGTTGATCCGCCAAGGTAGTTTTGTATCGAACGCCTAACTTCTTCTTCTGATTTTAGGCCTTGCATCAACTCCTCTACTGTTTTACTGTCCAAGAGTTTTGATTTGACTAGTTCTTCTACAGACACTGGCTTTCGCAGCCCCTTAAATGAAATGCTTCTACCCTTTTGACTTTGCCTCTGTCGTTCAATTATTTCAGTAATTGTGATAATTAGTTTCTCAAATGAAATTTTGCCAGATCTGAAGTCGTCTAGTAGTTGCTTTTTCGTTGCTTCATCAATGAGATCTGTTTCAAATAACTCTTTTAGTGACAGCTTCTTTCCAGAGAACTTCCCAAAGGATATTTCAATATATTTATTTTGAAGTTTGTTCCAAATTTCTACTTCTGTAAGTGTGGTCGTAGTGGTCGTTGTAATTGTTGTAGTTTGGGATGATGTTCCAATCTGAGCACTCTGAACAGTCTTTGATTCAACTATTTTTGGAACATCACTTGAACTGACGTTCCCAAACTTGGTTCGTTTTTCCTTCAGAGATAGCAGGCATAGACCTGTGTCAGGGTCAGTGATGCAGCGCTGCTTGAGATCTAAATATGTGAGGTTCTCTTCAGTGTTTGGATCAAAAAAGCCCTTGGTGTCATCACTGGGATCGGCCAATATTTGGTTCATTTCCTCATCAAACAGTCCTCTGCTGTAGGCCACTTCCACCGGAAGACGATGGCTGGCTTGCGGGTCGATGATGCCGCCTGTGGCGATTTGAGCTTCCAGGAGGCGGATCCCATGGTCTTTTAAGATGAGTTCCTTTTTCATGGCCTGGAAGAGTGAAAGTGTTTCTTTAGAGTACGGATCAGTGTACCCAGTGACAGCTCGCTCTGCTGAAAGGAGTTTGTCTTTGTATTCCCATCCCACTACTTTCTGTTCCACCGCTTCATCCACTGACAGTTTCAAGTTGTTGATGGGATCAACAATGAACCCTGTAGCTGCCTGCGCTTCTAGCAAAACCAAGCTGGTTCCTGGCCTCAAATAACCCTTCTTCAAGGCATTGTATATAGACATTTTTTCTTTGGTTGCTTCAATGTATAGGCCAGCAATAGCAGTTGATCCTTCTAGATAGTTTAGTATAGAACTTCCCACTTCATCCTGAGTTTTCTCACCATCATCCAGTTGTTGGACGGTTTTCATGTCCACAATTTTTGACTTGAACAGCTCATCCAATGTCACCTGCTTTCGTAGTCCTTTAAATTTCATGTTTTTCATTTTTTCACTCATTCTCTCTGTCTCAATTATTTCAATTATCATGATGAGCAAAATCTCCTGAGAAATCTTTCCAGTTTTATAATCATTTATTAATTTCTCTTTCCTTTCTTTGTCAACCAGATCAGTCTCAAATATTTCCAGTATAGACATTTTTCTGTTGGCAAATTTTCCACTCTTGATCGTAACCGTTGACTTTGTGAACGTGTCCAACATTTCACTTTCCTGGACAATACGTGGGACCCCACTTGATACCACTTCAGATTTCTCCATCTTAAGATCTACACCATTATTGGATTTATTTTTTCCTTGACTGTCAGTCTGCACGGTTTCACTGCTGACAATGAGTGTCGTTGTTTTTGAATTCTTGTCTTTAATTGGCAGCAAACACAGTCCAGTCTCTGGTTCGGTGATGCAGCGATTCTTGAGGTCTAAATACGTGAGGTTCTCCTGAGTGTTTGGATCAAAGAAACCTTTAGTGTCATCATTGGGGTCGGACAATATTTGGTTCATCTCCTCATCAAACAGTCCTCGGCTGTAGGCCACTTCCACTGGAAGACGATGGCTGGCCTGCGGGTCAATGATGCCACCAGTAGCGATTTGAGCTTCCAAGAGCCGGATGCCATGATCTTTCAAGATGAGTTCCTTCTTCATGGCCTGGAACAGTGAGATTGTTTCTTTAGAGTATGGATCTGTGTACCCAGTGACGGCTCGCTCTGCTGAAAGGAGTTTGTCTTTGTAATCCCATCCCACTACTTTCTGTTCCACTGCCTCATCCACTGACAGTTTGAGGTTGTTGATGGGATCAACAATGAATCCTGTAGCTGCCTGTGCTTCCAGCAAAACCAAACTGGTTCCTGGCCTCAAAAATCCCTTCTTCAAGGCATTGTATATGGACATTTTTTCCTTTGTTGCTTCAATGTAAACTCCGGCAATAGCAGTTGATCCGCCAAGGTAGTTTTGTATCGAACGCCTAACTTCTTCCTCTGATTTTAGGCCTTGCATCAACTGCTCTACCGTTTTACTGTCCAAGAGTTTTGATTTGACCAGTTCTTCTACAGACACTGGCTTTCGCAGCCCCTTAAATGAAATACTTCTACCCTTTTGACTTTGCTTTTGTCGCTCAATTATTTCAGTAATCATGATCATTAGTTTCTCAAATGAAATTTTGCCAGATCTGAAGTCGTCTAGTAGTTTCCTTTTCGTGGCTTCATCGATGAGATCTGTTTCAAATAACTCTTTAATTGACAGCTTCTTTCCAGAAAACTTCCCAAAGGATATGTCAATATATGCATTTTGAAGTTGTTTCCACACTTCCTCTTCTGTTAATGTGATTGTAGTTATTTTTATCGTTGTGGTATGGGAAGAAGTTTCGATCTGGGCACTTTGAACAATGTTTGATTGGATTAGTTTCAGACCATCACCTGAACTGACAATCCCAAACTTGTTACCTTTTTCCTTCAAAGGTAGCAAGCATAAACCTGTGTCAGGGTCAGTGATGCAACGTTGCATCAATTCTAAATAAGTGAGGTTCTCTTCAGTGTTTGGATAAAAAAATCCCTTAGTGTCATCATTGGGGTCGGACAATATTTGGTTCATCTCCTCATCAAACAGTCCTCGGCTGTAGGCCACTTCCACTGGAAGACGATGGCTGGCCTGCGGGTCAATGATTCCACCTGTGGCGATTTGAGCTTCCAAAAGGCGGATGCCGTGGCTCTTAAGTATTAGATCTTTATCCATCGCTTGGAACAGGGAAATAGTTTTCTTAGTAACCGGGTCCGTGTAACCTGTCACCGCACGCTCTGCAGACATAAGCTTATCCTTAAAATCGTACCCTACGAGCCCCTTGTCCACGGCATCCTCCACAGACATCTTGAGGTCATTCACTGGGTCTATCAAGAAGCCAGTGGCAGCTTGTGCCTCCAAGAGTTCCAGAGTGGTCCCTGGGCGTAACATTCTCTTCACCATGGCTTTGTAAAGTGGAATCTTTTCTTGGGTTTTTTCGATGTACAGCCCAGCAATGCTCTTAGAACTTCCTAAGTACCGGTCGATGGTTTTGGTGATTTCAGAAACGGATTTTGAGCCTTCAACAACCTCGTTCGCTGTTTTGTCGTCCACAATGTGCGAGTCCACAAGAAGCTTGAGCGACACCTCTCGCCTAAGGCCTCTGAACTTGACATTTTCTCTCTGCTTCATCTGCACATTCTTCAAGATGGCTTCAGACATCTTTTCGAGTGTCAGCTTTCCCAGCCGGAATTCCTCAATGAGTTTGCGTCTATCGTCTTCACTGAAATATTCCGAGTGGAGCAGATCCCACAGGGACTTGGGTTCCGCTTTGGAACCCACCTTCTGTTTTGTGTTTTTTAAAATAACTTCAACTTCTGACAAGCTGAGTCCTTTGGTACTTGCACTTCTTGCAGCCTCTTCCTCTGTGATTTTCTGCAAATACATCACAAAACAATTTATTAATATGTTTGCTTGTCATACTAAGTACCTCGTTCAACTGACTCCACTATCTCGCTCGGGGTGAAAACACCTTTTGGAGATGACCCAATACTAATTAACCCTGGTGAACTATTATTTACTACTATTTTATTTACCAGATGAAGCCCACTGAGTTGGCGACAAATATTAGCTTAATAGAGTGGCTAATCACGTGGAAATGTATAGCAACCAAATGATCTAAACGCACGTTTCTAAATGTGGAGGGAAAAAACGGGACCAAGCCCACGACCTTCTGTATACCAGGCGAGGGAGATAACAACTCGCCACCGCGGTACATTCTGACTTGCAAGGAATGGAAGTTATAAATGGTACGTTTTATTTATGATCCATGTGCTATGTACAGGGTTATACATTCCCCATTTATTATTTTATGATCCTCTTACTCTCTTTCCAACAGGTGATTGAATATTGTGAAAGCAACAGCTTTATATGTTACAGAGCAACAGAGCAGATATATGATGGCATGGATGAAGATTCACGGATCGGTGGCTTACACAAGTGTCATAAATGCAAAATATCAATAACTTTGACTTACTTGTAATTAAATGATGTAAGCAAACCGAACTGATGAGGTTAGACAAAGTGGATCGGGAAAGTATCAAAGGATCGAATAAGTGGAAGTCATGCAGAGGATTTGAATACAATTTTAGTTTTTGTAAACTACAGTAGAACCTCGGAGATGGAACGAATGACCCAGAACTCGAACAATTCGGTGATCAAACAAAATTTTCGGCCATTTTTTGCCCCGGACATCGAACAAAAATTCGGAGGTCGAACAACTTGAAAGAATCTTCTTGGTTCTTTCGGGTAAAGTCACGTAGAATGGAAATAAAATAATAAAAATAAAACTTAATAAAATAAAATTCTCACTACGTTTCGGCCACAACACAAGTGGTGAAGAAACAGGTCAGTCCAGAAGACAGAACTTGAATGAACACTGTGAAGCAAGGACCGCGTCTTTTAAGCTGTGTGGGCGGAGTTAACATATGAATGAGCATGTTACCAGCCCCACCTCTGGAGCGGAGGAGGGGGGCTGGGAACACAGAAAAAGAAGAGAAACAGCCAAGGTGCGCTGCTGTGTCCTGTGTTGCATTATGACTATGCTATAAACTGGACTAATATACAATACAATATTATACCTTCCAATCTAAACTACATGGTATAACATCATATCCATAGACAAATTCCACCTTTGAATTATACAATGCGTTACTTTACACTACCCTATACTTTAGACTATAAAATATTAAACTTGGAACATTACACTGTCTTATTCTATGAACCCAACGATATACCACACTGCTGTATAATCACTATGCAATTAGGATGCTATATATTGCCTTATGAATTATGTTAAACATTACAATGTTATACTATTTATTATTATACCACATGTTATAAACCATACCATTAACCGTGGTGTGAGAGGTATTAAGAGGCAATGCCAGTGAATGGACTGCGGTTTGAAGGTCACCGTAAAATACAATCAATTAAGAACCGAAATGGTTTATAACATCTTTCCAATGGTTACTAAGCCAGAATCCATCTTCTCGGTTGAAATTGTCTCTGTTTGTATATGTGGATGGCCTCATGAACGAATCTTTCCTGGTAGCCGGATGGCTTGCAGAGAACCTCCGTCTTGGAGAAGTTAATGTCATTTGAGCCCACTGAATTATAACAGTGATCTGCCATGGCTGAGGAGTTCGTCCTTACCATGTTTCAAGTCTGCTTTATGTTCACGGATGCGGTCTGAGATATGTCGTTTGGTTTCTCCAATGTAGCTGCTACCAGAGGCACTTTAGTTTGTAAACGCCCAGGTACTCTATGTCTGGAACCACATCTTTTACAGATGGAACCAGATCACGGATTTTATGTACTGTGTTGAATCGGACCTGGATCTTGTGTTTATTCAGGATTTTGGAGATCTTTTTTGTGACCCCCGCAATGTAGGGTAAGGTGATGGTTTTGAATGGCTCCTCAAGAGGATCTTTCTTCATGACTGGAGTGATGGCTTTGCGGATTGTGTAGTCGGAGTAACCATTAGCCTTGAGAGCTTGGTGTACGTGTTTGAGTTCACTGACAATGTGTTCCTGGTCGGAAATGCATTGGGCTCTATGGTATAGAGTCTTGATGAGGGAGTTCTTCTGGGATGAATGGTGGTGGGAATCCGGTTTTAAGTAAGCATCCGTATGGGTAGCTTTCCTGTAGACAGAGTGGCTCATTGAACCATCAGGTCTCTTTTTTATTAGGACATCCAAAAAAGGTAGCTTGCCATCTTTTTCGACTTCCATGGTAAATCTGATGGCTGGGTGTATGGAATTGATGTGGTCGAAAAATTGGTCTAGAGCAGGCCGGCCATGTGGCCAGATGACAAAAGTGTCATCCACATACCTCTTCCATAAGGTTGGGCGCAGAGTGGCAGTCTGGATGGCGTCAGTCTCAAATTTCTCCATGAAGATGTTAGCTATAACCGGAGATAGGGGGGAGCCCATTGGGGTGCCCTCAGTTTGTTTGTAGAAAGTTCCATTCCAAGTGAAGTATGTATTGGTTAAACAGTGTCTCACCAGGGGGGTACCTCAGTGTTTAGTCCTTGATGAACCAAGTCTTCAATGATTGCGATGGTGTCAGGTACAGGAACCTTGGTGAATAAGGAAACTACATCAAAACTGACAAGCAGGTCGTCTGGGGACAGGGAAATACCCTTGATTGTCGATACCAGGTGAGTAGAATTTTGTACCGCAGAGGTGGTTTTTCCAGTGAAAGGACGCAGGATTTCAGACAAAAAACGAGCCAGTTTGTAGGTGGGGGAGTTGATAGTAGAGACGATGGGACGAAGGGGTGTATCTACTTTATGTATTTTTGGTAAGCCGTATAATCTTGGTGGCCTGGCAGCATTAATTGATCAATCTAAACAGTTTTCGTTGAAGAAATTTGAGACTGACGCCATCCAGACCGCCACTCTGCGCCCAACCTTATGGAAGAGGTATGTGGATGACACTTTTGTCATCTGGCCACATGGCCGGCCTGCTCTAGACCAATTCCTCGACCACATCAATTCCATACACCCAGCCATCAGATTTACCATGGAGGTCAAAAAAGAAGGCAAGCTACCCTTTTTGGATGTCTTAATTAAAAGGAGACCTGATGGTTCAATGAGCCACTCTGTCTACAGGAAAGCTACCCATATGGATGCTTACTTAAAACCGGATTCCCACCACCATCCATCCCAGAAGAACTCCCTCATCAAGACTCTATACCATAGAGCCCAATGCATTTCCGACCAGGAACACATTGCCAGTGAACTCAAACACGTACACCAAGCTCTCAAGGCTAATGGTTACTCCGACTACAGAATCCGCAAAGCCATCACTCGAGTCATGAAGAAAGATCCTCTTGAGGAGCCATTCAAAACCATCACCTTACCCTACATTGCGGGGGTCACAAAAAAGATCTACAAAATCCTAAATAAACACAAGATTCAGGTCCGATTCAACACAGTACATACAATCCGTGATCTGGTTCCATCTGTAAAAGATGTGGTTCCAGACATACAGTACCCGGGCGTTTACAAACTAAAGTGCCTCTGTAGTAGCAGCTACATTGGAGAAACCAAACGACATATCTCGGACCGCATCCGTGAACATAAAGCAGACCTGAAACACGGTAGGACGAACTCCTCAGCCGTGGCAGATCACTGTTATAATTCAGTGGGCTCACATGACATTGACTTCTCCAAGACGGAGGTTCTCTGCAAGCCATCTGGCTACTATGAGAGATTCGTTCATGAGGCCATCCACATATACAAACACAGAGACAATTTCAACCGAGAAGATGGATTCTGGCTTAGTAACCATTGGAAAGATATTATAAACCATTTCGGTTCTTAATTAATTGTATTTTACGGTGACCTTGACCGCAGTCCATTCACTGGCATTGCCTCTTAATACCTCTCACACCACGGTTAATGGTATGGTTTATAACATGTGGTATAATAATAAATAGTATAACATTGTAATGTTTAACATAATTCATAAGGCAATATATAGCATCCTAATTGCATAGTGAATATACAGCAGTGTGGTATATAGTTGGGTTCATAGAATAAGACAGTGTAATGTTACAAATCTAATATTTTATAGTCTAAAGTATAGGGTAGTGTAAAGTAATGCATTGTATAATTCAAAGGTGGAATTTGTCTATGGATATGATGTTATACCATGTAGTTTAGATTGGAAGGTATAATATTGTATTGTATAGTAGTCCAGTTTATAGCATAGTCATAATGCAACACAGGACACAGCAGCGCACCTTGGCTGTTTCTCTTGTTTTTCTGTGTTCCCAGCCCCCCTCCTCCGCTCCGGAGATCATGCTGGTAACATGCTGATTCATATGTTAACTCCGCCCACACAGCTTAAAAGACGCGGTCCTTGCTTCAGTGTTCATTCAAGCTCTGTCTTCTGGACAGACCTGTTTCTTCACCTGAAGAAGGCCACTTGTGTTGTGGCCGAAACGTCGTGAGAATTTTATTTAATTATGTTTTATTTGTATTATTTCATTATTTCCATTCTACGTGACTTTACCGAAAGAACCAAGAAGGTGAATCCCTGCAGTCACGAAAGCTTTAAATCGAAACTTGAGAGAAACTGTATGGGCCGAGACGCGTAGCCAGAATGACCGAGACAAAGGCGAATGACCCAGTTTACGCGTAGCCCTCGCCCAGTGCAGACCCGCAAAAACATCGTTCTGTTAACTTTTTCCTTACCACTTTCCACTCAAGCCATCCACTCTCCTTACTACAGATAAAGTGAAGTTCAATGTTCATTTAGTCTATTAATTATAACTGTGT
Organism: Petromyzon marinus; assembly: GCF_048934315.1. Taxonomy (NCBI): domain Eukaryota; kingdom Metazoa; phylum Chordata; class Hyperoartia; order Petromyzontiformes; family Petromyzontidae; genus Petromyzon; species Petromyzon marinus. The sequence continues at coordinate 3,993,501 of NC_133693.1, forward strand.
TTCTTGTTTTTTGTATGCTTTTATGTACTGTACTGTATTTTAATATTGTAAACTTTGTGTAAAAATGGCCCATAACAGGAGCATCCTTGGGTGGGGAACCAATTAATGTTATTTCCTAGATTTGAAGCTTTCGTGACTGCAACGATTCATACACTTTGGTTTTATTCGGTAAAGTCACGTAGATAAAATAAAACAAAATAAAAGAAAATAATTAAATCACATTATTTTCTTTTATTTTATCTACGTGACTTTACCGAATAAAACCAAAGAGTGTGAATGCTATTTCCATTCATTCTTACGTGGAAAATTGATTCGGTGTTCGAACAAATCGGTGTTCGAACACGGTTTTGGAACGAATTAAGTTCGATCTCTGAGGTACGACTGTATTAACTATTTTTATTTTTTGATTTAAAGCTTTCGTGACTGCAGTAATTCATATTCTTAGTTTTTTCGGTAAAGTCACGTTGAAGAGAAACAACAAAATAACAAAATATATATAAAACAATAAAAAATTCTCACGACGTTTCGACCATAACTCAAACGGTCATCATCAGGTGTGTCGGTTTGCATAAATTTATTTTGAAAACGGCATATTTATTTATTTATATATATAAAAAAATAACGTTTGCGTCACGCGCAACGATTGCCAGTTTGCCCAGGACTAGTCCATCTATTTTTTGAAAAGAGGAGGGGGGAGACGAAATTTGTTTTTATGTATGCTGTCTGAAAGCCACTGTAAGCATGAACAATCAATCAAGAACTGAAATGATTTATCAAATCTTTCCAATGATTGCTAAGATAGAATCCATCTTCTCGGTTGAAATTGTCTCTGTGCTTGTATATGTGGATAGCCTCATGAACGAATCTCTCATGGAAGCCAGATGGCTTACAAAGAACCTCCGTCTTGGAAAAGTCAATGGCATGTGAGCCTACTGAATTAGAACAATGATCTGCTACGGCCGAGGTGTTGGTCCTACCGTGTTTAAGGTCTGCTTTATGTTCACGAATGCGGTCCGAGATATGGCGTTTGGTTTCTCCAATGTAACTACTACCACAGAGGCAACTTAGTTTGTAGACACCAGGGTATTGTATGTCCGGAATCACATCTTTTACAGACGGAACCAGATCACGGATTTTATGTAATGTGTTGAAACGGACCTGGATCTTGTGTTTATTCAAGATTTTGGAGATCTTTTTTGTGATGCCAGCAATGTAGGGTAAAGTGATGGTTTTGAAAGGCTCCTCAAGAGGGTTCTTCTTCATGGTTTGAGTGATAGCTTTGCGGATTGTATAGTCGGAGTAACCATTAGCCCTAAGAGCTTGGTGTACGTGCTTGAGTTCACTGCTTATGTGTTCCTGGTCGGATATGCATTGGGCTCTATGATACAGAGTCTTGATGAGATAATTCTTCTGTGATGGATGGTGGTGGGAATCCGGTTTCAGATAAGCATCCGTATGGGTAGCTTTCCTGTAGACAGAGTGGCTCATTGAACCATCAGGTCTCTTTTTAATTAGGACATCCAAAAAAGGTATCTTGCCATCTATTTCGACTTCCATGGTAAATCTGATGGCTGGGTGTATGGAATTGATGTGGTCGAAGAATTGGTCTAGAGCAGGCCGGCCATGTGGCCAGATGACAAAAGTGTCATCCACGTACCTCTTCCATAAGGTTGGGCGCAGAGTGACAGTCTGGATCGCGTCAGTCTCAAATTTCTCCATGAAAATGTTAGCTATAACTGGAGAAAGGGGGGAGCCCATTGGGGTGCCCTCAGTTTGTTTGTAGAAAGTTCCATTCCAAGTGAAGTATGTATTGGTTAAACAGTGTCTCACCAGGGGGGGTACCTCAGTGTTTAGTCCTTGATGAACCAAGTCTTCAATGATTGCAATGGTGTCAGGTACAGGAACCTTGGTGAATAAGGAAACTACATCAAAACTGACAAGCAGGTCGTCTGGGGACAGGGAAATACCCTTGATTGTTGATACCAGGTGAGTAGAATTTTGTACCGCAGAGGTGGTCTTTCCAGTGAAAGGACGCAGGATTTCAGACAAAAAACGAGCTAGTTTGTAGGTGGGGGAGCTGATAGTAGAGACTATGGGACGAAGAGGTGTATCAACTTTATGTATTTTTGGTAAGCCGTATAATCTTGGTGGCCTGGCAGCAGAAGGTTTCAACGAAAACTGTTTAGATTGATCAATTAATGCGGTTGAATCAGAAATTATTTTGTTGGTTTGTGTGACGAGGCTGTTGGTGGGATCTCTTTTTATTTTTGTATAACTACCATCATCGAGTAATTCTTTAATTTTGTTGTTGTATTCTATTTTATCCATGATGACAGTAGCATTGCCTTTGTCAGCTGAGAGAACTACAATATCATTCCTCTTTTTTAATTTATATAATTCAAAACGCTCATCTTTGCTGAGGTTGCTAGCTGGCATCTTAGCGTTTTTGAGGGTTGCAGCGATTTCAGATCTTGCTACACCCAGCCATCAGATTTACCATGGAAGTCGAAATAGATGGCAAGATACCTTTTTTTGGATGTCCTAATTAAAAAGAGACCTGATGGTTCAATGAGCCACTCTGTCTACAGGAAAGCTACCCATACGGATGCTTATCTGAAACCGGATTCCCACCACCATCCATCACAGAAGAATTCTCTCATCAAGACTCTGTATCATAGAGCCCAATGCATATCCGACCAGGAACACATAGGCAGTGAACTCCAGCACGTACACCAAGCTCTTAATGCTAATGGTTACTCCGACTATACAATCCGCAAAGCTATCACTCAAACGATGAAGAAGGACCCTCTTGAGGAGCCTTTCAAAACCATCACTTTACCCTACATTGCGGGGATCACAAAAAAGATCTCCAAAATCTTGAATAAACACAAGATCCAGGTCCGTTTCAACACATTACATAAAATCCGTGATCTGGTTCTTTCTGTAAAAGATGTGATTCCGGACATACAGTACCCTGGTGTCTACAAACTAAGTTGCCTCTGTGGTAGTAGTTACATTGGAGAAACCAAACGCCATGTCTCGGACCGCATTCGTGAACACACAGCAGACCTTAAACACGGTAGGACCAACACCTCGGCCGTGGCAGATCATTGTTATAATTCAGTAGGCTCACATGACATTGACTTTTCCAAGACAGAGGTTCTTTGTAAGCCATCTGGCTTCCATGAGAGATTCGTTCATGAGGCTATCCACATATACAAGCACAGAGACAATTTCAACCGAGAAGATGGATTCTATCTTAGCAATCATTGGAAAGATTTGATAAATCATTTCAGTTCTTGATTGATTGTTCACGCTTACAGTGGCTTTCAGACAGCATACATAAAAACAAATTTCGTCTCCCCCCTCCTCTTTTCAAAAAATAGATGGACTAGTCCTGGGCAAACTGCCAATCGTTGCGCGTGACGCAAACGTTATTTTTTATATATATATATAAATAAATATGCCGTTTTCAAAATAAATTTATGCAAACCGACACACCTGATGATGACCGTTTGAGTTATGGTCGAAACGTCGTGAGAATTTTTTATTGTTTTATATATATTTTGTTATTTTGTTGTTTCTCTTCAACGTGACTTTACCGAAAAAACTAAGAATATAACTATTTTTATTTTTACAGGTAAAGCCCTCCGAGCTATACAGCTCTTTTTCAGAAGCGACTTGGCTACAAATCATAGCTCACCAAAGTGGTTTTATCATCGTGTGGATATTTATAGCAGCCAAATACTCAAAACCAGTGGTCCTTAACTTGTACTGTAGCCTAGACCCCTTTGGTTCTCAATTGTAAAAATAATAAACGTATAATGTTAATAAATACATAGTTTTTACGAAACATAGTTGTTGTACTTATGTGCCCATGATTAATTTGTGTTTTCGATGAATTTACCCTCTCAAAAAAATCTGGCATGTCTCACGCTCCCAGAAAGGGCATCTCGCACCCCCAGGGGATTCGTGCACCCAGTTTAAGAAGAAGAACCACTGCTCTAAACGCAAATTTATTCTAAATGTGGAAGGGAAAAACCGGAGAACCCGGATAAAAATCCACTCGACCACAGGGAGAACATGCAAACTCCGAATATGCAGGCGTCAAGAGTTGGGATCGAACCCACGACCTCCTGTATAACAGGCGAGGTAGTGAACATCTAGCCACCGTGATGATGAGAGAGAGAGAGACGCAGACTCCAAATATATAGCAGGCGTCAGGGTCGGGATCGAACCCACGACCTCCTGTACACCAGGCGAGGTAGTTAACATCTCACCACCGCGTTGCCCCGCATCACCATTATTTTAGTGGGTCATCAATACTAATGGATTACCCCATATGCCACTGCAGCTATCTGTTATGAGATGCACTTTATAAATCACAGCCAGAGGGTGTGAGGTTGCATACCTTCTGGAAAGCTGTGTAGAGCAAGGAGACGTAAGTCATAATTGACTTTGAGTCCGGCGTTGGGACATCGACATCTAAAACATGCAAGAAAGCTCTGAATTAGAACTGAAAATGAATCAAAAACACCGGTCACTTATACAATGGAGAATAATTTACGTCATACGAAAAGAGACAAAATCTTGTTGGCTGTATAAACGTCACGGTTTTTTTTTAAATTAATTACCATCTATCCTATTCATCATCATATCACCATCAGTTGTAATGTTTCACACATGGTCCACTCTGGAACACCTGGAGGCCTTTCTAAGTTTTCAGATACAATCGATCCATCTGCACATGAACCGATCTGATTGCTCCATTTCAAAGGTGGTCATCCTCTCGGGCATGTCTCCTCCTTTGGCTACCGTTCCGTCAGCACTCCTGTCATTGGCCATCATCCCTCCGAGCGATGTGTCCTGCCCAAGCACACTTTCTACTTTTCTTCGCTGTCAATGTCTTTAAATGGCATTCATGTGTTCCTCTTTTTTTCTCGAAGTCTATTCCCACCGTAAATCTTTTGTTTCTTTGCACGCTGTTCAGATTTTGATCTATAGTCTTTGTCAGAGTCCATGTTTCTGATCCCATGTCATAGCAGGTAACATTCACGGATTCATAGTGTTCTACTTGAGGCATATGAGTTTTTATGTTGCTGGCGAAGTTTTCCAAAATTCTTTCACCAGCCTCATGACTTCATAATTTTTGAAGCGGTCAGCAAATTTCAGTACGTAGACATTCTGTTGTGTTCGGTTGTGTTCCTTCAAAGAGTTCCTTTTGAAAACAAACCTGTTGCTCATGAATTATTACAAATTTCTCTCGTTTTCCTGCAGATTATTTTCCTCGGTTGTTAAAACTAACTGTTACTTTAAAGAGTGAGTTTATTAATCCTCCACACGTTCAATGAAATAGAGTAAAGCACATTCGATGACGGAGCAGTCAAATGTGAGATGATTAATCTTTTCTCCATTTACCTTCATATTTGTATTTCTCCAATCTAATTTTCATAAAAGAGATATTATATAGTTGCTATGCATAGCAACTGCATCTTCTGTATCGTGATATTGTGAATTAAATTAAGGGAAATGCTTTTATTCCATTGTGAGTTTAACCTTAAGCACTGATACTGGCCATGCCACCTGCTAAGTGATGCACACTACCTGCCTGAGAGGGAGATGGTAGCCTTCACGCGGTCCATCTGTTAAGAGTGACCTATTGTATACCTAACTAATACCATCACCTTGGCCACTGGATCTAGGCATCATCATCATCAATCTTCAGTTACGTGTAAAAGACCTGCCTGGCATGGACATGTGTGAGCATGTGTGTGAACATGCATTGCCAGTAGCGTAGCATGGTTCACGTGGGCGCCGATCTATGTCCCTGCCAGATGTCTTTAGACCCAGAACTACTTTGTAGTTTCTACATCATTTGACCACCTTTGCCAGTACCAAAATATAATAATAGGGTTTTTCCCCTTTTTTCTGGCAACAAAACTGCTATATTATCAGAGTGTATTTTTTGTTTGCATTTTGACCATAAGTATTGCGGTTAATGCGCACATGGTTCCTTGTAAAAAGGTTTGAGTTTTGTTGCCAGAAAAAAGGGCAAAACCCCCTATTCTTATACTTTGTAGTTCCTCGCTTCCTATGCATGACTTTTGATTGGCGTTCCTTCAGCTGTCTGGCTGCATCGTAATGGAACGATCTTTCCGTGTAAACACTTGAGGAGCAGACACTTTTCATAAATGTAAAAAAATATATATTAAACACCTCTTTCGGGCATCCGTAATTGAGTACAAATACATGAGGCAAGCTGGTATCTGCTTCTACTGTGTTTCTTTAAAAAAAAATATCCCCCGCGTTTTCATGATGAAATATCGGTAGCATTTGGTGATGCTCCATCGGCAGCGGTGCACAAAGCACAATGAACAAAACAATAATTGAACACATTTGTCAATAACACTGTGGCCTAACAAGAAACCCTGTATAATTGGTGATGTTTCGGGCAATGTCCCATCCTCATAGCAAGCAGGGCCATCGCCTGAAAACTCAATGTGTTGAGTGTTTTAGTTCGTTAATGATATACATAAAGACATATGTATATGTGTTTTTATTGAATATTGCCTGCGATACATTGCTCTGTTACTTTGAAACGAAATGTCTTGCTTTTTGTATATTCTACTTATTGGGCATTCATGTCAATTGAATTTTATCTAAAGCATGCCGATGCACTTTTATTGATGTGCAGTGCGCTGTATGAATAAAGATCGATTGTTTGACCGGTGGCTATGATATTAAATGGGGACCCCTCCTGTCTGATTCGCCACCCTCCCCATGGCCCGGCTCGTGGCGCTCCTCCTGCTCGTGGGGCTCCTCCCGCTCGTGCTTGCCGGCGAAGTCACACCGCCTGCGTGACTCGAGAGAGAGCCACGCTGGTACCGCCGCCGCCGCCATGTTTAGATGCCATGCTTACCTTCCACGTCGAGGATTCTGGGGACGCCCAAGTGCTGCTCTGCCTGGGAGAAGGCCAACTCCAGCCTCTCGTGAACGTTCCTCCGAGACAGCTGATCGAGGTCCACGGCCTTTGGCCTGAGAACGAAACACAAAGGTCGAATGCCGCGTTTCCACGGCCACTGGGAGCTGACCCGAGCCACGCCAGGCCATCGTTGGGCATGGCCCCGCACGGAACCCGTTTCCTGAACCCAACGCTTCAAGAGCCACGTGGGCCCCCAAGTCCTTGGTCCCATCAGCCCCTCCAAGAACAAAAAAAGATGATCCCAATATCTTTGTCAACCTACTGCTGGAGTCCTTCCGATGCTGTTTTGGCCATGGCGGGGATGTTTGACCGTAACTTCCCACATTAAACAGTCACCTTCACTCACTAGTTTCCGCTCCTCACTCAAAACTCACTTATTTTTCCCTAGCTCCTCCCACGACCCCTTAATCTCCCCCTCATAACCACCACTGTTACTGTTCCCTCTTAATATTCTCATTATACGGCTCTCACTCAATCTCAATTAATTAAATCCATTCATAACCGATTTCACGCATCGTCACAGATTCACAAATTCGCCCCCATTGCTTCCACTCATCTATTTCATTCACCTCATCTCCACCATGGCATTCATACGCGCCGTTGTTAAATATTTGTAACGCGCCTTAGTTCAGACGCTAAATACATTCCTTTAAGATAATATAAGAATGGTCAGTGTGGGTTGACAAAGGGTGAGCCCAGGACCGGTGCAGATATCACATGCCACCAATATTAGCCATGGCTGAGAATCAAACTCAGGTTACTGGGTTCACAGTAGGTTAGTTAAAGGGGTGTGCTAGGCCAAATACTCCAATGTAAAAAATATATATATTTTTTAGTAATTTTACACTTTTTTGGTAAAAAAAAAACGTAACATGGAAGTTGACCTAAGCAGGAGACGCCAGCGATCATGAATATCTCTCTTTCATGTTGACACTGTGATGTCACCACTGGTTTTTCGGGGCGGCCCAGGTGGAGGTGTGCAGTTCCTTTAAGGAAGTGAACCATCATGTGGCCGAGTTTGGACTGGCTTGGCCAGGTCAGGCTACTGTGGGATCCCAGGCTGAGCACATTGGTCCGGTTCATGAACTGAGCCAGCCTGCTTCACATTGGTTATGAGCACGGAGCAAATGTGGCTTCCACACCAAACTGATCGTGGGTTTGAACTCATTGTCGGTTTACAGTCACTGGCATAAAAATACCACAATTCATTGCCTGAGTCAACTTAACAATTGTGTATTTGAATTATAAAAAAGGCAATTTATCACTATCGAACAACCACTTGCTTTCTACAATTGAGAACTCGTTTTATTGACCCCCCCCCCCACATTGGTATGATGGGCTGAGTTGACTCAAGCCCAGAATTTGAACACTCATTGTTCATATTGAAGGCCATGTGCTCCAACCTTTGCGTAAAATTTTGAAAGATAGATCAAGCAATGTGTAATTTTCCATACAATGGAGCAATTTCATGAATTACTTTACTCCATAAAAAAAGCCAACCCAGTACCTCCACACGAATTATGTCCGCGACGTTTAAGAAACTAATGTTTTAATTTGTCATAATGCCGTCATCTTTTGAAGCATCGTCAGCATGACCTCATCAGCATGATCGTCACGATCATCGGGGGAGTAAAGTCCATTGCTGAATCTCCTGGAATCCGTTATCGCATCGGTCGTTGTGCCAAGCAAAAATCACAGCAGACATTTATTACGAGGCTGGGCGCTGCAATTCCCCCAAAAACCACAGCCTCGTGGCTATCTTCATCATGTGGAAATTATTAGTAGCCAAATACTCAAAACGCGTGACGTCGATTCAAAATATGTAGGGAAAAACCGGAGGATCCGGAGAAAAATCCAGGCGACTACGGGGGAAAACATACAGACTCCAAATATACAGCAGGCGTCAGGGTCGGGATCGAACCCATGACCTCCTGTATACCAGGCGAGGTAGTTAACATCTCGCCACCATGGCCCCAAGAAAATTATTGGGGCAACTGATGTAAGCAGACATCTATTAAGACTGGCACATCAGTGCTGATGTTCACACACCTCAGTGTGGTGTGTGAACAGCATCACTGATGTGCTGATGTTCACACACCACACTGAGGTGTACATTTAAGGTTGAGCCAACCTAGGGGATGCCAAGAATCGGTTCAGATATTCGCCACTTATGTTAGCCGTGGTCGGGGATTTAACTCAATTTTCCTCGTTTGTAGCGCAGTGCACGAACCACTGCTAGCACGATACAACACCCACCACAAACATGTCACTTCACGATCGCTACAACAAACAAACGACATTACCAATGCACCACCAGGACGACAAATACCACTGCCACAAACACGAGAAATTCGCTGTCACTCGAATCTGCGTGTGCAACGTGCATGCCCTAGGGACGCAACGTTCATGCCCTGTCGGCATAGTGTACATGGCCTGTGTGTACAGTGTGCATGCCCCGGGGGCGCAGCGGGTGTGCCCTAGGGGCATAGCGTGCATGTGCTGTGGGCATAGCGTGCATGCCCCAGGGGCGCAGTGTGTATGCCCTGGGGGCATAGCATGCATCTGCTGGGGGCATAGCGTGCATGCCCCGAGGGCGCAGCGCGCGTGTGCCCTCGGGGCATGCATAAAAGTTGAAGGCAGTATATGCCCTCGGGGCATGCACGCAGTATATGCCCCGAGGGCGCAGCGCGTGCGTGCTCTGCGTGTTGCCCCGCGCGGTCACTCACAGATGCGAGCGCAGGAGGGCGCAGAACACGTGGCCGTCACGCCACGAGCTCGTGAAGTCGTTGCACACGAGCCCCGGGGTGCCGGCGATGACGCCGCGCACCCACAGCAGCAGTTTGTCTTCGGCACGGAGCGCCGTGTGCTCCTCACCCACACTCACGTCCGGCACCTGCGTGGCGCCGCACACAAAGACGAAGATGCCCCGACCAGTGAACGGATTAGCCGAGCAGCAAAAGTCGCTACTACACATGTAGTAGTGGCTACACGTGTAGTAGTGGCTACGGGCCCCGCACTTTCAAGGGCCCCCGCGCTAAAATGCTTTCAAGCGGTCAATTCCGGTTCAGTGATGCTGCACTTGCTCTATTACTATAGTACTATACTGCCTTCAACTTTTATGAACGGCTGGGTGTTTAAGGTTAGCGATTTGTCGTAATATCTGGCTTCATGGTAACTGAAAAAATACAATTACTTTACAATTAATAGCCCCTTTATAGCATATGCTACAGGCCCCGCACTAACTTAATCCGACACTGCCCCCGACCTCCGTATAGCCTTAACGGACTGTTGGGGCAGATGGTTGTCAGCGAGTAGCAAACTTGTGAAGGCCCACGCGACACACACACGAGGGGGTGGGTGGTCAGCAATACGATCGGGCGCCTACGCCTCCCCAGCGGCGACGTTGACGCACCGCACCAGGAAGTCATTTGAGGCTGCGTCGAACCTCGTGGAGGCGCAGGACCGGTTCAGATGTTCATCACCGGCGCTGGCCATGAGCGGTTATCGAACTCGGATCGGCGGGTTCATAGGGCAGCGCGCTCACCGCTACACTACCGCTCCCCGATGCGCACGCACACACACAAACGCTCACCAACCCAGCCTCACCCGTTCCTGCTCATCTCAAACCCGCCACCCACCAGCCTTCGACCGCTCGCACAGTCTCACCGCTCATCTCAAACTCACCGACAAAGCCTCACAGGCTCAGCCCAGGGCATGCCTCGCCACCACGCATCTCAAAACCTCACCGCCGCTCATCCCAAACTCAGCACCGGCTCTCCCCAGCCCCACGCCGCTCAACTCAGCCTCACCGCTCTCACAACCTCAACATCGACGTTGAGGCTGTGAGAGCGACAGCGACACCAAGCCCAACCTTTGATCGATACGAACTCTTTCACCAATAACCCCCCCCCCCCCCCCAAAGAGTGAACGGCTCGGTGCCGTTCACTCATTGGCCCCGTTTGTTTGCTTTTACACAGATTCCCTTTATTGCCTCCACAATCAACAGCCAAAGAAACCGCTTTGTCCATTGCGTCGCGCTGATGGGATGCCGACTGAGCGCGCTGCCAGCCGCCGCCGTCTCTGTGGCCCTGGTGGGACCGGCGGGCGAAGCCCCCTCGGATGGACCGGGCGTCAGCGTGTGTTTGTCTCAACGGGACCGAGGCGTCAGCGATTGCGTCTCAATAGACGCCACCACCACCACGCGGGCCCTTGCTGTGTGAGCGCGTGTTCCACATGTGGGAAGCTAGCAGGAATTTTTTTTGGGAGCCTGGATAGTGCCTGGATAGGGCTTGGGTGGGTGGGTGGCCGCCATATACACAAACGGGTTGTCCCCGGCTGCTGTGGGGCTGGCTACGTGGTGGGCAGCAGAGGCCAATTGCGGCGACATCAACTGTGGCACCGGACCGTACTTACACGCTCCGCTGCCTTCACCAACTGTGGCTGAGCAGGGTGGTGAAGGGCAGTCGAATAACATACCCTGTCCGGGATGAGGGGAGGCCCTCATCCAGCAGTGGATTGGCAAGGGGCAGTACAAGGTACGTGAGCTCGCTCGGGCATCTCAAATTGACGTTCATCCCCGGACAAGATCGGGCAACGTTCGGCTGTCACTTAGAGCCTTTTTAATACTTTCCCAAATGAGAAAAGGGAGAGGTTGGGGCATGAGTGCCGGGCAGATTAAAGATGAGCTAAGTGAGAGTGAAATGCTTACCTCCACACAGCGGTGGTCTGTGGGGCACTGCAGACGCATTGTGTGTGTGTGGATGTCGATGCTATCCAGCCTTCATGGCCGTGGTGGTTAAATGCTATCTTCCTTGCCTAGTACGCAGGAGGCCGTGGGTTTGTTTCCGACCCTGATGCCTGTTTATATGGAGTTTGCATATTCTCCCCGTGGTTGTGTGGATTTTTCTCCGGGGCCCCTGGAATTTCCTCCATGCGTTTAGATGATTTGGCTGTTATAAACTTCCACGTGATAAGCCACTTCGTTGAGCTATCATTTGCAGCTTGGTCGCTTCTAAAAATAGCTATTTAGCTCAGTGGACCGTACCTGTTAAAAAATATAGTTTAGTTTTTATTTTACTCGCTAACAGCACTTCTCTCCCAAACGTCTGTCAATGCTACACGGGGAGATCTCCGTCCGTTGAAAATTATATGTTTGGCTAGAAGCCAAAAAAACCCAGACATGTATAATTGTTTTTTTTTACCCCACAAAATTGAAAGGTTGGAAGAATAAAAGATGCCATTCTCGTTAGGTTTGTTTGCCGACATCTAGCTTGCCACACCCGGGCCCAGCTTTAACACCGCATCAATGCTATGACAGCCGCGGCACAAATGGACAATTACCTGACTGAGGATGGGTGGAAAGAAAGAAAAACCCCAAAAGTATATATTTTTTTACAAAACCGCAAAAAGCTGGCCACCCTGGGATGGGCTTCCACGCCTCCTTTGCTGCGACATTTCACTGGGTTGACAGAATGAACCTTCCCACGCTGACTCACTCTCTCCCCGCCTTCACCATCGCAGGTTCCTTCAAGAGTGTGTTTGTGTGTGTATGTAAGATCTACCCGAGTTCGATTGCCGCTCACGGCCAACACAGCTGAGATTTTTTTCTGGGCCTCCCCTAGGTCGACTCAGACTAAATTGAGAGTACATGGTGCGGTCTGTAAACGTCACCACTAGGAGTGACGAAGGCGGCCAGGCGTGGTGCTGGACACCCATCACCCATAATAACATACATAACGACGGGGTGGAGCCGTGGCGCGATGGTTAGCTCACGGCGCTGTGAAGCCGGCGGTCCGAGTTCGCTTCCCACTTATGGCCGAGTTCAGTGCCGAGTGATATCCGGACCAGTTCCTGCCCCACTCCCCCTCCACGCAGTCCTTCCATAACCGGCACTCCACCACGGCAACAGAGGCCAGTGCAGAAGAACATATATATATTTTTAAGTAACTATATTTTTTTTATTTTACAAAGTAAGGCCCACTGGGCTATACAGCTCTTTTTCAGAAGTGACCTGGCCACAAATGATAGCTCAACAAAGTGGCCTGTCACGGGGAAATTTATAGCAGCCAAATACTCGACACGCACATTTATTTTAAATGTGGAGGGAGAAACTTGGCGACCCCGAGAAATACCCACGTGACCACGGGGAGAGAGACATGCATACTCCAAATATACAAGCGTCAAGGTCGGGTTCGAACTCATGCTCTCCTGTATACCAGGCGAGGGAGATAACATCTTCCCACCGTGGCACCCCTATTGTTGTACTGCACAGTACAGTCGTCCTATGCTCCCACACCTTCACCAACCCGTACTGCCCAGCGTGGTGAACTACGAATGGGTAAACAACTGCCAAGACTACGACGGTGTGGGGAGGCCTTCATCCAGCAGTGGATTGACCGAGGGTCTGTATGTGACGCTCTATTTAATTGCATGTAATCGATCACGGCGGAGTGGTTGACTTTCTAGACTGGGTTGGAGAGATTAAATTTGGCACAAATATAGCTGAAGGATCTAAAATTTTGATTTAAAGCTTTCATGACTGCAGTAATTCATATTCTTAGCTCTTTCGGTAAAGTCACGTTGAAGGGAAACAATAAAATAATAATAAATATATTAAACAATATAAATTCTCACGACGTTTGCATAAATCAAATCTGGTTGAACATGAAAACCACATTTTTATGAAAAAAAAATGTTTTGCCCCTCCAACATTACAGACTTAAACGAGTGTTTGCTGGCTTCAGACAAGTGCCGATGGTCCCCATTGTGTCATAGCCCTCTCCGGTTACCGATTACGAAGCAAAAGGTTTGTTCCTGGTTCGTGCGTGAAGTCACACAGCTTGAGTTGCTGCGTGCAACAGTGGAAGGTGCAGTAGCAGCGAGCTGCAGGCCCCTTGCACTCCGTTACTGAATTACTGGCGCCCATTCAATGGGTAAATACGCTCGCGTGTATACTGACGAGGTCTGATGTACTGTTTTATGAACGCGTATTGCCTGGAAAGGGACGCGATATAAATTCTAGATAGAATAGAATCGAGTGCCTGGAGGCGTGTGTGGATTCCTTTGAGCCGTGTGTTGCCCACTTAGAGTCGTGTGTGGACTGCCTGGAGCCGTGTGTTGCCTACTTAGAGTCGTGTGTGGAGTGCCTGGGGCCGTGTGTGGACTGCCTGGAGCCGTGTGTTGCCTACTTAGAGTCGTGTGTGGACTGCCTGGAGCCGTGTGTGGACTGCCTGGAGCCGTGTGTGGAATGCCTGGGGCCGTGTGTGGACTGCCTTGAGTTGTGTGTGGACTGCCTTGGGCCAGGACCGGTGGACTGTTTGCGTCGTCTGCGTCGTTTCAGTCATTGGAACTCGGGAGGTGCAACGCTCATTTGGCCATTTTCCGAATAAATGTGCCAACCTTGGGCCGACGTTGGCACGTGGTTGGAACTGTTGGACCAAAGTTAGCCCCAACGTTTTACTACGGATTACAGGTGAGGGCAATGCAGCTAGAGCTCACCTGGAAGTGACCAATGATGGTCCAGATGAGGCCTAGGATGAGCTTGGGGTTTCCGTCCACGATGTCATCACTGCGGATGTTCACCAGCTTCACCTGCGTAGCAGCCACGAACATCATTTAACAGGGCCGCACACTGCTGATGAAGACTCCGAGAAGTCGAAGCCAGTCCAGGGGTTTGCCTGTTGCTACAAACGCCACTGGGAGGACATTGTCCTAGGCCGATGGACTTGAACGGCACTTGATTTTTTGTTGTTGACGAGAAGGATCTGTGTTTATTGTAGTCATTTACGATTATGGACGTTTGTATGTTGAACTTATTTCCCGCTGTACATAACCGACCGTGACAATCTGAGGTGCGGGATTAATACTTTATTCAGCACTTCATTTTATCCGGGTCGGATCTGTCCGAATCGGCAACACGGAAACTATTTCCGCTCCCAGCACACTAAAGCCAGTTTATAGTTATCTTTTGATCGATTGATTGACACATTCAGCCTTAAGCTGTTTTACAAGATGGACCACGCAGAGGGCCTTAGTGAAAAAGGGAAGTTACACCGGCGAATAAACCACAACGTTGCAGACACCGAGTAGCGAACTCAATCGAGGGAAAACAACAACATCACTCAAGTCACGCACCACTCAAGTAACACTTGACAGCAGGGTAAACACGGAAATATTTAACAGCAACTCGCGCAGGGGGTTCGCTAATCACACGCGGAAGAAAAAGGACATCTTAAAATCAAGGAAGGAATTTGAAAAGGCAAGGCAAGTTATGGTTGCAGCTACGAGGCACGTGTCTGCTTCAGTCTTCCAGCGACACAGAATATATTAAGTGAATAATTTAACCCTGGATTTGTTTTTATTTAAAGCTTTCGTGACTGCAGTAATTCATATTCTTAGCTCTTTCGGTAAAGTCACGTTGAAGGGAAACAATAAAATAATAAAATATATATAAAACAATAAAAATTCTCACGACGTTTCGACCATAACACAAATGGTCGTCATCAGGTGTGAAAAAACCAACGGCAAGAAACATTTGAAAGAAGTGTCGGTTTGCATTAATTTTTTTTTCAAACGGTGTATTTATTTATTTATTTAAAACGTCAGCGCCACACGCAGCGATTTAGCAGTTTATTTAGAAGGACTAGTCCATCTATGTTCTGAAAAGAGGAGGGGGGAGACGAAAAATTAATGTATGCTGTCTGAAAGCCACCGTAAGCGTGAACAATCAATTAAGACCTGAAATGGTTTATCAAATCCTTCCAATGATTGCTAAGCCAGAATCCATCTTCTCGGTTGAAATTGTCTCTGTGCTTGTATATGTGGATAGCCTCATGAACGAATCTCTCATGGTAGCCAGATGGCTTACAAAGAACCTCTGTCTTGGAAAAGTCAATGTCATGTGAGCCTACTGAATTATAACAATGATCTGCCACGGCCGAGGTGTTGGTCCTACCGTGTTTAAGGTCTGCTTTGTGTTCACGAATGCGGTCCAAGACATGGCGTTTGGTTTCTCCAATATAACTAATACCACAGAGGCAACTTAGTTTGTAGACACCAGGGTACTGTATGTCCGGAATCACATCTTTTACAGACGGAACCAGATCACGGATATTATGTAATGTGTTGAAACGGACCTGGATCTTGTGATTGTTCAAGATTTTGGAGATCTTTTTTGTGATCCTCGCAATGTAGGGTAAAGTGATGGTTTTGAAAGGCTCCTCGAGAGGGTCCTTCTTCATGGTTTGAGTGATAGCTTTGCGGATTGTATAGTCGGAGTAACCATTAGCCTTAAGAGCTTGGTGTACGTGCTTGAGTTCACTGCCTATGTGTTCCTGGTCGGATATGCATTGGGCTCTATGGTACAGAGTCTTGATGAGAGAATTCTTCTGTGATGGATGGTGGTGGGAACCCGGTTTCAGATAAGCATCCATATGGGTAGATTTCCTGTAGACAGAGTCGCTCATTGAACCATCAGGTCTCTTTTTTATTAGGACATCCAAAAAAGGTAGCTTGCCATCTTTTTCGACTTCCATGGTAAATCTTATGGCTGGGTGTATGGAATTGATGTGGTCGAAAAATTGGTCTAGAGTAGACCGGCCATGTGGTCAGATGACAAAAGTGTCATCCACATACCTCTTCCATAAGGTTGGGCGCAGAGTGGCAGTCTGGATGGCGTCAGTCTCAAATTTCTCCATGAAAATGTTAGCTATAACCGGAGATAGGGAGGAGCCCATTGGGGTGCCCTCAGTTTGTTTGTAGAAAGTTCCATTCCAGGTGAAGTATGTATTGGTTAAACAGTGTCTCACCAGGGGGGGTACCTCAGTGTTTAGTCCTTGATGAACCAAGTCTTCAATGATTGCGATGGTGTCAGGTACAGGAACCTTGGTGAATAAGGAAACTACATCAAAACTGACAAGCAGGTCGTCTGGGGACAGGGAAATACCCTTGATTGTCGATACCAGGTGAGTAGAATTTTGTACCGCAGAGGTGGTTTTTCCAGTAAAAGGACGCAGGATTTCAGACAAAAAACGAGCCAGTTTGTAGGTGGGGGAGTTGATAGTAGAGACGATGGGACGAAGGGGTATATCTACTTTATGTATTTTTGGTAAGCCGTATAATCTTGGTGGCCTGGCAGCATTAATTGATCAATCTAAACAGTTTTCGATTAAGAAATTTGAGACTGACGCCATCCAGACTGCCACTCTGCGCCCAACCTTATGGAAGAGGTATGTGGATGACACTTTTGTCATCTGGCCACATGGCCGGCCTGCTCTAGACCAATTTTTCGACCACATCAATTCCATACACCTAGCCATCAGTTTTACCATGGAAGTCGAAAAAGATGGCAAGCTACCTTTTTTGGATGTCCTAATAAAAAAGAGACCTGATGGTTCAATGAGCCACTCTGTCTACAGGAAAGCTACCCATACGCATGCTTATCTGAAACCGGATTCCCACCACCATCCATCACAGAAGAATTCTCTCATCAAGACTCTGTACCATAGAGCCCAATGCATATCCGACCAGGAACACATAGGCAGTGAACTCAAGCACGTACACCAAGCTCTTAAGGCTAATGGTTACTCCGACTATACAATCCGCAAAGCTATCACTCAAACCATGAAGAAGGACCCTCTCGAGGAGCCTTTCAAAACCATCACTTTACCCTACATTGCGGGGATCACAAAAAAGATCTCCAAAATCTTGAACAATCACAAGATCCAGGTCCGTTTCAACACATTACATAAAATCCGTGATCTGGTTCTTTCTGTAAAAGATGTGATTCCGGACATACAGTACCCTGGTGTCTACAAACTAAGTTGCCTCTGTGGTATTAGTTATATTGGAGAAACCAAACGCCATGTCTCGGACCGCATTCGTGAACACAAAGCAGACCTTAAACACGGTAGGACCAACACCTCGGCCGTGGCAGATCATTGTTATAATTCAGTAGGCTCACATGACATTGACTTTTCCAAGACAGAGGTTCTTTGTAAGCCATCTGGCTACCATGAGAGATTCGTTCATGAGGCTATCCACATATACAAGCACAGAGACAATTTCAACCGAGAAGATGGATTCTGGCTTAGCAATCATTGGAAGGATTTGATAAACCATTTCAGGCCTTAATTGATTGTTCACGCTTACAGTGGCTTTCAGACAGCATACATTAATTTTTCGTCTCCCCCCTCCTCTTTTCAGAACATAGATGGACTAGTCCTTCTAAATAAACTGTCAAATCGCTGCGCGTGGCGCTGACGTTTTTTTTTATAAATAAAGAAATACACCGTTTAAAAATAAATAAATTAATGCAAACCGACACTTCTTTCAAATGTTTCTTGCCGTTGTTTTTTTCACACCTGATGACGACCGTTTGTGTTATGGTCGAAACGTCGTGAGAATTTTTATTGTTTTATATATATTATTATTTTATTGTTTCCCTTCAACGTGACTTTACCAAAAGAGCTAAGAACCTGGATTTGTTATTATGATTTTATGTTTCAAGCGTCAAGGTACCTGTGGCGTGCGTTTGTGTGAGTGTGGAGTTCGGAGCGGGCGGCGCACTCACGTTTTGATTGCGCAGGAATTCCAGAGCGAACTGCACGTTCTGGCGCTTGTGGAAAGCCATGCTGCCCTTCTCTCGGGGCTGCACACGCACGTGGACAGGGGGGTCACTCGTTATCGGCGGGGTCAAACTAACAGTGGGGGTCACGCACGCGGACAGGGGGTCAATGTTATTGGTGGGGTCGCACTAACAGTGGGGGTCACGCACGCGGACAGGGGGTCACTCGTTATCGGTGGGGTCGCACTAACGGTGGGGCTCACTCATCGGTGGGGTCGCCAATTAGCGCACGGCTCAGTGGCCACCCGAATGGACGCGCGGCCACGACCCAGTGCGCACGACGCCACGTGAGTTAGCTGCCGTGCCATGCATGCACGTTCGTTGAACTTCTATCGCACCGTACACAGCCAACCGTGCTAACGGAGGTGCGGGTGTGCTGGTTTTGTGTGCATCGTGCGTTCGTGCGGTTACCAGCTTCTCTCCGGAGAGGACCTCCAGCAGGGAGATGAGGTTATGTCCATCTCGCAGGTCCTCAAAGAGGTCGGAGATTTTAGCGTTCACCTGAAGGGGGAGAGAAAGAAGGAACGTTCGTACGGAATAACAATAATAATAATTAAAACTCTGCACAGTATCAGCTCGCTCTCGGAGAGAGAGATAGAACGACTCGTGTTATGTACGTATGCTGAACTTCTTTCGCACCGTACGTAGCCAACTAATCGGAGGTACGGAGGACGGACAACAAATTAAACACAATTGAGTAGTTTTGAAGAATTGACTCACTGGTGCGAGGAGGAACCATGAACAAACGGGAAAGGCGATCCTCTATATGTAAAGGTGTTTGCAAATGAACGAGTGTTTATGTGTGGGAAGAAACTGGGCTGCCCACAGAAAGCCCACGCATTTGAGGGGTGGGGGGGGGGTGGTGGGGGCAGGCACCACTTTATCCCACAAAGCTTGGAACAGGTGGAGATTAATCCACCACACTTGCTATACCGTCTTCGGGCGGGCCAGAGTTTGGAGCGCCCGAAGTTTACGATCCGCGAGGGAGGGAAGGACGTGCCCAAATGACCGGGGATGTACACGGACTCGTCAGAGATCGTGGAAGCTCGGCAGGGTTTATCCTAGACGGTGCAGGAATGGGTTAAGGCCCGTGCCTGGCATGTCGGCGCGTTGCAGGCGGTTCGCGCGGTTGAGCTACGACACGACGTGGTTAAGCAGTCAGCAGAAGGCAGTGCAGCAAATTGTATTGTTGTTGTGTTGTACTTCTAAGCTCCCACCTGACCATCATGGTGAAGTACGGTCAAAACAGCCAACCACCCCACGACACGGTGCGAGGAAAGCACGATAATGGGAGCGACACATCTGCTATTCACATCGAGTTAAGTGTTGTCCATGACGCCGAATGATCGGTGCACCATCCACGATTGTTTAAACGAGGGCCACGTGTGTGTAAATGAGCCCTCATGGGTGTTTCATGGGCGAGCATTGGCGTAGCAATGCAGGAGGGGGTTCCAAACACCCCACCCATACATCTTGGCAGTGGGGGAAAGCAATATACACCCATCCCCTATAGCCTTCATGACTGCTCCACATGGGACCAATTGACTACGCCACATAGGTCCACTGGCCTCTTGATAATGTGCAGTGAACAAGGGCCATTGCCCGAAACGTCACCTCTTGTTGTTTTCGTGTTAAGGTCACAGTGTTATTAATGATGTGGTACTTTTTTTAAAAAAATGACATTCATGCCTGCGTGCCACTGCCAATGCAGCAACAAGTATCACCAACCATCTGTCATTTCTAGGCGTGTTGATTGGGCGCCGTGGTTCGTCTCGCGGTTGTTTGCAAGGGATGGATGCGTTCGGATGTTTGCAAGGGATGGATGCGTTCGCGGGGGAGACGGGCGTCCTTGCGCGTTCTGCTTCGTACGTTTTTAGGGGGATTGGGGGGGCGTGTAAGCCGTCTCGACCGTGCGTCGCGTCGTCTGCCGCCGTCACGTCTGGCTGGGTTTGGGTTAAGGGAGTGGGGGGAGTGAAGTCTCTCGCTCGTCGTAATCACGGCAGACGCGACCCTGCCCATGCCGGCCGAACGCGCCTCACGCCCAATGTCAATCTGCCTTTGGCATCTTTGCCCACGCTGCCCCGCCACCACCGCAAAGACAAAGATCCCCCGTGTACCCTTAACAGACGGTGGGGTCAAGTGCTGTTAGCGAGTAGCACCTATGAAGGTCGGCACAGCACACGACGGGGTGGGTGACCAGCACCACGCCCGACCGCCTTTGTCTCCCTAGTGGCGATGTTTACACATCGCACCGGGTACTCATTTGAGGCTGAGTCGTCCTAGGGAGAGGTCCAGGACCGAGTCTGGTTGTGATTTTTTTCACGGATGCGGTTCCATTATTGTGGTAACCGTTTTTTTATTTTGCAACAGCGGAACGATTAAACCACGCCAGGTGGCTCGGCAGCTGAGAGAAGCTCGCTCCTGGATCTGTCGGTTGCGAGTTCACATTCTGCTTTGGTGGGTTATCACACCCACCCACAACTTTCACATTACAATAGAATCAGGTAAAATATTCCATAAAAAAACATAGCAAGATGAGCAACGATAATCGTGGTACGACAACGATATGCAATTTGTACTTGGCGTATTTATGTTTAGCGATTTGCTGACTTTTCCTAGACTTTGCACTCCAGTCGTGCTGTTTGTATTGTTGTTGTAACTTTCTGACTCACCCCTTACTGGACATCTGTGAAAAAGAGCTTAATAGCTCATCGGATTTCTCCGGGATAAATAAAGATTCTGATATAAAGATGTTGATGGAGCTAAACGGATGAATCTATTATCGTATATCGTAGTATCGCGTATCGCGGCCACCGGATCGAGTGCGTGGCGGTGGTGTTGATGGTGGTGATGGGTTGGGAGCGGTCGTGTAGTGGTTGCGCTACGAGACCCGGAGACCCGGAGACCCGAGTTCGACTCCCGCTCACGGCCAACATCGGTGACGATGATCTCAACCGGCAATGTGCCTCCCCTAGGTCGACTCAGCCTCAAATGAGTACCTGGTGCGGCGGTGTGTAAACGACGCCACTACGGAGACAAAGGCGGTCGGGCGTGGTATTGACCACCCTCATCGTGTGCCTTTCCGGCCTTCATAGGTGCTCGCTAACAGCACTCGCCCCCAACAGTCTGCTCAGGCGATGATGTGGTGGGGGAGCTGTTGCGGCGGGGACTACCTTCTGCAGGTGATTGTTAACCCACTTGGTGAAGGTCTTCTTCTGGACGCGCTCACGCTCATCTGCAAACAGACAACAACAACAGCAGCAGCAAAATAAATACAAAAGCGCGAATGTTTAAACGCCCCGGGTTGACGCAGGGGAAACGCTTGCGCGTGTGTTTGCTCGGTTGTCTGAACTTGTCAAGGCGATACGGGGCGCGGGGTGCGAGTGGTCTCTGTCTGTGCGCGTGTTGGGGGTGCGGCAGCGTTGCGGTGAGCGCGCTGCGCTGCAAACCCGGCCGGCCGAGTTCGACTCCCGGTGACGATATTATCTGAAACCTGCGTCGACTCAGCCTTACATGAGTACAGCCTGACGTGCGGTGTGTGTGTGTAAAGCATCAGCACCGGGGCGACAAAGGCGGTCGGGCGTGATGCTGTGTCACCGACTTTCATAAGTACTCGCTAACATCACAGTCTGTTAAAAGGCTTCGTGTGGGATTCTTGTCTTTGTACAAACCCCTCCATGCGTTTTCTTAGCCAACAATCAAGGGGGAAAGCTGCGGACACAACGCAATGTTTCTGTGAGTGCTCACGCACACCACCCACGCTCACCCACCCCCACGCTCACCCACCCCCACGCTCACCCACCCCCACGCTCACCCACCCCCACGCACCCCCACGCTCACCCACCCCCACGCACCCCCACGCACTCCCACGCTCACCCACCCCCACGCACCCCCACGCTCATCCACCCCCACGCTCACCTACTCTCACCCACCCCCACGCTCACCCACCCCCACGCTCACCCACCCCCACGCTCACCCACCCCCACGCTCACCAACTCTCACCCACCCCCACACTCACCCACCCCCACGCTCACCCACCCCCACGCTCACCCACCCCCACGCTCACCAACTCTCACCCACCCCCACACTCACCCACCCCCACGCTCACCCACCCCCACGCTCACCCACGCTCACCCACCCCCACGCTCACCCACCCCCACGCTCACCCACCACAACGCTCACCCACCC
Source organism: Petromyzon marinus (assembly GCF_048934315.1). Lineage (NCBI taxonomy): Eukaryota > Metazoa > Chordata > Hyperoartia > Petromyzontiformes > Petromyzontidae > Petromyzon > Petromyzon marinus. Next base: position 4,016,294 of record NC_133693.1, read on the forward strand.
AACACTCTCACCCACCCCCACGCTCACCCACCCAACACTCTCACCCACCCCCACGCTCACCCAGCCCCACGCTCACCCACCCCCACGCTCACCCACCCCCACGCTCACCCACGCTCACCCACCCCCACGCTCACCCACCCCCACGCTCACCCACCACAACGCTCACCCACCCAACACTCTCACCCACCCCCACGCTCACCCACCCAACACTCTCACCCACCCCCACGCTCACCCAGCCCCACGCTCACCCACCCCCACGCTCACCCACCCCCACGCTCACCCACGCTCACCCACCCCCACGCTCACCCACCCCCACGCTCACCCACCACAACGCTCACCCACCCAACACTCTCACCCACCCCCACGCTCACCCACCCAACACTCTCACCCACCCCCACGCTCACCCACCCCCACGCTCACCCACCCCCACGCTCACCCACCCCCACGCTCACCCACCTCCACGCTCACCCACCCCCACGCTCACCCACCCCCACGCTCACCTACTCTCACCCACCACAACGCTCACCCAGCCCCACGCTCACCCACCCCCACGCTCACCCACCCCCACGCTCACCCACGCTCACCCACCTCCACGCTCACCCACCCCCACGCTCACCCACGCTCACGCTCACCCACCCCCACGCTCACCCACCCCCACGCTCACCCACGCTCACCCACGCTCACCCACCCCCACGCTCACATTTCCACTCTCGCTGCTCGGGGCATTTGTTGAGGCGCGAAAGTCGGAAGTGTCAAAGAAGGTAACAGTTGTCAGCATCACGCCCGGCCGCCTTTGTATCTCCAGTGCAGACAGTGGTTTGTTTTTTGTTTAACACCGCACCAGGTACTCATTGAAGGTCAAGTCGACCTCGGGTCGCCGGTTTCGTAGCGCGGTGCGCCAATAACTGAACCACCGCTCCCGAACGAACACACCCACACACACTCACGTACTGTATTGACATTCACACTGACATGCACAGACAAAGATCCCCCCGTGTAGCCTTAACAGGCTGTAGGGCCAAGTGCTGTTAGCGAGCACCTATGAAGGCCGGCACGGCACACGAGGGGGTGGACGGCCAGCACCACGCCCGGCCGCCTTTGTCTCCCCAGTGGCGATGTTTACGCACCGTACCAGGTACTCATTTGAGGCTGAGTCGACCTAGGGGAGGCCCATGATCGGTTCAGATAGAATCGTCACCGGTGTTGGCCGTGAGCGGGAATCGAACTCGGGTCGCCGGGTTCGTAGCGCGGCATAGCGCTAACCACTACACCACCGCCCCCCCCCCACGCATCCACGCACTCGTCTATAAATCACTCACGACGCCAATGTGCGCGATTACGGGCGCGGTGGCAATTGCATCGCCGTAATTACAACCCCGTGCGACCCTGGACGGAGGTCGCTCTGAAGGAATATCAGAAGCGAAGCGGATCGTCCCATATCGGGCACGACGCGCGACTATCCGCCTGCGTTATCCGGCGTTCCGGGAGCGACCCGGCGTTCCGGGATCCAAAGGCAGTGACCCAGTCCGGCGATCGTGACTGTGCAGCGTGACAAAAATAAATAAATATATATGCTCGATTTTAGTGTTGAATATTATATGTATAGAGTACATTATATACTACATACAACTTAAACGATTGCAATATGCAGTTGATCATCGATTATAGGGCACCGCGCGATTATTCCGGCGGCTGCTTCCAACCACATGCAACTTAATGAAACTGGTGCACGTTCATACATCACCCCGCCTTCGAGATTGGAGTGGTAAGAACGCTACGGTAAACACGGCAACGTTTTACAGGAGGATCATTATTCGTGTCTATTTGTATGTTTACTTATGCCAGTTTCACACAGTAAACAATTTTTTTTTAAACATAATATTGTCATGCAAGAATGTGCAAAAATACTTATTGGTGATTAATTCTAGATTTGAAGCTTTCGGTGACTGCAAGGATTCATACTCTTTGTTTTTTTCCTGTACATAACCTCGAGGCTCACAGAGCCTCTCCACTTGATGCAGCTGTCTTGCTGTGACTGTTCCACCTGAAGACGGAAGCTTGTGTTGCCTCCGAAACGTGATTTAATTTAGTTGTTTTATTTTATTTTAAATTTTATTGGTGATTATCCGGAGTTTTTTTTTTATCTGGCACCCCCTTTCCCCCACCACAAGCCGCCGGATCATCTCTAAATAATCGATTGAAATCGATTATAATCGAGTATAATCGATGATCCACTGCAGTTCTCTCTTGTAATTATCGGCTTCCGTGGACCCTTCTCTCCATCACGAAATGCCGCCCCGCTCTATCGTTAAGAAAGGAATGTTGGTTGTTGTTGTAGTTGTTGTATTTGTTGTTGTAGTTGTAGTCGCTGGTGTTTGACTAAAGCACTTTGCTGAGACGCGGCGGAGACTGGACGTGGGATGGAATCAGTGCCCTGAGACCCGCTCTGCGGTGCAAGGAAACGCCACGCCGAGTAGGCGAGGCAAGTTGGTGAAGTTGACTCCCAACACACCAAGAGGACGCGCGACCGAGTTCGATTCCCGCTCACGGCCAACACCAGTGACGATTATTATCGGAACCGGTCCTGGGCCACCCCTTAGGTCGACTCAGCCTCAAATGAGCGCCTGGTGCGGTCTGTAAACATCGCCGCTGGGGAGACAAAGGCGAACGGGCGTGGTGCTGGCCACTAATTTTCTCGTGTGCCGCGCCGGCCTTCATAGGTGCTTGCTAACAGCACTTGCCCCAACAGTTTGTTAAGGTTATACAGGGGATCTTTGGGGGGGCGGTGGTGTAGCGGTTAGCGCGCTGCGCTACGAACCGGGCGAGCCGAGTTCGGTTCCCGCTCACGGCCAACACCAGTGACGATTATTATCTGAACCGGTCCTGGGCCACCCCTTAGGTCGACTCAACCTCAATCGAGTACCTGGTGCGGTGTATAAACATCGCCGCTGGAGAGACAAAGGCGAACGGGCGTGGTGCTTGGGTCACCCACCACACCTCTCGTGTGCTCTTCCGGCCTTTATAGGTGCTCGCGAGAATTGGGTACGAAGCGAAGTATCTCAAGAGCCGCAATGCCACGTGAATATTGCACATTGCAGTGCATACATTGCGTCACGAAGCAGTCCGCAGAGAGCCGCATGCGGCTGCCGACCCGCAGGCCGCCGACCCCAGCTGCTCCGCAGCTTAACGGATAAGGGTCAAGCACAGAGCTGACCTGTCCGCAACGTGGAGGGCAACTTTTGCCAACTTTTCTCGCATCCGGCCGGTGTTTACCACTGCATAGGCGTCTTGCCACGGTGGCGAGATGTTAACTACCTCGCCTGGTATATAGCTGGTTCGGGGGTTCGCTCCCGATCCTGACGCCTGATTTATATTTGGAGTTTGTTTTTCTCTCTCCGTGGTCGCGTGGATTTTTCTCCGGGTCCTCCGGTTTTCCCCTCCACATTTAGAAACACGCGTTTAGAGTATTCGGCTGCTGTACATTTCCATATGATACGCCACTTCCTGGAGGTATTATTTGTGGCCTGGTCGATAAAAAAAATAGTTTAGTTTAACTTGTGACCCCCATTTCATTCTCTAAAACTTAATATTTTTAGTTTGAAACGTACGTTGAGAGTATTGGGCTGCTACTCTAAGTTTCCACACGATCATAAGCCTCTTCGTTGAGCTATCATTTGTGGTCAGGTCGCTTCTGAAAACGAGCTTTAATAGCTCAGTGGGCTCCATCTGGTAAAATAAAATAAAAATAAAAAATGTTTATAGTTTAGTTCATAGCATAGGCGTCTTGCAGTGAGTTTTCTTGTCGGTGTTGTGTTTGTGCACCAATGCCAGCCCAATCCAGCAGCAGCAAGCAGCAACCGCGCATTACCATATTCTTGGTTAAGTGATGACGTCACCCTGCTGCTCTATATAAAACCGGGAGCAAGCGAGGGCTTTACCATTCTGGCGAATTGCCCGATGATGCTGGATGTATTTACCAGCGAAACGTCGTACTCAAACTGTAAATGTGGATTCACTCTTCAACACACCGGTGGGCTAAAGTAGTGAATTATTTGTCTTTTGTCAACGTGACACTTTTTTGCTGATTGGCCGTGTCGGGTGGTGGAGGGTTACGACACATTTATAAATAAACGCGATCTAACCCAAAAACCGTTATTATGAATAAAACATATAATAAAACAAATATTTTATTATAAAACATAATAATAAAACAATATAATATAAAAAATGTATTGAATTATCAAATATAATATAATAAAAACTACTTTTTTATTACATTGTTTTATTTTTATCATTTTATTATTTCCCTTCTACGTGACTTTACCGAAAGAACCAATAATATGAATCCCTGCAGTCACGAAAGCTTTAAATCGCGCATCACCAGATTATAATTCGTTACGAATGGGTAACGTGAGCCCATGCAATGATGCCGACAGGACAATCTGGATTGGATCGTGGGGGGGGGGGGGGGGACAAATGTGACGCAATTGAATAAAGTACTGCAAGACAACCAATTTGCACCGAGTCACAGCCGGTAAACGTGGGCGAATCGATTATGCGCCCGTTGATTGATTTATTGATTCGTGTCGTCAGTTGAGCTCATCAGTGTACACTGTACAGGGTGCTTAAAAAAAAAGTTAACGCTTCTGAGAATTTGCAACAATGCCGATAGTCCTATCTAAATGTTAAAAACATGTTGAAGCACCCTGTGTTTCTATCCGCCTGCATGTACACCACACCTGCTGTCTATCCACTGCTGGATGAGAGCCTCCCCCCACCAACTCCCCCGACCCTCCTACGCCGTGCGGGTCGTGGCTTCTGACCACCGTGTTGATGAAGACGAGCAGCATATAACGTGGCAGCTTTAAAGTACTGTGTGATGGCCGCAACGGAGTCCCGAAGCAGCCTACAGCCCCGTTGTATGCAATGATCGTGGTGGTGGTCACCCAACCCAAAAGGACGATTGATGCTCAAACCTGCTTAGCTTGCTAGGTCTCACGAGATCCGGCGCATTCCCGTCGATTTGGTCACAAGCAGACGCCGCATAACTTTGCGCGATTATTATCATTGTCGATCAAGAGCTGCTCACTCAAAGGTCTCCCAGTGCGCTGATAACAACAAAAACACACACGTTCTTCAATAACAGTGGCCTTAAAAGGAAATGTCTACATGGCTGCCCAAAATCCATGCCACGTCGGATTATATTTATTTTAACAAATCACATAGGGATATTTAATTTAGTTTAACAAATGTTAAAACTGACTGCCATTAACATTCAAACGCATGATGGCTTTTCTGAGGGATGAAAATACAATATATCTGTCAGGGTAAAACACGTTATTAACTTCTTCAGCAACTGATTGGTACACGCTGCCAAATTTAACACACATGCCAAACTAATAAAACTCGTTCCGTCTTAAGTAACATTTGCTTTATATCGTTTTAATTTCATCTGAAAACGAAGAGGAAAAATAGATGTTAATGATAATAGATAGATTATTAACTTATGCAAAAATAATAAAAAAAGATAATACAGTGTTAAAGTAAATGAAATAACCCTGTGTCCTGACTTTTGGACCACCCTTTATAATAGGCGACGTTTTAAGCAATGGCCCTTCTTCACAGCAGACAGATTGGTCTCGTTTTTGGCTAACGGCGCTTCTTCATAGCATCCAGAGTGATGAAGAAGGGCTATTGCCCGAAACGTCGCCTATTTTCTATATATTTTTTCCCCTTTTAAGGCCACGCAGCGTTATTGACGAATGTGTTTGAGTAGTAACTACTCTGTGGTTCTTTCGGTAAAGTCACGTAAAAAAGAAATGTAATTAAATAATAGAATACGACGTTTTGATTACAATACAAGCAACCATCATCAGGTACAAATGCATGAGAAAACAAACCTAGTAAACTTGGAAATATAATGCAATACAACACCGAGAGTTGGTCAACACAACAGTCAACACCCCACCTGGTTGATTACGTTCTTCCAAAGATTGCTAAATTTGAGAGAGAGACAAAACATAGACACGGAGACACACAGACAGACACACAAGCAGAGAGAGACTCACACAGAGACAAACGGAGAGAGACACACACATAGGCACACAAGCTTCAAATCTAGTTTGTTTGAGTAGTTTCTTTGTTAATTGTGCACCACTGGCAAAGCAGCAGCAGAAGCAGCAGCAGCAGAAGCAGCAGCAGCATCGCTGAATCGCGGACGCCACAGTGGCGAGATGTTATTTCCCTTGCCAGGTATACAGGAGGTCGTGAGTTCGATCCCGACACTGACGCCTTTATATTTTTGAGTTTGCATGCTCTCCTCGAGGTCGCTTGGATTTTCTCCGTGGTCTTCTGGTTTCCCCCGTCACATTTATAAGAAGCACGCGTTTCGATTGTTTGGCCGCTTATAAATGTCCATGTGATAAGCCACTTCGTTAACGTATAAATACCTCAGTGGGATTTACCTGGTAAATAAAATCGTTTAGTTTTTAGTTTACTCGCTAACAGCACTTGCCACAAACGTCTGTTAAAGCAATACGGAGAGATAGTTATTGCCAACTATATATAGAAAATCTGTGGAGGGAGCTGAAGGTTCGAGTTGCCAAACGTCAGCCTCGAAACCTTAATGACTTGGAGAAGATCTGCAAAGAGGAGTGGGACAAAATCCCTCCTGAGATGTGTGCAAACCTGGTGGCCAACTACAAGAAACGTCTGACCTCTGTGATTGCCAACAAGGGTTTTGCCACCAAGTACTAAGTCATGTTTTGCAGAGGGGTCAAATACTTATTTCCCTCATTAAAATGCAAATCAATTTATAACATTTTTGACATGCGTTTTTGTGGATTTTTTTGTTGTTCTTCTGTCTCTCACTGTTCAAATAAAGCTACCATTAAAATTATAGACTGATCATTTCTTTGTCAGTGGGCAAACGTACAAAATCAGCAGGGGATCACTTTTTTCCCTCACTGTACATAGCTCAGTGGGCCTTATCTGGTAAAATTAAAAACAGGTGTTAGTCAGTTTAACACGTTGGCTTTCGCGACCAATATCATCCGTAATATAGTTTTTTTTTGGGTTAGACCGCGTAAATATGTAAATGTGTCATTAAACCCGCCACCACCCGACACAGCCAACTAGTAAGGGTTGTCACGGAAATAGAGCAGGCCAATTCGTCACTAGTACAGCATGCCGGTGTGTTGGAGATCCAAGCCACAATATTTACAATCCGAGTACAAAGTTTCGCCAGTAAATACAACTAGCTTCATCAGACGACAGCCAGATTTTAACGACACATTAATAAATAAATAACCCCTCTTATGGAACATATTTTTTTCCCAATAGTTTGAATTGTCTCTTCCGTTTGACGTAAGGGAAGTTCGCCGGACTGCACGGTCCCCGCTGGGTTTTTTTTCTTCCAGTTCACTCATCCGCATTCTCAGAGTCCGCATCTGATTTCGTGTGCAGACACAAAAAGATTCGTAATCTGACTCAAGCGTTTTTCTATCCCCCCCCCCCCATCGCGGAGGAGTTTTCAGAACGAAGGTCGCATTCCTGACATTCTGCTCACTTGCCTCCCCCTCGTCGCGGATGAGCAAACCAGAAAGCGCTCCTGATTGTCTCTGTTTGCAGCCAGATTTTACCGATACAACTGCCCAGTGGCCTCGCTATCGAGCACGCAGGCGGTACAACTGCACTAGAGCCCCACGCGCTGAAGGGGGCCTACGATACCCCGGGTCATGATGAGATGGAGGGGGGGGGTGGACAGCCCCCCCCCCACCATCACCCCCCAAATCATTCCTCGCACCAGGAGCTATACCAGTCATGCAACGCAGCTCACTTCGTTAAGTGCCTGCATGCAGTGTGTGCACCATATATACAGTGGGTATATAGTATGTACGTATGTATGCTACGCATGCGATGTAAGTACATCATGTGTGTTTATATATGGTGTGTCTGTGTATGGACTATAGGGTATCGATGTAGAGTGTGTATGATGTGTTCATATTACGTGTCCATTGCAGTTGCGTAGCTGTGGAGTATGCAGGCGATGCAACTGCAAAACATGCTCTGGTCCTACGCCCTAAAGGAAGGCTATCTGTGGTGGAGACCAGGCAGTTTCAAAGACAATGTATATATTACCGGGACATGTTTTTGTTTGCATGTTCAGCACAAGTAAGTGTGGTTGACGCAGACATGATTCCTGTTTGGTGTTTGAACATCTCAACACCTAGATTTGAAGCTTTCGTGACTGCAGGAATCCATACTCTTTGGTTCTTTCGGTCATGTCTACTTCAGCAGTTTTTAACTTGTTGTGGTTGTCCCACCTGATGACGATTGCTTGTGTTGCGACCGAAACGTCGTGATCCATGATTTTTCTACCTACGTGACTTTACCGAAAGAACCAAAGAGTATCTCAACACCTGTTTTATTGCCAGAAAGGGTAAACAACATTCTTATAATTTGATACTGGCAACAAAGGTCCCATGTAAAACTGATTCTTTTTTATTTTACCAGGCAAGGCCCACTGAACTGTACAGCTAATTTTCAAAAGCAACCTGGCCATGAATGATAGCTCAACGAAGTGGCCCATCATGTGGAAATGTATAGCAGCCAAATACTCTAAACGCGTGTTTCTAAATGTGGAGGTAAACACCATAGGACCCTGAGAAATATCCACGCGACCACGAAGAGAGACACGCAAACTCCAAATATACAGCAGGCGTCAGGGTCGAGATCTAACCCACGACCTCCTGTATACCAGGCGAGGTAGTTAACATCTCACCACCGTCCGGTCACCAATTACTGTCCAATAAAAAAAAACCCCATCACGTAAAATGTGGTATTTCATTTCACTTGTAGCTCGGTAACGTATCAAGTCTCGTTTGGTTGACCTGGGTTGAACGGGGCATTATTTGCAGCGAGTATGAAATACGTGGCCCCTAGTGTGGACGAAGAGGACGTCAGAAGCGACTTCACAAGTCGTTCCGTCACGTCCTCTTCTTCCATGGCCCTTCTCTGACACTGGGCGATGGGCCGCGAGCGACGGAGCTGCGCCGAGCGCGCATTTCGTCAACTCGTGACGTGACACCGACGGAACAACAGTTCGAACGTAATTGAAAAAAAAAAACTCGGAAGAGTTGCGAGCAGCGACAATGCAGTGCATGCGACGTGATTGCTAGACAGCAAAAAAGGGCAAAATCGTGACCCAGGGTGCGGTCCTCCCATCATGCCGTGCGTGTGACGACGTGACATCGCCACGTGTATAAGGCACACAATCATTGCTATCGGCCACCCACTCAGAGACGAAATCAGCACCGCGTCCCAAGAAGCTGGACTGTCGAACTAATCGAGGAGCTCAACACATTCGTCAATAACTCCGCAGCCTTAATAGGAAACAAAAAACAAATCTATAGCAGGCAACGTGTTGGCCAACGGCTGTTCTTCACAATGTGCTATGAATCCGGGCCACTGCCTGTACACCCACTGCCAACGCAGAAGCAGCATCACCAATGCCGTGCCTTTTATTAATCAAGCAACGATTATTATACCGAGTGTCGGTTCGAACTCCCGGATATCGCGAAAATACTTGGGAACAAATAATGTCTGATGTCCGTTCCCACGGGTGCCGCTGGACGGAAGGTGATGGAGGAGGCCTGTAGGGGCCCCAATGCATATTCAAGGGTGTTATCGACCGAAATAGGGGAGTCGATTATAATTTGTAGGAAATTATCGTTCCAGCTCTCGGTCATATGATGTGCGGCAGCAGATGTACATCAATTGTTCTCATTGTTGCAGCAAAGTAACTCGCGCTGCCAGACGCAAATGCATCCCAATGCTCCGAGGCTAAACGCATCATCAGTGCGCTGGCGTTTCTTGTTAACTTTTATATAAAAAAAACTTTTAAAAGCCATGTAAAATACCTTCTATTGTTGTATATCCGCAGCACGGTTATGTGGAGATAAAGTCAAATCTAAAAGGGTAGATTTTGCCCAAGGCACACACACCCCGTCCCCTGCCCCCGGGTAGGAATGCACACGTGTGTGTGGGAGTTGTGTGTGGGAGTTGTGTGTGAAGGGTGGTGGTGAGCGCACTGCGCTACCAACCTGGCCACCCGAGTTCGATTCCCGATCACGACCAACACCAGTGACGATTATTTTAACCGGTCCTGTTGCCTCCCCTAGGTCGACTCAGCCTCAAACGAGTACCTCATGCGATGTGCAAATATTGCCACTGGGGAGACAAAGGCGTCTGGGCGTGGTGCTGGCCACCCACCCGTCGTGCGCCGTTCCGGCCTTCATAGGTGCTCGCTAACAGCACTTGCCCCAACAGTCTGTTCAAGGCTTTCTAGAGGATCTTTGTCGTTGAGAGTCGGTACGCGCTGCGTTAGGAATCTGGCGACCCCAATTCGATTCCCGATCACGACCTACAACAGTGGTGAATATTTGAATCGGTTCTGCCCACCACCCCCCTCCCCTCCCCCCCCCCCCCTGAGGTCGGTGTGTAAACATCAGCGCTGGGGATACAAAGGCGGCAAGGACGAGGCGCTGGCCACACATCACCCCGTCGTGTTGCTGTGCCGACCTAAATAGGCGCTCACTTAATTGCACGTCCCAGCAGTCTGTTTACGACCTGACGGGGAATCCGTGGGAGGGCGTGCACACGTGAGCGTGAGGGGCAGAGTCGGAACGCGCCCAGAGATTAGGATCAGAGAATTTAAGACATTCTCGTAGAATTAAGTAACACCCACTCCTACCACCCACACCTAACCCACGAACGTACATCGAACCCACGAACGTACTTCGAACCCACGACGCACACCTCATCCACTCCTCACCCGCACTTAACCCATTACCCATCACTCACCACCCAAATGATCATTACGCGAATATGTAGGGCATTTAAAACGTACGTGCGCAATCTTGGGAAACGGCCGTCATAATTATTGTGATCATCCATCATCATCCATCATCATCCGTAGTCGTCGTTGTGCCTTAAGCGTGGGCGCTTGTCCCTGCTGTCTTTAAACTAATGGCCACGAACACGAGATCAGAGGTGGCGCAAGATAGCAATGGGGACCGCGATTTAAACTGACAGATAGCATTTTGCATACAACCCAGGGTGACAGCCCTCCGGCGGTGGGGACTGTGGTTACAGCGTGGCGGTTTGCGCGACGCGAGTTCCACTTCCGCCAAAGTCTCACATCGGCGACGAATTGCATCTCTGCTCTTAACCGGATCCGCACGACGCACGGACGACGCGGACATCCGACGCGATAAGGCGATGCCCAAGTGGAGGATCAGAAACTCTCTGCACCCTCCCGTGCGCGCCCTGTGGCCACGATCGCCAAACCATGGAGCGAAGAACGTCGCACTGACAAAAAAAAAGATGCCCGCGAAGACGGCGAGTGAGTAGGTGTTACCGTGTCTGCAATTCACCATCAAATCAAGCAGGCAATACTTATGCATGCCTCCTTCCCGTGGGTGTCCCTTCAAGTAAATAGTACCAAAAAAACGTATTTTGTACAGATTCTGAAGGCCACACGGCTGTCTGCGGCATCGCGGCAGCGATTTGCTACCCGCTTCGCCTGGTACAGAAGACGTTCGTGGGTTAGATCCCGACCTGACGTCTGTAACGTTGGAGTTTGCATATTCTTTCCCGTGCTCGCGTGGAATTTTTTTTTATCCAGGTCCTCCGATTGTTCCCCTCCGCATTTAAAATCAATGTGCGTGTCGAGTATTTGGCTGCTATAAATGTCCACCTGATAGGCCACTTCGTTGAGCTGTCATGTGTGGCCAGGTCGCTTCTGAAAAAGAGTTACGTAGCTCAGTGGGCCTTACCTGGTTAAATAAATAAACAAAAATAGTTTAGTGTTTTAATAGTCGAGTCTGGGAGTGTACGTTATAGGCGACGTTGCTTGTGAAATCACTGACACGTGGCGAATGGGATGCGTGCAAAATACTTTTGCTTGGAGGGACAGATACGGGAAGGAGATGAATTATTGTTTATTTTTGTATTTCGTTGTTTACCTTCTCCACAACGACGTTTGTGGTTAGTCTGCGCAAAGTTAATGGGAGGGGAGAATGGGGACAGTGTCAGCGACGTGAACTTTCTCAGAATCAGAACCTTTATTTACATTGGAGGAATCCGATGTGCTATTGAGCTCTTTTTCACATGCGCCCAGTACCGGAGTCTAATTTCTATATAATTGAAATATGTGATTGCATTACAGGTGTCACCTTGTAACCTGTATACAAATAGTACACCTCAAAGCAACGCATCACTTGTACCTGAAGAACATTACTCCAGTCTAGTTCCGTGACTTGAATGTCATTACACACATTCATGTCACTGGCCCCGGTGGGTGGAGCAGGAGGGGAGGGGGGTAAAAGAGGGTGGTGAGAAGGGGCATGGTTTGAGGAGGTGAGGGTGAGCCATGATAATCTTCATATCTGAAATATATCATCACGCAACCTTCCCGTCAAGAATGCACTGATGGTGACGACAATGATTTTAGACCTGCATGAGGCTGCTGGCTGGGGTTCCTGATAAGGCGCTGTGGTGGTGGGGGGCACTGGGAGGTGGTGGGGGGCACTGGGAGTTGGTGAGGGGAACTGGGAGGTGGTGGGGGGCACTGGCAGGTGGTGGGGGGCACTGGGAGTTGGGGAGGGGGCTGCTCTGCAGCAGCAGATCGCAACACAGACACCGGCACAAAAGGCTTTTGTTTTGTACGCGATGACAAGAAAAGTCCATCAACAGTTCCCGAAGAACTATATCGTGTTCCCTCTTGTCTCTCGGGGTCACCACCGAATGGATTTGAGCAAATGTGAGCGACCGACTGGTAGCAGCAGTTATAAAGGCAACTGAAGGTCTGCCTCGCCTTGTTTAGGGCGTATCAGTCCGGTATAGTTTCCTGCTCACTGCCGCAAAGTCTGCCTGGTACAATGCATGGTCCAGACGTGAGCAACAGAGCTCAGACACAACGCTCTGAAAGGCGGCGGGAGTTTCTGAAATGCGGACGAACCGGTCTATGGAAAACTCCGCCTCTGCAGCAGAGCTCCGCGATGGGGCTCCACAGTACGACTCGATAGCAGAGCTCCACGGTGAAGCTCCACAGTACGACTCGATATCAGAGCGCCACGGTGGAGCTCCACAGTAGGACTCGAAAGCAGAGCTCCACGGTGGAACTTCACAGTACGACTGGAAAGCAGAGCTGGACGGTGGAGCTCAACAGTAGGACTTGATAGCAGAGCCCCACAGGGGAGTTCCACGGTGGAGCTCCACAGCACGCCTCGATAGCGGAGCTCCACAGCAGAGCTCCACAACACAGCTCCATAGCTCGCCCGGTCTCTGCCTGTGAAGTCCCTTTCGCTCACCGCGAACGCAGAACAACCTCGCCCGCGGTGATCGAGCGGGTCTCCAGAGTTGACCCCTTGGCCTCTGACCTCAACGCTCAACCACAAGCCCCAAGTCCGACCCCGGGTCGCCACGCTTGGCGTCTCCCCATTGAAGCCGCACAGCATCTCCGCTTCTCGCGCGTTGTCTACAACGAGTGGAGAGGGCTGCTCTGGGGGGGGGGGGGGCATCGCGCACGCCCTGTCGGAAGTCAATTGTATATATGATGAAAGTGCACCATGTTGTGAGCGCATCATTGATAAATGACAGTGAAAACAAGTGAGAAAACACCATCTCCTCGTAAAATAAATCACTGACGTGACACGTCCCCCTCCCTGTTCTCTGTGAGCAGTGGGAATAGTACGAGCAGTGGGAATAGTCAAGCAGTGGGAATAGTCAAGCAGTGGGAATGATCCAGCAGTGGGAATAGCCAAGCAGTGGGAATAGTCAAGTAGTGGGAATGGCCAAGCAGTGGCAATGGTCAAGCAGTGGGAATGGTCAAGCAGTGGGAATGATCCAGCAGTGGGAATAGCCAAGCAGTGGGAATGGTCAAGCAGTGGGAACGATCCAGCAGTGGGAATGGTCAAGCAGTGGGAATGGTCAAGCAGTGGGAATGATCCAGCAGTGGGAATGGTCAAGCAGTGGGAATAGTCAAGCAGTGAGAATAGTCAAGCAGTGAGAATAGTCAAGCAGTGGGAATGGTCAAGCAGTGGGAATGGTCAAGCAGTGGGAACGATCCAGCAGTGGGAATGGTCAAGCAGTGGGAATGATCCAGCAGTGGGAATAGTCAAGCAGTGGGAATAGTCAAGCAGTGGGAATGGTCAAGCAGTGGGAATGGTCAAGCAGTGGGAATGGTCAAGCAGTGGGAATGGTCAAGCAGTGGGAATAGTCAAGCAGTGGGAATGGTCAAGCAGTGGGAATGGTCAAGCAGTGGGAATGATCCAGCAGTGGGAACGATCCAGCAGTGAGAATAGTCAAGCAGTGAGAATAGTCAAGTAGTGGGAATGGTCAAGCAGTGGGAATGATCCAGCAGTGGGAATGATCCAGCAGTGGGAATAGTCAAGCAGTGGGAATGGTCAAGCAGTGGGAATGATCCAGCAGTGGGAATAGTCAAGCAGTGGGAATGGTCAAGCAGTGGGAATGATCCAGCAGTGGGAATAGCCAAGCAGTGGGAATGGTCAAGCAGTGGGAACGATCCAGCAGTGGGAATGGTCAAGCAGTGGGAATGGTCAAGCAGTGGGAATGATCCAGCAGTGGGAACGATCCAGCAGTGAGAATAGTCAAGCAGTGAGAATAGTCAAGTAGTGGGAATGGTCAAGCAGTGAGAATGGTCAAGCAGTGGGAATGGTCAAGCAGTGGGAATGATCCAGCAGTGGGAATGATCCAGCAGTGGGAATAGTCAAGCAGTGGGAATGGTCAAGCAGTGGGAATGATCCAGCAGTGGGAATAGTCAAGCAGTGGGAATGGTCAAGCAGTGGGAATGGTCAAGTAGTGGGAACGATCCAGCAGTGGGAATAGTCAAGCAGTGGGAATGGTCAAGCAGTGGGAATAGTCAAGCAGTGGGAATAGTCAAGCAGTGGGAATGGTCAAGCAGTGGGAATAGTCAAGCAGTGGGAATGGTCAAGCAGTGGGAATGATCCAGCAGTGGGAATAGTCAAGCAGTGAGAATAGTCAAGCAGTGAGAATAGTCAAGTAGTGGGAATAGTCAAGCAGTGGGAATAGTCAAGCAGTGAGAATAGTCAAGCAGTGAGAATAGTCAAGTAGTGGGAATGGTCAAGCAGTGGGAATGGTCAAGCAGTGGGAATAGTCAAGCAGTGAGAATAGTCAAGCAGTGAGAATAGTCAAGCAGTGGGAATGATCCAGCAGTGGGAATGGGCAAGCAGTGGGAATAGTCAAGCAGTGGGAATCCCTCACCGACACCTCACATCCCTCCCCCAGCACAGTCGGTGTAGGCGAGAGCTGTAGGCGAGTCAAGGCTACGAGCAGTGGCGGTATGAATTTGTCATTCTTAACGTTCCTATCCTGTGCTGACCTCATTCTACCCCCCCCACACCCTCCCCCCCATACGAGCCGCGACCTCTCGACCTCGTCCCAGGGCAGTGTATTGATGTGTTGGTGACGGACGGAGAGGTCACAGCGGTAGTAACGAGAGGCATGGGAGATATCCGAGGCGGGCACGTGGAGCATACGACAACAGATTGTGGATGGCCGTGGGTGTGTCCACGTCTTCTCGGCGGTTGGTTTAACTGGTCACAAACACCGCACAAACACAAAGATCCCCTGTTGTAGTCTTGGCAGACTGTCGGAGCAAGTGTCGTGAGCGAACAGCTCATGAAAGCGGGCAACGGGACACGAGGTGGTGGTGTGGCGAACATCACGCTCGGCCTCCCCAGTGCCGATAATTACGCACCACACTTGGTACTAATCTAAGGCTGAGTCAACCTACGGGATGCCCACGACCGTTTCAAATATTCCCCACTGTTTTAATGATCGTGAACGGGAATCGAACTCGGATCGGCTGGTTCGTAGGGCAGTGCGCTGGCCACTACAACTGCCCCACGCACAAACGCACGCACTACCACCCCCCCCCCCCCCCCACATTCACACCACCACACTCAGACCACAAAAATCACACCACCACACTCACTACACCACACTCACACCACCACACTCACACCACCACACACACCACCACACTCAACCACCATACTCAGATCACCACACTCACTACACCACACTCACACCACCACACTCACACCACCACACTCACTACACCGCACTCACACCACCACACTCACACCACCACACTCACTACACCACACTCACACCACCACACTCACACCACCACACTCACACCACCACACTCACACCACCACACTCACACGACCACACTCACACCACCACACTCACACCACCACACTCACTACACCACACTCACACCACCACCACACTCACTACACCACACTCACTACACAAGCACACTCACACCACCACCAACTGGCCAGCAGCAATGGTAGATGTGAGCGCTAGCTCGGTGTCAGGTGTCAGGTGTGGGTTCCTGCAGGTGAATGGCCGCCAGGTGAGAACCGAGGGAGCCTTGCTTTGAGTTGCGACAGAGTTCGGGTTACAGGTGAGCAGGCAGCCAGGTGTGCGCACTTGCAGGTGTGTGTGTGTGTGGTAGGTATTAAGGCAGGTGTATAGCTATACAGGTGTAGAGCCAGACAGGTGTGTTTCGTGTGTCGGTGCTCTCTAAGGTTAAGGTCTTTTGATGTGTAGGCAGGTGTGCAGACACACTGCGTAAGGACAGCCAGGTGTGCCGACACACAGGTGCGCAATCAGCCAGGTGTGCAGGCACACAGGTGCGCAACCAACCAGGTGTACATGCACACAGGTGCGCAACCAGCCAGGTGTACAGGCACACAGGTGCACAACCAGCCAGGTGTGCAGGCACACAGGTGCGCAACCAACCAGGTGTACAGGCACCCAGGTGCGCAACCAGCCAGGTGTGCAGGCACCCAGGTGCGCAAACAGCCAGGTGTGCAGGCACACAGGTGCGCAACCAACCAGGTGTACAGGCACACAGGTGCGCAACCAGCCAGGTGTGCAGGCACCCAGGTGCGCAACCAGCCAGGTGTGCAGCTGAACAGGTGCGCAACCAGCCAGGTGTGCAGGCACACAGGTGCGCAATCAGCCAGGTGATCAGCCAGATTTGCAGGCACGCGCATGCACAACCGACCAGGTGTGCAGCTCGGTGTGCAGGCACACAGGTGCGCAACCAGCCAGGGGTACCAACTAGACAGGTGTGACCCCAGGTGTGCCGGGGCGGCCGTACCTTGCTTGGAGAGGATCTTCCCGTCTATGATGCTGGGCTGCGCCTCCTCAGCCTGGGCTTCGGGCACGGCGCTCATGACGCCGGGAGTAAGAAGCGGGGATGCCGCACGCACGCTCGCTCAACACGCGTGTTTGTGTGCGTTCGACTGTGCTCCAGTGTGCGCCCTTTATACGAGCGAGGGGGGGGGGGAGTTCCCGAAACCGCGGGGGTGGGGGGGGGTGGAGCAAACCGACCTCAGCGTCAGAGCCAAACTATGCGCGGGGCGAGGAGGTAATGCGGGGTGTGGGTGCAGGGAGTGCTGGGAGGAGACGCCCGGATTAGTAGAACACCCCACACCGCCCCCCAACTTTCTCGCCTCCGATGGCACCCCCCCCCCCCGTCAAGGGGAGCACTATCACGGAAGGGGCGCGGTGTGGTCATAGAACGAGCATAGAAGGAGTCTCAGTTTGGAAGGGGTTGGGGGGGGGTCATGGAATTTGGGTCCATAAAACTACAATCCCTGCACAGATGACAGTGGCAGCGTTTGTTTAACGTCCACAGAGACCAGAGGAGCCGCTGAGAGGCGCGCGCACTTCCACTCCTGGCCGCTGGTCTCCACCGAGTGGGAGAGCTGGCCCCGTGGGGTCGTGGGGTGGCGAAGAGTGGGGCGGTTGAGATGGAAGGAAGACGCGAATGGAGTAGCGAGGGGAGTGATGTGTGGCTGAGCGTTGTGGCGGAGAAGGGGCGGGCGTGAGGTTAAGCGGTTGAACGAGTTGGTGGTGTTTGGAAGAGAAGGCTCGCGACTGATGTGACTGGGAGGGTTGGTGGCGATGGACGGAGTGGTTGTCACTGTTGGCAGGAGAGGGTGAAGGGAGAGTGATGGGGGTTGAGACGAGGCGGGTAGGGAATGTTGCGGCGGGGAGGGGATGGTGTGAAGAGTGGGGGTAGCCGATAAGGAGGCGAGGAGTGTGGTGGCCGGAGGTGCAATGGGTGCTGCCGAGAGAGATGGCGTGAATGATGGAGATGGTATGAATGGTATTTGTGTGGCTGGAAGTGCTGACATAAATATTATGGCTGGGGAATAAAATGTGTGGGTGAGCGTGATGGTGTGGCAGGTACTGTGTGGTCTGGCTGCAAGATGTGGGTGGCGGTTGGAATTGGCGAGGCTGTCGGAGATGGTGTGGTTGGAATCGGTGTGGTTGAGACATGGTGTAAAGTAGTATTGGTGTGGTTGAGAGATGGTTTTAGTGGTATTGGTGTTGCCTGGATAGGGGTGGCCGAAATAAATGGTGCGGTTGGGTTTGGTGAGGTGTGGTGTGAGTGGTGATGGAGTGATTGAGAGGTGGTGTTAGTGGTACTGGTGTGGTGAGATGTGGTGTAGGTGGTGGTGTGGTTGGGATGGTGCGAGTGGTAATGGTGTGGTCGCGAGATGGTGTGAATGGTATTGGTGTGGCCAGGAGAGACCCCATACTTTCATAACATAATTAACGTATTACTCACTCCACTTATCACGATGCGTCCACCCCCCCCCCACACAATTACATTAGCTTATCGCCTAAACGTGTTTGGATAGTTTCCACATTTCATTGCGACGTAAATCGGCGAATTTTCGTTGCGAAATTAAATACAGCACAATCCTACGAATTACGGCCACGAAACTTCCAAAACCCCGTGCAATCTTTGCTCGTGCCTTCGCTAATTATCTTAAGTGGCCGTCACTTCTCCGATTGCTGCACCCAAGGTCTAGAACTCCCTTGCCTTACACATGCGCTGTAGACTCTCACTCCACCACCCCCCATCTTTAAGATGAAGCTTGAGACCGTTTCTCTTCAGATCAACCTTTGCCAATACACCGCGAGAGTAATTAATTGCATCTTTACATGCCTATAAATATGAAATATGGCCCGAAATGCACCCGATCTCCTCCATCGGCATCTCCGGAAGCTAAAGCAGGCTTCGAGGCTGGATAGTTGCTCGGATGGACGAGCAACACGCACGACCACGGGCGTTGGAGGCTGTAAAGGCGCGACGTTGTGTGTGTGTGGGGGGGCAGCAAGAGGGCGGTCGCGGCGAAATCAATGTGCACCGTACTTCCACGCTCCCACGTCCGTGCCGGGCTGCCATCACGGATGCGCACTGGCTGGGAGGCCCGAGGCTCCACATCCAACGTCTCCGATTGACAGGCTGGAGGACTTTGCCCACTCCCTCTCTCCTCTTTAGTCAAGGTACGCCCCGAACAAGCGATTCGATGTCTTCTTCTATCCCCTTTTAGCCTTTCTACAAATCCTTCGGATGCAGCTGTTACATTTCTATTGGTGGCGATGCTGCGGCATTTGGCAGTGGTTGGTACAGGCGCAAATAACACAAAACATTCTAGATTTGAAGCTTTCGTGACTGCAAGGATTCATATTCTTTGGTTCTATTCGGTAAAGTCACGTAGGTAAAACAAATTAAAATAAATTGAAATAAAATGAAAGAAACAATTAAAACACGACGTTTCGGAGGCAAAGCAAGCTTCCGTCTTCAGGTGGGACCTTGGTGCAGCAATTTTGCTGTGACTGGTCCCACCTGAAGACAGAAGCTTGCTTTGCCTCCAAAACGTCGTTTAGTTTCTTTCATTTTATTTCAATTTATTTTAATTTGTTTTACCTACGTGACTTTACCGAATAGAACAAAAGAGTATGAACACAAAACATGTCAGGCGACGATGAATTTCATGGTAAACGGGCCCTTCTGCCTTTTAAGAGGGTGTCATTGACGAAATGTCTCGCAGTTGATGTATTACGATTAATGGCAGCACCTGAAATGAACCGACATTATTTAAATAAAAAACAATGAAAACAATTTCCGTCGATAAACGTCGGACGGGTAGCGAGCTCCTGCCGCGTCATGCTACAACTATGAGTGGGCTGCAGGCGCTGGGCGCGGAGTCACCACCCACCTCGAAAACCACAGTTCAATAATTACTAAACACTTTAAATCAGCTAAAGCTGTCCCCGTGTCTCTCCACGAGTCCCCGTGTCTCTCCACGAGTCCCCATGTCTCTCCACGAGTCCCTATGTCTCCACCCCCGTGTCTCTCCACGAGTCCCCGTGTCTCTCCACGAGTCCCCGTGTCTCCACCCTCGTGTCTCTCCAAGAGTCCCCATGTCTCCACCCCCGTGTCTCTCCAATAATTCCGTGTCTCCACCCCCGTGTCTCTCCAAGTCCCCGTGTCTCCACCCCTGTCCCGGTGTCTCAGCCGTTAAGCTCGTGCTCGTCGCACTCCTTTGTCCCCAAGCCGGTAAAAGCAGATATGGGGGGGGGGGGGGGGCACAACCCCTCCGTACTCGCTTCATCACCATCACGACCACACCGGTCTCCACTAAACTCTACGAAATCCACCAATGGCGCGAGGTGTCGCCCTCCAGTCGTGCGAGACTTGAAACTCTTTCACGACCACCAGGCAGACAGATTTGAGGACGCTTCATGACCGACATCCCTGAAATTCCAGATGCCTCTCCCATTCCAGGAAGTGCACAAGGGGACAGGGGGACAACCTCACTGATGGAAACTTTATTTTGTCTTCCCTTAACCAGGAAAAAGTTAAACAACACAGAAACGCACGAAGGTAACAACAATCAAACGTTTTGGGGCAAATTGCCAACCGCCAATGTGGAAAAATTCTCAACAAAAGGTGCACGCGTTTCCAAAAGTGCAGAACAAACCTCCCCCTCCAAAAAAATAAAACACAAAAATCCAAATGCACATCCCGACCCTCGTATCGTCTGTGCCCGCCCCAGAGATCGTTGTTCCGGGTGCAACGGGGGGGGGGGGGGGGGGGGTCACGACAAACGGGCAACTGTCGTTGGGCATCAAGCATCCCTCTGCGATGTCGATGTCCTACCTTGCAAAAGGCAACCCAACATTGACAAGGGGCATACCGTTCCATTATTTTTCAAACATTTTGGAAACCTACAGCAGGACATTATTTTGAATCGATTTGAGAGGCGGGAGGAGAGGAACGTGTGGGCTAAAGAATATTACGCAGGTTAACAACATCATCTAAGCTCGAAAGGAGAAGTGGGATTGTTAAGTAATATGGGCCTGGATAGGAAACGCCACCTTAAGCACAGTGGTCAAAAAGTAATAATGGAGTAGCATCCCAAGAATGAAAAACATCCATAAGGGTATCCCGCTTGGGAGATGGAGTGATTAAATAATTTAATGTGCAGTCGCCCAGGCAATTGTCACATTACGGGATGAGAGGAGGTGGTGGTGGTTCAGGGAGGCCTTCATCCGGCAATAGTGACCACTACCAATGATGACCACAAGACAACAAGTGCTCTGGCCTATGGGGGCGAGGTGAAGAGTGGTGCAGCTGGGATCACCAGGGTTAGCGGCGCAGGGTTGGTGACGAGGGCATGAGGACAGGTCAGCCAAGTGGCCACTTACACAGGATCGCGAGAGATGAGCGAGCGGGGAAACGCACAGCGCCGTGGGCTACGATGAAGCATCCTCTTGTGGCCAGTATCCTGCCGCTCAAGAAACACAAACAAAACCTTCCATGGGCTCGGTGCTGAAGTGTCCAGGCATTTGCTGGACGCTCACAGGTGGGTGGGTCGCAGGCGGTTGGGTCTGTGCAGACGGACCACCAAACACACACCCTGCTCAACGGCGCCATCCCCATGCCGTGTCCCTTAGTGTGCTAAGTGGCCATTTAGGCAACGTGCCCTGAGACCCTCATCACCAACCCCGATCCTGGCCACACCACGCCTCGACCACATTCCAGAGGACTGGCTGTGTCTTGTTGGTTTACCAAAATGTTTGAAGATTCACCAGGGAGATTGAGTATCTACGCACTGTTTTGCATTCGGTGTCCCAGAAACAAAACCATTTTTTTAAGCTATTATTTACGAACGCGAAGCCTCCTCCTCGTCATCACTGTCGGAGTGGACCACGATGGTCGGCGTGCCCATCGTCGCCACGACGACCGCCTCGGCCAGGGCCCACTTCCCACCGGCCTCCACAGCAGAGGCGTCTCCGTGGCAACGAGGTGGCGACACCTCTTCCGTTCCGCCGCCAACAGCTCCGCAAGCCAGGGGAGCAGTGAGCACAGACTGCAAGCCAAGAGATCCTGCGACAAGCGAGCAGGGGGGCGGGGGGGGGAAACAGGAGCAAAAGCTGAAGGGGACGCCAGCAAAGAGTTGCACGATTCTTTTGACAGCTGCGGCAAACTTCAGGGGGAAAAGCCGATATCAGAGGAATTTTGATGATTTTAGCCCTCGCGATGGAAGCGACGAATTGTTACTGTAGAGTAATCGGTTCTTTTGCTAGCAGTGGGTGAATGTGCGCCTCTAGTGGCTTCAGGGTTCATGCATGCCGATTATGCACAAGATATACACGAATAAAATAAAATCTATTCATGCACGCACGAGTCGATACGGGTACCGGGAGCGCAAGGATTAATCAATTTCATTAAATAGTGAATCGATGCTACTCCTGTTTAGAACGCTGACTGTTCTTCTCTTTCGCTCCCTTTCCTTCCTCTTGCTTTTTTATTATTTCCTAGATTTTAACTAAGCCTCTTCCCTATTGCTGTGACGCTTAGTTTGTGCCGGTCACCTGGACGTTGCATTCCCAGTGGTTCAGTGCTCTCTTGTAACCACTGTTGACAATACAAACACAATCGTAACAAGTGATGCTTGAATTACACTGCTAGCTTTCATGCACCAGGCCCTGCTCAAAGGGGAGGTGGCTGCAAAACACCAACCGGAGGAACGCTTTCGCCAGTGTTAAGGTATTACATAAAATTGGTAAAGCTATTTCCTTTAGTTTTTCAAATCTGTAAAACACCATTAGCAATCCATTCCGCTGCCATTCCATTTTAGAACGCGATTCATAACTGCTGCGTCCGGTAATATTTGCCATTTTCTCATTATGTTTTTACGACCGGCTTAATGCACGTACAATGTTATCACTCTCAGTCTCTGCGAGCCGTGTCCTTTTTCAAAGCCGTCCGCGATCATGGCTTCCCTCCCATTTAGCGCCGTCCATGGCATTACCCAAGAATTTAGCAGCAGATACTCCCACAGTTGCATCCAAATGTTCAAATTGCTTACATAACATAATTAATAATACAGGTTTCTTGGGTTATGGATATTGGTCGTTAAAGCCTACGTGTAACATAATTCGCTGTCTTCTCTGGCTTCTGTACGTATACATGAGCGTGTATGAAAACAAAATCAGCGCACGGTACTTGAATCAACGACTGGCAGGACTGCAGCCTTGGCTCTGCATTCAGTCTTGCCTCTGCACATCCACCCTTCCCTACTGGAATAGACGAGAGCTCAATGGAACCGGATGGCGCCACCCTTTCGTTTTGTCACTTTTATGTTATTCTAATGGCGTGCATGCTTCCACAGGCCCGCGAGTCTCCATCTGTACTATAACCGCCTTAAAAGTCCATGAGCCCAGAACCAGATATTTCCCGCTTGTCCATACCACCTGAAGTGGCATAACTTCAGTGGTTCCATTTTCCTGTGGCCGAATAACAGTGACAATTATAATCACCGTTTTGACCACTAGTAGGGTTATCAAATAATTATTTCGCCGTAGAAATAAATGGGCCGCTGCTGCCTTAGGTACTGCTCTCTGTCCCATGGACTGCTTCCTTCTCTATTCTTCTGCAAGGTATGGGGAAGTAGGGTCCCACTCACATACAGTGAGGGAAAAAAGTATTTGATCCCCTGCTGATTTTGTACGTTTGCCTACTGACAAAGAAATAATCAGTCTATAATTTTAATGGTAGGTTTATTTAAACAGTGAGAGACAGAATAACAACAAAAAAATCCAGAAAAACGCATAAATTGATTTGCATTTTAATGAGGAAAGATTACAGGTAACGAGCTGAGATTAGGAGCACACTCTTAAAGGGAGTGCTCCTAATCTCAGCTTGTTACCTTTATAAAAGACACCTGTCCACAGAAGCAATCAATCAGATTCCAAACTCTCCACCATGGCCAAGACCAAAGAGCTCTCCAAGGATGTCAGGGACAAGATTGTAGACCTACACAAGGCTGGAATGGGCTACAAGACCATTGTCAAGCAGCTTGGTGAGAAGGTGACAACAGTTGGTGCGATTATTCGCAAATGGAAGAAACACAAAAGAACTGTCAATCTCCCTCGGCCTGGGGCTCCATGCAAGATCTCACCTCGTGGAGTTGCAATGATCATGAGAACGGTGAGGAATCAGCCCAGAACTACACGGGAGGATCTTGTCAATGATCTCAAGGCAGCTGGGACCATAGTCACCAAGAAAACAATTGGTAACACACTAAGCCGTGAAGGACTGAAATCCTGCAGCGCCCGCAAGGTCCCCCTGCTCAAGAAAGCACATATACATGCCCGTCTGAAGTTTGCCAATGAACATCTGAATGATTCAGAGGACAACTGGGTGAAAGTGTTGTGGTCAGATGAGACCAAAATGGAGCTCTTTGGCATCAACTCAACTCGCCGTGTTTGGAGGAGAAGGAATGCTGCCTATGACCCCAAGAACACCATCCCCACCGTCAAACATGCAGGTGGAAATATTATGCTTTGGGGGTGGTTTTTCTGCTAAGGGGACAGGACAACTTCACCGCATCAAAGGGACGATGGACGGGGCCATGTACCGTCAAATCTTGGGTGAGAACCTCCTTCCCTCAGCCAGGGCATTAAAAATGGGTCATGGATGGGTATTCCAGCATGACAATGACCCAAAACACACGGCCAAGGCAACAAAGGAGTGGCTCAAGAACAAGCACATTAAGGTCCTGGAGTGGCCTAGCCAGTCTCCAGACCTTAATCCCATAGAAAATCTGTGGAGGGAGCTGAGGGTTCAAGTTGCCAAACGTCAGCCTCTAAACCTTAATGACTTGGAGAAGATCTGCAAAGAGGAGTGAGACAAAATCCCTCCTGAGATGTGTGCAAGCCTGGTGGCCAGCTACAAGAAACGTCTGACCTCTGTGATTGCTAACAAGGGTTTTGCCACTAGGTACTAAGTCATGTTTTGCAGAGGGGTCAAATACTCATTTCCCTCATTAAAATGCAAATCAATTTATAACATTTTTGACATGCGTTTTTCTGTATTTTGTTGTTATTCTGTCTCTCACTGTTCAAATAAACCTACCATTAAAATTATAGACTGTTCATTTCTTTTTCAGTGGGCAAACGTACAAAATCAGCAGGGGATCAACTACTTTTTTCCCCCTCACTGTACCTGTCAACCCCTTTTCAGTGCCTACCTTATTAGACCAATTCAGACCTTATTGGTCACCCGGTGCCCTTATAAATCTCAACCTTTATCCTACAAAGTCCCACCACAACGGAGAAACACAAATACACAAATTTTGTAAAAAAAATACGTATGATATTGTTATAATTGGTGTCAATGATGATACTTATCATGCTACTACTGTCCGTGATCTTGCATGCTGATGCTGCTTGCTATGTGGATGTAAATGTACAACAATAATTATTAAGGGTTAAACAATACACTATCAGTTTATTTTGCCATATGATGTTCTTGTATTGAAACGGCTGTATGCCATATGGACCTGAAAACTCGATTTCCCTGTACAAGAATATGGGTAAACCATATGGGTTGGCAGGTATGCACTCAACATGCAGCACATGGAACAGCGCAGTTTCAATTTTGCTACTTTCGGTGCATAAGTCAACTGCTGCAAGTGTCATTGTAATCTGTTAATAACACTATAACAATTTTTGTTCCTGGGTAGTGTTATTTTTTATTGCTTATGCCTAAAAACTATAGAAAATTGCTATTCTTCCCCACAAACTTTGTTTTTGTGACCAGGACTTTGTGAACGAAAGACACATATGCACACCACGTTTTCTCATTGAAAATAGGTAAATTTCAAAATATCACTGTCCTGGTCACAAAAGCAAAGTTTGTGGAGAATAATAGCCATTTTCTGTACTTTTAAGGCATAAGCAATGAGGAATTAACACTTACTACCCAGGAACAATTTTTTTTGTTACACTGTAATTACGCGCTGCTCAGAATCCCATCGTCTTCTCTGTGTCTATGCCTTCACTACGACGTTGCAACCAGTAACTATTGAGGCATTGTCTTTAAAACATGCAGTGCTTCAATTTAACAGGCAACCATGAGGCGTGAACTTGAAAATAACAAACCTAAAATATTGAGTGGCACCCCCGAGTATGAAGCCATTGCTTCCATATGCACACCTGGCAGGATGGTGCCCACCTCCTCCTCCCCTTCTTCATTGAACGCGACGCTCTCAGGGACAAGAGCGGCAATGATCTCATCCTCCTCTTTAGAAAAAAACAAAGCGATCAATAGCAAAAACACACACGCAAGGACAGAGTCCACACGCCCAAAGATTTACAAGACCGGCGCGCGGTGTTTACAAGCTAACAAATGACAGCCCACGTACTTAAACACCTAACTACCGTTTACCCTCTAACCTCCAAACGTTGGCCCTCTGGGCTCGGGTAGAGAAACGCACGGCCATGAAGAAGCATCAGCAGCACCAGCGGTCAATAGATTTTTTGAGTCAGAGCGCGCAAGTAAAATGTGTAGTGACTACCAATGCGGGCAACTACCTTGCTGATGCTGGCTGTGACCACCAGCGATGTTGTTGCGTCTGTGTGTTTTTCTTTACCAATGTGGGGAGTGGTAATGTAGCGGTTAACGCACTGCCCTATGTACGAGTTCAGTTCCTGCTAGTCTGGAAAAAGCGATGGGGTGACACAACCGCCAGCATGCAGTGAAAGGCGGCTGTTTGTTGTTGTTGTTGTCACTGTGACTTTTAAAAAACACGAGGCGGTGACTGGGCGAGCCCAGACATTCCACGCCATTTGAATCAATTCAAGATAATAATTTTCAGAAGAAAAAAAACTTATCGATTAACAAAGCTACTTGCCTCCACGCAAACTCGATCGAGCGCCACCTTCCTCCGAGACGCCGGCGGCGCCTTGCCCATCGGACACCTGCCAACAGAGAGAGCACAGTAGCTCAACGCACAACACAGCAACCCGGGGGTGCCCACTCTCCACCGCTGCTCCCCCCCCACCCCATGCCAACTCCCGACACACAGGCTACGAACGATGTCGTGCTTACTTTTGACAGAATGTAAAAGATAACGAAAAACAGTGGCTCCGACAAGGCAGCAGCAATGTCAAAAGGTGAGTGGCACACGCAGTCACACAACTGAGACTCCCTATGCCGCAGGTGGAGACAGCTCCGGAGCATGATCCAAGCGGGGGCGAAGGGGCGTGGTGGGGGAGGGGCGTGCGGCAGCAGTTGCCACCCATTGAGAACTAGGAAATTGGTATTTAGCGTTTTTTGAAGATCGAAATTGTTTTTTTAGGATAGAAAAACTCACGAATGACAACTATATAAATGCACCAATTAGCTGATCAGGAAAAGAGGCCATGAATGCAACGGAGTGATTAATGCTGTGTTATCAATGTGGGAGGCTGGGTACTATGTTATAAAGGGAAGACGCCACAAACACAACAGTGACGAGCACACGAACACCACGAACACCATGCTCGCAGCATCATCATCATCACGATCCATGGGTAGATAGCGCGTAGGTGTCAACTGCACATTTCGTCCACTTTCCTCAAGTGGTGCACATCTTTCTGGCACCAATCTCTTATGTCGGCAAGCCATTTCATGATAGGTCTTCCTTTCTTCGTGACGAATTGGCATGTTCTGTTTACATGACAACCCTTACTAGTTGGCTGTGTCGGGTGGTTGCGGGTTTAACGACACATTTATATATTTACGCGATCTAACCCAAAAAAAAACTCTTATGAATGCCACTTTCCTTCTCATCACTGCCTGCATCATCAGATCTTCTTTTATCTGCAACCTTTTTTCTCACTTCTACGTTGGTCATGCAGTATATTTCTGTAGCTATACATTTCGAATGCCAATGTCTTATCGCTGTCAGTCTTTTTTCAATATGCAATTCTCGCAGGCATACAAAGCAGTACTGAACAAGCATGTTCTCAACATGTTCAGTTTGGTCTTGTAGCTGATTTGCTTGCTTCTCCAGATGTTATTGAATCCTGCCATTACTCCTTTTGTCTTTGTGAGCCTCGCTCTTACGTCTTTCGTGCTTACAGCATCACACCCATATTACGAACCCCTAAAACATCGTCACACTCGCATCAACACGCTCACATCAACAACGCCGAGTGTGAAGGCAACCCTCACCTCCGCGGCGATTTCCACACCAGCGGCAGTGGCGGCCGCTGCAATCGCGGCGAGGAGGCTCGTCGCGCCGGCCGTTTCGCCATTCGCGACGTCTCCAGACGGATCCATGGAGAGATTCAGCTCGGCCATTTTCCCATGCCGCCCCTCTCTCCGCCCGGTTGGCGCGACCTCTTCATCGAATCCGGCAGAGTCGAGGGGCGACAGGACGGAGGAGCCCACCTCGGCCGGGAAGTAGAGCTCATTGTCATCGCCAGAGTCGTCGGGAAAACCGTCCAGAAACTCGGAGCTCTCGTGCCACTGCTCCACATCAGAGTCTTCCAGCGCCAAAACACCGATATCCAGGTAGCTCTCCGTAAGGTAGTCGGACGACAACGAAGACATGGATGCCAACAAGTGCCTTTCGAAATATTCGTAGCTCTCTAGACCTTCGTAAAGGCAGTCTCCTTTCTCCATGACAGGCCAGGGCACCCCTTCACTCCTTCGCAAAACCTCATGCAACGCTTCGTGCTCGGCTTGGGATTCATTGTTGTCGGGAGGAGTGGGTGGAGGGCTAGAATATTCAGACGGCCTTTCCCGCACTTCCTCTTCCACGGGAGCAGCTGCTCTGTCCGTTTGTGCCATGAGAACAAACTGAGCGGCAGCGCCGCTCCCTGCCGTGCCTGGTCGTTGGATCCAATGCTCTTTATCAAACTCGCTCAAATCTGCATCAGACATATCTTCAAATCTTAGTGTGTCTGGATCGTTCCAAGGCAAGGTGGTTTTCTCTTGCTCAGCCTTACTTTTCTCCACAGTCAAATAATTGTCTGCTTCTATACGATGAGATTCAGAGCCGGAGAGGGAAATTACTTTGACATTTTCATCGAGCGGTTTATTAGGGAACGGAGGCGAGGCCAAGCAGAGCTGTTTTGATCCGAGCGTCTGCAAATTCACGCGTCGCGGCACGGTGTTCTCCTGGAAGGTGACGCCCCTGCCATCGTACATCTTCACCAGCCTCAGCCGAAGCGCGCAGTTACCGTGCACCATTTCGGCATTCAAACCTCCCCGGGCGACCGTGTCCGCCGGGCTTCGAGGGTCATACGCGGCGCCGACTCGCCCCCTGCCAAACCCAAGCAATCGGCAGGGCGAGGCCCTCAGTGGCAGCGCGGGAACAGCGCCGCTCAGGCAGCGCAGTCGTGCAGTCAGCGTGACAGACTCCACGCGTTTGTCTGCCAAGTCCCGGGCGAACGTGCCGGCAAACTTTCCGAACCCTCTCCGTGCCACGTACCGGCCCATGCGGCGCTCGCTGTCGCCCAGGGCCAGGGAGCCGGAGGCGGGCAAGAGGGCTACGGCGCTGTCGTGCGGCGGCATCGAGGCTTCTGCATGCCCAGCGATGTCTACGCTCGCTCCATCCGCAATGGCGCAGTCTTGCTCTCCCACGGACGCCAACACGAGGTGTCTGGGCAGCCCCTCCTCTCGTCCATTACGCGGCACCAGCAGATGCGGCTCGCCGCCTTCTCTTCCCGTCCAGGCGGAGTTTTGGTTGTTGTCATCGCTCGCCGCGGTCATTTCCACTTCCTCGTATTCACACTCTTCGCCTCCAACCGCCTCCTCATCCGCAACAGCAGCGCAGTCATCCAGCTCCTCAGTTTCATGCGACGGCTCCTGGGTTTCCTGTTAAGTTAACAATGAAAAAAATAATAGATTTAAATTGTCATTACAATATATTTATCTGGAACAAAAATTTGCAAGCTTTACAATACGTAGGAGAAATTACTTTGACTATTGAATTTGTGTACACATAGAGTGCTGTTTTCAAGCAACTGCTGGATGAGGGCCTACAATGGAGACGTGAGAGTTTCTTACGGAGACGACTCTTCTCGGAGAGTAGTCGAGGGTTTACCGATCAACTCCGTTAAATGGATTTGTACGCACGCAGGTATCCTGACACATCAATGATGTGAATTTAAAAAAGCTCGGGACCAAAAATAGCACAGCGATTCTTAGCTTTTACCAAAACAAATGCGCAAGTTTAAAATCCAACCATCCACAATTAGTTTGTTTTTTAAGCCATCCAGTGTTTTGTATTCCTGACAAAAGATATATATCACACGTGTATTTCTATGCAGCAGAGACAACTGTGAACGGCTGGATATGCGAACAGCAGACATGAGAACGCAAGAGGTTTGCATTCACCACACCTATCCCAGTACGCACCATGGGCCAGTAGAGGCCACCATTGGCAGCAAAGCTTAGCGAACACACTTGTCCCGTTTGACATTTATTCCCATATTAATTCCGTGGACGTTTCAAATGAGGTAAAAAAAACATTTGGTATAAAATTATATTCCCCGTCAAACGTATTCAAGCCTTTGTTTATCATGAAAAGCTACCACGGCGTGTTCCCTTGCTGTCATGCTTATTTGTGATCTAAGAGATAAACTGCTCTAAAAAGGACAATAATTTGCCCGCCTGAGCAGTACTGATAAGCCATTTTTGGGGCCAACGGTCTTTAAGGACCAACAAGCACCACGCCAAGTACCTGCGCAAGTTGGTCGAGCGGAGGATCCGCACGTCCTGGCTCCACCGCCGCAGGTGGTCGCCCGCCCGTGTCCACCACCGGCTCACCGCCACCAATCCACTGGCTGCTGCCACCGTCTTCACAAGCTGCCGCCGCTGCCACCCACTGCCCATCTGCCCCTTGACAATGCCCCTCACCACCACCCTGGCACGCCTCGCTGGTGCCCGCCAGGCCGAACGAGCAACAGCAGCTGTCATGTAGAGGCAGCGCGTTTGGATCCTTGCCGAGTCGGAGCACGAGGGGTACATGCACCTCCTCCTTGGCGTCGGAGTCTTCGTGTCTCACTACTGCTGCCGTTGCATCGTACTCCCCTTCCAGCACGACGGCCTCCACTCGGCTTCTGAACGTGCAGGGCGTCCCAGGCACCAGCTCTTCGAGGCAGAGTGGTGGAATGACCTCCTCCTCCTCGTCGCCTAGCAGCTCTTCTCCAGTTCCTGCTGCCGGAGAGCAGACCTCTCCGAGTTCCACATTGTACGACAGACAGTGCACGCTCAACGTCTCAATGGCAAGCGGTGGCGCAGCAGGATAATCCTTGATGGTAGAAATCACTGGCTCAGGGTTTCCACCGTCACGCGGTTCGACGTCAGCGTGAACCTCTTCAGCTGAACTTTTTAAACGGACCTTTTCGAAAAGCGGTACTTTTTCTTTGTCAGGGGCTTCTTTCGTTTCTCCTTGCCCAGATTCTGCATGGTCCAGATCTACCATCGGCCCTTGCTCCTGCCGCTGCAATGGATCCTGAGCGAACGTTCCCCTTAAATATTTCTTGCTGAACGAATCACCATGCTCATCGTAGAGCTCGACCTCATAGACGGCAGAATGCCCGCAGCAGTCGGCCACAGTGGTGACAACGGCAACGACTTTCAGCATTCGAGACTCCTCCAGGCATGCGCCCACAAACGCGTCGGTGACCTCATCCGGCACAATGCACCCCGTCGATCCACGCAAGAAGCATGGGAACGCAAATGGCGGTGCATCGGCGACGTTGGGCGGGACTCCGCGAAGGCACGATGCGTCCAACTCTTCCTCGTTGCCATAGTCGATGAACATCACCTTGGCACGGCCCGCGGTCACGTCCAGCACGCGTGCGCGGTACAGGACGTTGTCCTCGCTATAGCGTGCCAGGTAGAGGCCCCCGACCTCCACCATAGCCAGAGACACCTCTCGCTCGTCCCCCGTCGTTGCGACAACAGACATCAGCGAGGTCAGCTGCTCGTCCGCCAACACTTTCAGCTGGCACCAAAAGTTGTCCAGGCCCCTGGCGAGGGACACGTACACCTCGTACTGCTGCCCGAGCTCCAGCATGCCGTCCATCTCCACCCCATGATTGTCCTCATGTGTGGAGTTAGTAGTCGCACATTCCAGTTCGGACGTTGTTTCCGAGGCCTGCTGCTTCTGCTCCTGCTGCTGCTCCTTTAGCTCCTCCTGCCGTTCCTGCCTGGATTCACCACTCGTGGCGATCGTCAGGGTGTCAGCCATTCCCTTGGCCACAAGGGCGTCTGCTATGCTCGTTCCGCTCTCCGCAGTCAGGTTCACTTCCCACAAGGCATCATTGCCGCCGTGGGCTCGCGCCAGAAACTCGCAGCGCAGCTCTAAGTCGTGGACGGTTTCGGTGAAGAGTTCGGCCGCCTCCTTTGTCCACTTATTACCACGAACGCTAACGCATGGCCGCACTCCGGCAAGGCTGCACGCGATGCTTTGACGGGGGTGACGCAAAAATACCGGATGCAGCTCGGACATGCTGTCGGAGCCAACCCTGTCCGTGTTGCCATAGTCAATGAACTCAACCAGGGCCAGTGGGTCGTCGGGTTCAAAGCCCCTGACGACAGCGCGATACCAGCTCTCGTCTGCACTGTACTTGGCGCAGATGAGGTCCCCTAGCTTCAGGTCGCTTGGGCGCAAGCTGCCGCCGCTCACACTGCCATCATTCAGCTCTTCGGCGAGACCGTAAATCGTCTGCTCGTCGGACACAAGCTGGACGTAGAAACGAGACGGGGTGACCACATGCAACACAAACACGTTCAAGGTGGCGCCCGCTTGCCCGTCGCCCATAGGAGAAGCGGCAAGATCCTCCAACTTTGGAAGAATTTTAGCCTTCGCCTCTTGCTCCTTCTCCCGAGTGGCATCTCCTTCCCCGTCGTTTACAGTGCTGTGGCAGATCGGCAAGCACGACTTGGTCCCCTCCAAAGTGGTGTCGCCCAATACGTTGGCGACACTGCTTTCCAGGTACTTCGGCGTCACATTCTCAGGTATCACGTTGTGCGCTGCCACGTTACGCGGTGTCACGTTGCCAAGTGTCAAGCTGCAGGTTCTGTCAGCCTGAGAGCTGCCTTCGGAGTGAACGCACCTTCCGTTTCTGCCCCGAGTGGTTGCTTTGTCTTGCCACTGACTCGACGGGTTCTCGCTCTCTCTGACTTGCCTCCGGAAGGAATAAGAGGGCTGCCCGTGCATCGCCTTCCCGTATCCCGCTGTGTTCATCGCATCTGGGCTTCTCTTTCTGACGACTTGATCCATCCTCGGAGAATCGCTGGCAGAAACTCGCCTCGGCAAGGCCTCCGGCTGTTCCCGCTTGGACGACGCTGCGTGCTTGCCGTTCCCTTTCCCTAGATGCACGGCGCTTTGCTCGGGCTCCCTGTCTGCCGGCTTGGTTGGCTTGTGCCTGCCCTGGGCCGGCGCAGGACCCAGGACGGGCATGAGCCTCTCCGGGGGCTCGTGTGACGGCGCACTCGTCACCGGCGGACGGTGGCTCTGCTCCCTGGCTCTGTACGTCACCGCGTCTCTGCGGGCGCTGCCTGTTTGAGCTATGACCTCGGGCAGCTGCCGCTGCTGCTGCTGGTGCAGCCGTCGAGAAGGGGGGAGAGAAGGGTTCAGCATCTGGTTGATAGTTGTGTTGAGGCGTTGCGAGCCGTGGAACAGCTCCAGCCCGAGTTGGCCGAAATCCTCCCGGCAGAGCACCACGGCTTTCATGTCCAACGAGTACACCATATCACGGAAGAAGGACAACACCGAATCGGGGAAGCCCTGCAAAAGAAGAGAGGCGTTCACAATTAACGAGCAAGGTGTCCCGGGGTCAGGCTATGGGGTTGAGTGGGTTCATCTCTCAAGGTTTTGCCACCACGCTCTACTGCGGAAAAGGCCAGTAGGGGGTCGAAGTGAGGAATCTCAACATGGTCATCCTGTCTGGGTGGAGACCATGAGAGGCAGATAAGAGCACTACCAAAGTGAGATTCCATTACTTTGACTCACCAAGAGAACAACATTCTTTTGGGACATGCAGCCTAACCTGGAAGGCCACAACTTTGAGAGGGGGTCTAACGCAGCCGTGGCAGTTGCCCACGTGGCTCAGGGAGCTGACACCAGCATCAGAGACCCGAGCCACCACTGTGGAGAACTCAAGTATAAATGTTGACACATTTGTGTTAGCCACAAACCCACGGTGCTGGATTACGAGCGTGTGCTATCACCTTCCGATTATGATTGAAAGTGCTTTTCCGATACATCAAAAAATGTGCAATTTGT
The DNA here is from genome assembly GCF_048934315.1 of Petromyzon marinus. Lineage (NCBI taxonomy): Eukaryota > Metazoa > Chordata > Hyperoartia > Petromyzontiformes > Petromyzontidae > Petromyzon > Petromyzon marinus. The sequence goes on from NC_133693.1 coordinate 4,050,802, forward strand.
ATTGCCACGTGACAAACAAATCTATAGCGAGGCAGCGCACCGCTGGTGTTAAAAAATCTCGAGTGCTATGTGGTCACCTTTCAGAGACCTGTCTCTTAACCCACACTGCTTCCCGCGAATTCTTAATGGGTATTTATTAATCTCATAACTTGACACACGCATCATTAATATCAACATGTTATACGTCCGTCCCAGTTATTCGTATTATGGGTATTCATATGAAGCTTTCGTTTGCAATGCTTTTCAAGATGTCCCCTCAAGCCAAGACACGCCTACCCAGTCCACTTCCTTTCATGAACTCTGAAATATGGGGTCTACAATTTGCATATTTTCACCGATCTGTGCATTTTCCTTTCAGTTTCATTGCAAATTTAAAACATGCCTCTCTCCGCATTTGGTTTGCGCGCACCTTTTAGCTTAAATTTCATTCTTTGCCATCGTGAATGTATCTGACCCGCGCCATATCGTTTTCAGGAACCCGGCGGAAATCTTTGTTCTCAATAGGCGACTGACTGAATATTGCAAAAGTGACTGCTACACATCTCGCAGAGGAACAGAGGACATGTGGGTGGGGGGGAATTTTTTTTGGTGAAAAATTATTAAGTAACCAAAAGAAGATAACAGAAGCTCCCCGTAATAACGTTACGTGATAACTTTACATTTAGAAGTTACTAGAGTGCACAGCAGATGGTGGTTGATGGAGAGTGCATTTAGAGAGAGAGTAGTATAACACCCATTATGGTGGTGTTGTGAACACCGAGGGTTAAGCGCCCCCCTCAGCTTAGCGCGTCGTCACCTACACTGACGAAAAATTGTGTTCTCGTTTTTCCATTTTTAAACACAACCATTGAAGTGACGCAACTCATTTGAAATCCAATTACGTTCCCAAATTGACTGGCGACGTTACAGGGAAATGACGTAAATAGGGGCAAGATAGAGAACTTACTGTATTGAGGGGGAGGGGGTGGGAAGGAGGGGGGTGGCAGGCAAAGCCCCCCATCAATAACACCGATCACAGACACTGCCATCGCGCCAGCAACGCTACCTCCTTGGGTGCAGAGACGTCCACCAAGAAGCACTGAATCGCCTGACATGGCAGCTCCGCTAAGCAATAGGCGTCAGGGAGCAGGGGCAGCACCTTGGACTTCTCCACAACCTGTGTTAGCACAAAAAACGAGCAGCAGCAGCAGCGCAGTGTGAAAGATAAAGGTTGTTATAGGTGCGGCCTTGGAATGTTTTGCTCTTGCCGCTGACAGACCAAGGGCCTCCGTGAGAAGGGGCTCTCGATGGCATTTGGCCTACTCTTCCGCGCTGATGACTTGGATGAGCTGGGATTATCCACACATCATCGCAATTCCACGCGACCTGCCGGTCGACTAACTGCTGTGTGCTCATATTGTACTACTGCCAGGTGGAAAGTGGCCACGAAAGGGTGATTTAGGAATCTTTCACTGTCGTTTTAACTGCTGCCACAAGCAGGTGAAATTGAACCTGCGAACTCTGCATTGCAATTCCAATGTGCCAACCGTCGCACAGCATCAGCATCTCACCCAAAGAGAACTGAAAGATGTAACCCAAAACCGAACAGGCCTCCTCTCTGGGAGGAACAGTAGGCAACCATGTAATGATCCATCCATCCGTCAGTTAATATCGATTCGATTTCTAAGCCGAGAAAACATGGACTGAAATGTTGATTCATACATGGTCGACGTTCGTGGGCAGAGCAGTGGGCAGTGCAGCAAAATATATTGTTCAGCTGTACTTCTATGACCATCATCTCAGGTTCCCTGTCTTCACAAAGCCGCACTGATCAGCGTATTTAAGTATCACTAAGTAACTCCCATGACCTGCATGGCATAGCCAGCGGTGGGGCTGTGCGTGTAGAACGTTTGCAATCTGTTCAAATAAACCAGTTGCCCATGGGCCACTGGCGGCCCATGTGCCAACCCATACGGTTTACCCGTATTCTTATACAGAGAAATTGAGTTCAGGACCATACGACGTACAGCCGTTTCAATACGGGCAAAAAAATATAGTTTTGTCTATTTGTTTGTGTTTCTCCCTTGTGATAGGTCTTTGTAGGATGAACGGCTCAGATTAATAAGGGAAGGGGGTGACCAATAAGATCTGAATTAGTTTGTAATAAGGACAGGTATGTATGCGGCCCCCGGCAAACAAGTGTGGCGCTCTGTTGCGGACTCTTTGTCAGGATAAAAAAAAAACTATTTAAAATAATCTCACTGGGATAATTTTTCAGACGACTTACATTACATTTTGATTTAAAGCTTTCGTGACTGCAGGCATTCCTATTCTTGGTTCTTTCGATAAAGTTTCCCTTCTACGTGACTTACATTACGTAATTATTTATCGAGCCTTCGTGGTAACAAAGGTCACGTCAACTGATTTCTGTGCGACGCCACTTTTGGCAGGATCAGTGTGGAAGTGACGTAAAATAAGCGATGTAATTTCCTGCAGCGTCGTCATTTGGAACGCATCCAAACAGCAAGAAACAGTTCCCAGATCACACCGGGTATGTGAAAGAGTGAAGCGTCGCAGCTTGCTCACCTCGTTGTTCCCGTAATCGATAAATGACACGTTGACTTCATTGGGGTTAGGGCCCTGTGTGGCCAGCGCCCGGTGCCACTGCCCGTCGCCGACGTACTGAGCAAAGCACAATCGCCTTTCCATATCAAACCTACACAGGTGGAAAGGTTACACAGCAGCCCAGATGAATTCATTAATTCATCACGCAGTCGGCGAAGGAGCGTTGCGCCAAATGTATGAACCGACGACACAAAAGCATTCGTCACGTCGCGTTATCGCGCGAGTAATCAGGTACACGCTGCGTAAGCAGGAACCAGCTGGGATGTATATAGCGTCCAAATGGAACCGCATCTTAAGACGCTGTAGTGAGCGGTGCGATGTTAGCAGCTTAGAGAAAGATTTTTATTATTTTAAGATCGAAAGCAACAATTGTAATAGGCAGGGGGGGCAAAAGGTCTTGAGCCTGGATTTGAACGAGGGTAGGGAGTCGACAGCATGGATGGCTGGGAGGAGATCAAGACTATGGAAGTAGTGGAAGCGAAAGAGCAACTTCCCAAATAATCAATATTCAACCCAATTCCACCTCAGAACACTTGCATGTTCTCCCCGTGGTCGCATGGAATTTTTCTCCAGGATCTCCGGTTTTTCCCTCCACATTTAAAAACGTGCATTTAAAAGAGTATTTGGCTGCTATAAATTACCACATAAGCCACTTTGTTGAACTGTCATTTGTGGCCAGATCGCTTCTGAAAAAGAATAGCTCAGTGGGCTTCATCTGATAAAATAAAAGTTACATTTTAGTGTATTTATTTATTTTGTTATTTACTTATCTTTCGTATAATTTGGACTCCTATCGTGTTTTTGTATTGTTTGGTGTTGTAAGTTTCTGACCTGCCACCCTACTAGACATGTGAAAAACAGCTTTATAGTTCATCGGATTTGTCCAGGATAAAGCTTCTGATTTTGTCAGACATCGTGATGCATGCCTCTGAGCTGGCGCTTTGGAGGCAGATAACCTTGAAATATGTTAAACTCCCCAAGAACCCATCTGTGCGGACCTTTGAGCGTTAAAAACCTTTAACGTGTGGAGTTGTTCCAGGCACTCTGCAGTTACTTCCCACAAGGAAAAAATACCTGGAGAGGGACCAAGGTCAGGAATAGGCAATGCCCCCTGGCAATGTTACATAGTGGTAAAAAAGTTCAGCGCAAGGTACCATCTCGTGATTTTGCATGCTCCGCACGAAACACGACCAGCATATGCCGAGTCACGCGCCACCTACGTCTGCCTGCCGTAGGCGTGGCTGCAGTGCTTGCCGAGCTTGACCATGAAGAGTTTGAGGGCGTCGACGTTGCGCGTCAACTGGCACCAGAACCTGCTCGGGCTCTCCGCGTGTGTCATGATCACGCCCTCCTCGGCGCCGATCTTGATGCCGTGCGTCGAGTAGGGGAAGGACAGCGGGCAGTCAGACTCGGCCAGATGTCTGGGCGGATCCAACATCTTGGCCAGGCCCCTGCTGACAAGCTGCGCACTCGCGCTCTGGAACGGCGTGTGCAGGTCCACGAGGTTGAAAAAGTCCCTTTTGTTGCGCTCGACGAGCATAATGATGGTGCAGTTGAGACCGTAAGCAAGGGCCTCCTTCGTGAAGCTCTTGAAAATCTCCGTAGCCTGGTCCCTCTGCTCCTCGTGGGCCTCCAGGCAGTTGTAGAGGCTGCACTTGAAGGCCTGCATCTTGAGCTTCAGGAACTGTGGGACAATCGGATAGAGGTCCCTGGTGCTGACCTGCACCTCCCTGCCATCATCCAGGATCAAGACCGAGGCCATGCTGCGAGAGCCCTTGACCACCTCGTAGATAAAAACTCTGTACCACTGGTCTTCAGGAGCGTAATGGGCGACGCACACACCGGCCTCCAAGTGCGGCAATGGCGCTTTCCAGTTACGGTAGTGCTCGTTCAGCTTCCTGTTCAGTAAGGCGACGTTCCTTTCAGCCGACGTCAGCCGACACCAGAACTCCCAGGGTGACTTAATGGAGGTAACGATGACATCCGTCATCTCCCCCACAACAAACATCAGGGGTTCCACTACTGTGATGGACACCCCCACGGCCGGTCTCGGGACTGGTGCCACCTCCTGTGGTTGCGGTACAACGCTGTCATGGTCGTTAGCACCATCAGAGTTCGGCCCAGTAGGAGACGATACCGCCACCATCGAATCGGAGACACCAGTACTACTCACCTTGAGCAATTCAGCGTGGCCAGACAAGGCCACTGCTAGCCCACCTCTGATCAACTCTTTAGCTATGCTGGAAGACTCCGATTTCCCAATACTGTAGAGGTCCACCTCGTAGCCGTCTGCGGAATTGCTCCTTGGAATCATCGCCAGATGCTTGTTGAAGACCTGCGAGTGGAAGAACCAAGTTGCCATGGAGCTCCAGCGGTCTGTGGACGTGCAGTTGCCGCCCTGATGTCGCACCTCTGGCGGCGCCACGCCAGCCAAGCGGCACCGCACCACGCAAGCCGGAAGCTCCTGTGTGGGAGAGACACGGAAAAATATAAAAATGCGTTTGTCCTCGGAGGTATTTTAATTATCGGTGACGTTTCGAGTCGCACAGCGAGCCGACATCAAACTTTGCGTGGCGGGTGACGTTGCGAAATTACATCGCACGTAATAGCATCAGAGGGGAGGACGAGGCGCACACGTGGCATGTGACATCACGAATTTGGCTTCGAGAGAGCTGATCTGCTTACCTCCAATTTTTACCGTCAAGTATTGGGCGATCCTTCGATTCATTTGGCAAGTTTTTCATTGTCCAATTCCTAATAGCAGCACAACTCTCCTGTAATATTTAATTTTGGATCATCTTTATGGCTACTGGCGTGGCCCCTTGTTGCAGACACAGACCGAGCTAATGCAATTGCTTTTCAACCTTAGTGAGCAAACGTTAACAAGGGTTTTCGTCGTGGATATTTTCCCAACCCAAGAGATGAAAAAAAACATTGGTCAAGAACGGTGGCATTATTTTTTTTAGTTGCAAGACGCAGCACAAGACAAACATCTGGAGTTTTAAACACGGCCTTAGACTTGTGAGCAGACGGCAGTTTAATCTATGTTGCTAATACACACCCCCTTCAATAAGAAACATGGCAACACTATATTACATAAATAAACATTTGTCAAGTTAATGAATTTCAGTAAGTTCTTTCATACAGTTGAGTAAGGGGGTGTTCAGACCAGAAGAAACTAAGGAATTATATAATCACCTTCGACCTAAACAAAACTTTTACACACGCTCGAAAATAACTCAAATATTCACGAGTGTTGTCGCAGAGTATAACAAAATACGTAAGTAGACAATGCCTCCTTCACCTATCCATCTCGCCACTTTCAGCGGCATTGAATCCCAGGAGGCCGTGCGGTGAATGGGTTATGTAAGAAACTTTTTGTTTACGTGGAGATATGGGTATGTTAAGGCAACATTGTCAGCTTACCTATTTTGTTCATGATATTCTCTTATGTGACCAGCTACCTACGTTTGATTCACTGCCACGGCTATCATCGGTACAAAAGGAATTTGAACCCTCGCCCCACTTCTTCACCAAACCACACTGCAAAGTGAAGTATTGTCCAACAACCCCCATAATCGACGCGGCATGGATAAACCTTTCTCCAACAGTGGCTTGACGAAAGGGCTGAAGGCTTTACAGATTTTTTTGGAGCCAACTTGACACCCTTCAAAAACTCTAGCTCTGCGGCAATAAAATCGGGCCAACTGGAGTTGACTCGAAAACTAGCTGTGCCGTGGAAACTCGGGGTTGATTTTCAAGATGGGCCACATGGCCACGACTACCCTCGCTGTCGTCAAAACGCACCAGGAAATGAGGCGGCAGAGCTCGGATGTCTTTCGGTTCAACGAATTGCGAGATGCCGTAGTCGACGCAATGAACCTGCACTTCTCTTGGGGAGATCACGCCCGTCACCGTGGCCCGGTAGAACGTGTTGTTGGGGCACCTGACGGAACAAAGCCAGCGGCAATGAAAATGTACAACTGTCAGTCAAATGTAAAACATTAATGAGCGTCTTCATGCATCTTTGCTGCCCTCTCGTGACTGACAATCACATAACAAGGGTACTACTCAAGGGCACCTACAGTGAGGGAAAAAAGTATTTGATCCCCTGCTGATTTTGTATGTTTGCCCACTGACAAAGAAATGATCAGTCTATAATTTTAATGGTAGGGTTATTTGAACAGTGAGAGACAGAATAACAACAAGAAAATCCAGAAAAATGCATGTCAAAAATGTTATAAATTGATTTGCATTTTAATGAGGTAAATAAGTATTTGACCCCCTCTCAATCAGAAAGATTTCTGGCTCCCAGGTGTCTTTTATACAGGTAACGAGCTGAGATTAGGAGCACACTCTTAAAGCGAGTGCTCCTAATCTCAGCTTTTTACCTGTATAAAAGACACCTGTCCACAGAAGCTATCAATCAGATTCCAAACTCTCCACCATGGCCAAGACCAAAGAGCTCTCCAAGGATGTCAGGGACAAGATTGTAGACCTACAGTGAGGGAAAAAAGCATTTGATCCCCTGCTGATTTTGTACGTTTGCCCACTGACAAAAATGATCAGTCTATAATTTTAATGATAGGTTTATTTGAACAGTGAGAGATAGAATAACAACAAAAATCCAGAAAAACGCATGTCAAAAATGTTATAAATTGATTTGCATTTTAATGAGGGAAATAAGTATTTGATGCCTCTGAAAAACATGACTTAGTGCTTGGTGGCAAAACCCTTGTTGGAAATCACAGAGGTCAGACGTTTCTTGTAGTTGGCCACCAGGTTTGCACACATCTCGGGAGGGATTGTCCCACTCCTCTTTGCAGATCTTCTCCAAGTCATTAAGGTTTCGAAGCTGACGTTTGGCAACTCGAACCTTCAGCTCCCTCCACATATTTTCTATGGGATTAAGGTCTGGAGACTGGCGAGGCCACTCCAGGACCTTAATGTGCTTCTTCTTGAGCCACTCCTTTGTTGCCTTGGCTGTGTGTTTTGGGTCATTGTCATGCTGGAATACCCATCCACGACCCATTTTCAATGACCTGGCTGAGGGAAGGAGGTACATGGCCACGTCCATCGTCCCTTTGATGCGGTGAAGTTTTCCTGTCCCCTTAGCAGAAAAACACCCCCAAAGCATAATGTTTCCACCTCCATGTTTGACGGTGGGGATGGTGTTCTTGGGGTCATAGGCAGCATTCCTCCTCCTCCAAACACGGTGAGTTGAGTTGATGCCAAAGAGCTCCATTTTGGTCTCATCTGACCACAACACTTTCACCCAGTTGTCCTCTGAATCATTCAAATTTCATTGGCAAACTTCAGACGGGCATGTATATGTGCTTTCTTGAGCAGGGGGAACTTGCGGGCGCTGCAGGATTTCAGTCCTTCACGACGTAGTGTGTTACCAATTGTTTTCTTGGTGACTATGGTCCCAGCTGCCTTGAGATCATTGACAAGATCCTCCCGTGTAGTTCTGGGCTGATTCCCCACCGTTCTCATGATCATTGCAACTCCACGAGGTGAAATCTTGCATGGAGCTCCAGGCCAAGGGAGATTGACAGTTCTTTTGTTTCTTCCATTTGCGAATAATCACACCAACTGTTGTCACCTTCTCACCAAGCTGCTTGGCAATGGTCTTGTAGCCCATTCCAGCCTTGTGTTGGTCTACAATCTTGTCCTTGACATCCTTGGAGAGCTCTTTGGTCTTGGCCATGGTGGAGAGTTTGGAATCTGAATGATTGCTTCTGTGGACAGGTGTCTTTTATACAGGTAACAAGCTGAGATTAGGAGCACTCCCTTTAAGAGTGTGCTCCTAATCTCAGCTCGTTACCCGCATAAAAGATACCTGGGAGCCAGAAATATCTCCGATTGAGAGGGGGTCAAATACTTATTTCCCTCATTAAAATGCAAATCAATTTATAACATTTTTCACATGCGTTTTTCTGGATTTTGTTGTTGTTATTCTGTCTCTCACTGTTCAATTAAACCTACCATTAAAAGTATAGACTGATCACTTCTGTCAGTGGGCAAACGTACAAAATCAGCAGGAGATCAAATACTTTTTTTCCGTCACTGTACACAAGGCTGGAATGGGCTACAAGACCATTGCCAAGCAGCTTGGTGAGAAGGTGACAACAGTTGGTGCGATCATTCGCAAATGGAAAAAACACAAAAGAACTGTCAATCTCCCTCGGCCTGGGGCTCCATGCAAGATCTCACCTCGTGGAGTTGCAATGATCATGAGAACGGTGAGGAATCAGCCCAGAACTACACGGGAGCATCTTGTCAATGATCTCAAGACAGCTGGGACCAGTCACCAAGAAAACAATTGGTAACACACTACGCCGTGAAGGACTGAAATTCTGCAGCGCCTGCAAGGTCCCCCTGCTCAAGAAAGCACATATACACGCCCGTCTGAAGTTTGCCAATGAACATCTGAATGATTCAGAGGACAACTGGGTGAAAGTGTTGTGGTCAGATGAGACCAAAATGGAGCTCTTTGGCATCAACTCAACTCACCGTGTTTGGAGGAGGAATGCTGCCTATGACCCCAAGAACACCATCCCCATCGTCAAACATGGAGGTGGAAACATTATGCTTTGGGGGTGTTTTTCTGATAAGGGGACAGGACAACTTCATCGCATCAAAGGGACGATGGACGGGGCCATGTACCGTCAAATCTTGGGTGAGAACCTCCTTCCCTCAGCCAGGGCATTGAAAATGGGTCGTGGATGGGTATTCCAGCATGACAATGACCCAAAACACACGGCCAAGGCAACAAAGGAGTGGCTCAAGAAGAAGCACATTAAGGTCCTGGAGTGGCCTAGCCAGTCTCCAGACCTTAATCCCATAGAAAATCTGTGGAGGGAGCTGAAGGTTCGAGTTGCCAAACGTCAGCCTTGAAACCTTAATGACTTGGAGATCTGCAAAGAGGAGTGGGACAAAATCCCTCCTGAGATGTGTGCAAACCTGGTGGCCAACTATAAGAAACGTCTGACCTCTGTGATTTCCAACAAGGGTTTTGCCACCAAGTACTAAGTCATGTTTTGCAGAGGGGTCAAATACTTATTTCCCTCATTAAAATGCAAATCAATTTATAACATTTTTGACATGCGTTTTTCTGGATTTTGTTGTTGTTATTCTGTCTCTCACTGTTCAAATAAACCTACCATTAAAATTATAGACTGATCATGTCAGTGGGCAAACGTACAAAATCAGCAGGGGATCAAATACTTTTTTCCCCCACTGAATGGTGTTAGGTAATTATCAAACAACGAAGCAGTGAGAAATGGTGAGAGGAGGTTGGCCATGTACATCCCACAGCACAGTGGTGGTATAAAAATAGGGTGGATGGTAACGCATGGTTGGGCATATTGGTGTTTAAATTGCACCGCACAGAGGCAGTGGTAGATGGTGGGAAGTGTTTGTATGATTGTGTTGGTAGTTACATTGCGCAGCACGCCATGCCTACAGCTGCCTTGTCCAGCAAGCCCTCGCGTGGTCCTGCCAGGCTGAAATGCTTCTGCATCTGCACCATGAGTTTTTGCAACTCCCCATTCTTGCTCGTCAAGCGCACCCAGAACTCGTCGGGGCTCACAATGTTCTCCACGTACACGTGTGTAAAGTTTTGCAGGCGAAGCTTAAGCGCTGTGAAGATGGGACGGCCCGCACCGACGCCCACGTCCGCAAGAGCCATCGGTGGCAGTGCCACCACGGACGACGGCGCGCCGCTACCATGGCCAATGGCGGTGGCTGCCGTGTCTGGCAGAGAGGGCACCGTCACCACCCTGTCTGGCAAAGTGGCTTTCATGGCTGGCCGAGTGGCTGCCATTTCAGAAAACTTTTGGAACACAGACTCGCCATTCTGATCCAAAAGCACCACGTAGTACAGCTTTTCTATTCTGTTGTAGGACACCACCTGCGCCGTGAAGACACTGTTCAACAGGATCGACTTCAGCAGCAGCACCTCCTCGGTGGACCAGATGCGGCTGCCCTCCTGCAAGGTGGCATGCGCGCCCACCATGGCGCACCTGAATGCCTGCACAGGGAGGTCGAAAAACTCGGACAACAGAGGCTGCAGGTGTTTTGACGGCATGCAGGCCCGAGTGCCCAAGTCCACGAAGTGCACCACCGCCTCAGAGGGCGAGCTGTTGTGGATAACTAGCCCGCGATACCACTGCCCGGTTCTCGTGTTCAGCACGGCACAAGGGCTATTTGACGGTAGTGGAAATTGCACACCGCGAGCATCCGCCTCCAGGTAGCGCAAGGCCATGAGCTGAATGAGGCGCTGCAGATCGAGCCGAAAGCTCTGCAGCTGGCAAAAGAAGCTGTCGGGGCTGATTACATGCGTGACCAGTACAGTCTGCAGAGTGCCCACTGGCATGCGGGTGCTGTAAAACGCAGACATCTCATGGCGACCTGCAGCCAATTGTATTTTTGGTCCTGCAGGTGGAATGATGGGAGGTTGTTCAGCGTTGAAGTGTTGCTTCAGGTCGCCAAGACTTGCAGAGGGGTAAGCGCGGGAGACCGTCGGCAGTTTGGGCAGCTGTGCTGTTTCAGGCTTCGCATCATCCACAATTTTTAAGTTGACAATCATCTGGAACACGTTCGAGTCGACGGGGCGCGCACAGCGCATCTGGCACAACTGCGTGGCCATGAGTTCCAGGTTGACAACGATGGTATGGTCGTCCAGGAAACCCTCCACACGACCGTGCATCTTCGTGTCGCGCTGCGATTCCACATAGTCGAGCACCAACTTGGACCAGCAACTGCTCATCGGCAGCACGTTGGCTAGGGCGTAGCACTGCATCATGGGAGGGATCTGGAAAAATTCGGGCCGCCCCTCACGCATGAATCTGGCCTGCACAACCTCTCTTAAGCCCAGGTCGATAAAGAAGACGAGGTAGTTGGGAACGATGCCCTGCTGCAACTGTTGCGAATCGGCGTGGGCCAACACTTTGGCGCGGTGCCAGCTTGCCTCTTTGCTGTACCAGGCGATGCATGGCTCCCCCACAGCAAGCGGCGTAGACAAACCTACTGGCTCCCAGCTCAGTGGCATCATAACGGCTTTGCGAATGGTGCGGAAGTTAGCGTCAATGTCCGCCCGGGTAAGGCGGGCCCAGAAGCGCAGCAGCAGTGGGTTGTCGGGGGATTGTGGCTCTGCATGGCTGAGCAGCACGTCGAGCTCATAGCCGCACTTCAGCGGGCACGGATACCGGCTCATGGCTCCGGAAGAGGCAATGGCAGTCCACGATGAAAGTCAATCACGGAGTGGCCTAGAATGACAAGACACACAAGCAAAGGATGACCACAGTTAAATGAAGATCTGTGGTGACCTACACTTACAGGGGACGCACAAGAGGATTGCCACATTGAAAACTCATAAAGAATCGCCAAGCCAAAGCAATTGGATAAATTGTAACAATTTGAAGTCATGATTCAAGAATCAATGTTTTTTTGCCTTAACACCAAGGATTACATATTTTAAGCATGAGCTGTACATCTGTCTGTAGAGTGGGTAATGTTAATGCTTGTGAAGATTATTAAATATTAATTCAATTTGTATTTAAAGCTTTCGTGACTGCAGGGATTCATATTATTGGTTCTTTCGGTAAAGTCACGTAGAAGGGAATAAAAATATAAAAACAATGAAATTCTCACGACGTTTCGACCGCAACACAAGCAATCATCATCAGGTGTGAAAACCACAGCAAGAAAAATGGGAAAAATTTGTATTGCTGTGGTTTTCACACCTGATGATTGCTTGTGTTGCAGTCAAAACGTCGTGAGAATTGTATAGTTTTATATTTTTATTATTTTGTTTCCCTTCTACGTGACTTCACCGAAAGAACCAACAATATGAATTAAATGTTTGTACAGTACGGTCTAAAAAGAGTACGCGGGCTCAGAGTACTCGTACTTTGGTTACACACACAGGGCTGGAAGTGAGGAGTCAAATCACTCCTTGCCATCACGCGAACAATTGACGGCGTGCAAACTGTCACCCACGCAAGAAACGAGTCCAAACAAATATCGTGTTCTACCAAACCTGGATACTACCGATGATTCGTGGATCATTTACTCTACAGTACTGTTAAACATTTATGTATATCCTTGTCAGCTTCGATATGGTCTCTTTGTTCACCAAGGTCCCAGTACCTGATACCATTGAAATAATTGAAAATTTGGTCCAACATGGACTAGACCCCGACACACCTGCACTGGTTAGGCACTGCCTCAACAATACCTACTTTACTTGGAATGGCTCCTTCTACAAACAAAATTAGGGTACCCCCATGGGATCCCCCTTGTCACCAGTGATAGCCAATATTTTCATGGAGAAATTTGAATCAGACGCCATCCAGACTTTCACCCTCAGACCTTCCCTGTGGAAGAGATGTGGATGACACTTTCGTCATATGGCCACATGGCCTCCCAGCTCTGAACCTTTTCCTACACCACATCAATTCCAGACATCCTGCCATCAAATTCACCATGGAAGTGGAGAAAGATGGCAAGCTACCATTCTTAGATGTTCTGTTTCAGAGGAGACCTGATGGCTCATTGGGGCATTCTGTCTACAGGAAACCCACCCACACAGATTCCTACTTGAAACCTGATTCCCACCACCACCCAGCCCAAAAAAATTATCTCATCAAAACTTTATACCATAGGGCTCATTGCATTTCGGACCAACACCACCTGACCAGTGAATTAAAACATGTACACCTGGCCCTCAAAAGGAATGGATACTCTGACCGTACCATCCGCCAAGCTGTTTCTCCCTCCATACAGAAACAACCACTTGATACTCCGGTCAAAACCATCACACTACCATATATAGCAGACGTTACTAAAAATATTTCCAAAATTCTAAACAAACACAAGATCCAGGTACAGTTCAATACAGTACACAAAATTCGTGATCTGATCCCATCCGTGAAGGATGTCATTCCTGACTTACAGTACCCCGGGGTTTACAAATTGAGTTGTACCTGCGGTGATTGCTATATCGGGGAGACAAAGCGACATGTCTCTGACCGAATTCGCGAGCACAAATCAGATTTGAAACACGGCAAAACGAATTCTTCTGTCGTAGCTGATCACTGTTATAACGCTGTGGGTGATCACGATATAATTTTCTCCGATACCAAGGTTCTTTGCAAACCCACGGGATTTTATCAGAGATTTGTTCACGAGGCAATTCAGATCTACAAACACAGACTCAATTTCAACCGAGATGGTTTCAAATTAAGCAACCATTGGAAAGATGTTCTAAATCGAACCAAACATTAAACTAATTTTCAATGGTACAGTATATTTTCAAGTAGTGGTACCCCAAACTTTCGCAGCTCTTAAAAATTCCCTTTTCACACCATCAATAGGCAAACTCCCCCCCCCCGCGCCAAACGGCAAGTGCACCCGCACGTACACCACCTCTATGCTAAGTCGGCCAATCAAATGCTATTTTTTATGCTAATTCCTTTGTCAAGGCACCTTGTTTCCTCGCACACAGCTTAAAGGTCGCGGTCTGAGCGTGGCTGTTTCACTCCAGCGCTGTCCTCGAGACGGCCTGATCCCTTCACCTGATGAAGGCCGCTTGTGTTGTGGCCGAAACGTCGTGATTTTTGTTGTTTTATTTTTTACCTACGTGACTTTACCGAATAGAACCAAAGAGTATGGATCCTTGCAGTCACGAAAGCATTAAATCTAGAATTTATGTACATGTTATATACCATCTTACATGTTATATACACTCGCATAGGCGAACCCTAACTTACGTGAATTCGTGCTTACGTGGGGATACACGGAACCTAACTCCCGCTTACTGAGACCAGACGGCATTAAGTTGTGTTGCTATTTGGGACTTGCCCAAAAGGAAAATGCAGAGATCATCGCCATGTGCGATATGAACAAGGGCCATTGCCCAAAACGTCACCGATTAATATCTATAGCTCTCTTTTAAGCTGTTGTTTAGTTTTGTTAATTGTCCACCACTGCAAACGCAGCATTAACAAATAATATTCTATATTTTTTATTTGCTACCATTTCCATTGTACTGTTTCCCCATTATTCCATTTGTAGGCTGTTTTCACCATTTGCCTACACATATTGGCATTAATTTTAAGTAATACTTTCTCAAACGCAAGACTTGATACATGTCTTGAGCTGGACTGACTTTAATTGATAAATCAGTGCATTCTGAGAAGTGTAACAATTACTGTAAACTAGGCAGCATAACACATGCAGCACATGGAGGGGATATATGCGTGCACTTAATAAATAAAATGTCTGTGGGCAGCCTCCACCCGCATTCAGAGTAGACAAATTAAACTCTTTAAAACACAAACTCAAGCGTTACCATTTTTTGTTATTTTACTAAGGCCCACCGAGCTATATAGGTCTTTGGTAGAAGCGACCCGACCACAAATCAGACTCTATACTTGTCATTGAGGGCCTAAGTGTTATTGACGGGGTTTTTTTTTGTCTCGCATTATAACAGGCCGTGCACTGAAAGTGGGCAGTCAAATAGAAAGCCAAGAACGAGTTCCGTGAAATTACACACAAAGAAGATGATTAATACGTCCAATAAAACAACTCCGTAATACGGTGATGAAATACGAATTTGAGACGATAAATCAAGTAATGCCATGTTGCTTTTCATTCTCAACTTCGCCTCTCCAAAAAAAGCGTAGAGACGTCGTATACGGCCTTCTTAAAGGCCTCGTTAAGACACACCTAAAACGAGGCCCTACTTGCCAACATTGACAACGCCTGTGCGTGTCCCCTACAACAGGGCCACACACAACCTACCCCCCCCCCATCTGAAGCCACCCGGTGGAGTTTTGCAGTCCTCCAACGCGAGGGATAAGGACGACAACACGGACTTTCTCACGAAGCCAGCCCGTCGTGGCTACAGCAGACCATGGACATGGTTTGGGCGTTTAACAGCCGAACAGATGGGCCCCATACGGCAAGCGGAGATTCAGAGGCCCACAAGAGCTGCCACAGAGACACGCAGATTCAAATACCTTCCGATACGTAGATATTGTACGTTAAAGACAGGCATAGCAATCTAAAACGATAGTAAACCGATGTAGTCCGAGCTCGTTTAGCGGAGAACTTGCAAACCTACGCGAACTCTCTCGCTCCTGATGCCCTGTCGTCGTCGGACAGCAGACCTTGCCAATGGCGTTAAACTCCGCAACACTGCCAAATAACAAGAACAGCCCCCATGCGAGCCGCCTATAACACCTGTTATGCAAGGTGGTAACCCTCCACCTCTCCCCCATCCGAATCCCGAGCAATAACGCATACTCAAACCTCCTTAGCTTCATAACTTTACCAAGATCGGGCGCATTCCGGGCGATTATTTTAACAACAAAAAATGCAATAGTCCATGAGCGCCAGAGACGACATCGCACTTTCTGCCGTCCAAGGTGGCGCCTATCATCAGTTACAGTCTCCCTTTTGCGGCCCAAAACAAGTTAATGATGCACCAAATACTTTAATTTAGTTGAGCGAGACTGTCAATTCAATAGAAATTAGCCGTCCGAATAAAAATAAAATCGGTGATAGCTAAACGTTTTGCTACCTTAGGTGGCCATGAAGACTTCTCGTCCGAGGCCAAGGAATTAAAATGGTGTCTGGACCTCGCCCACTAAGCGAGGGGCATCGCCGAAACGGCACTCCGTGAGTTGCAATTAAGCGTCAAGTTTTCTTCGATCGAACAAGGCCGCAAGAATTAAGAGAATCGAGACGATCGATAGGTTACGATCACGACATTACCGTTCCGAAAATACGCGCGGTTACAGTAAAAACACGGCTCCAACCGCGTGCAAGGACCACAAGCGAAACACGTGGCTGCCGTCGTGGTGACCGTATAGAACGCGCGGAGGCGGAGGAGCAGAGCGGAGTTGGAGGGGATAGAACATTTGATAGTGTCCGCTATCGCTGCTGCTAATTGGACCCCCTCCCCTCTTTAATTAGCGACCTTCGCTCTTTTTTCTCCGCGCGCCAAAAATATCGCTGCAAAATCGTTCACCTCGAAATCCGCGGCGAATGAATCACTCCCACCACAGCCCGCCAGTGACGTCACTTATTTCCAGAATTTATACAACAAAAATGACGTCACGCGATAAAAACCCGACAACACTATATGACGTCGACGAACGTTGGCACGAACAGGGGGTTTAATGTCCGCCATGCTGGTGGGCAGAGTTGAAGGCGTGGGGGGAGGGAAATCAATGTTGGCCTGATTCGACAAGCGGAATGATTATACCGTTTCATTATTGAATAGCATAATTAATGCAACTGCATAACACCGCAGGTTCGCAATCCGCAAACGCCAAGGCGCATATGTAATTAAGGTGTTTTCAGCCACTGAGTACGTGTGGGAGGAAATCGGAGAATGCCCAAACGTGCGAGGGAGCAACACTCAATGCCACACTGGTGGGACAGATGAAGATTGGTCCACACTTTGCTGTACCACCCTCTCCTGGGTATCTCGGGGTTATATGCCTCTTCGTCGCCCACGGGAAGGGAGTTTGCGCTCAGGCTGAACGATTTGGGGAAAATATCTGCGATTTTTCTGACATTGCGATTTGATTTGTGATTTTATTTTAAAAGTCAAGCTTAAGTTACATATTCACTATGTAATAGATTTAAAACGTGTGATAGAGCATTACCACATGATACCATCAAAATATGAACTGCTCTATATATTCTAATGCAACTTAAAATAAATGAATTGCTTCCAACGTTTTTTATTTAATTGAAATAGAACAATCAAACATAGAACTATTGTAAAGTTAAATCAAGCTATAAGAATAAAAAAATAAAACAATTCCAATAAGAAAGTAATAGGACTTTTCAAATCGCAAAAAATCTCAGCCTTTGCGATTTGCTAATCGCATCCTTTCAAACAGCGATTTAGATTTGAAATCGATACATCTTTCAGGCCGAGTTTGCACAACATTTATGTGAGCCACCAACACTTACTGCCTCCACAGTGCTGGATTGCAGGCACGCGCCACCACCTGTTTTGGCTCAAAGCCGGTGGTATAAATTCCACGTTGCTGTGGCAGGGACCAGTCTATCCGATGAACATCTATTTTCGACCCCTCCACTGGCGGTGCTCATGACCCCAGATGGGTGATGGGGTCAAGTTGACCCTGGCTACTGCGGCGTTGGGGCAGAGGGAGCAGTTTAACACGTAGATTTTCGCGACCAATAGTATCCACTAGCCTATACAGTAAATCTGAAACATTCAAGCGAAAAGCAGACCGCGACGTCATATTCATTGAATGCATTCGTGTGCAATTTCTAAGGCCGCGGTGACAGACACTTCATTTAAAGATTATAATCCCTTGTTCATCATGACGTCCTTTTGACTTTGATGTCTCAATAGCGTGACGGAGATCGCGTGACGTGAGGGTTCTGCCTTTGTAGTGAGGGTTGTAAGTTGACGCTGATGAGGGTGGAGGCGCCCCCCCATGTGGAGTGACGTCACCCGCGCATGATTATTAATGAGGGGGGGGTCCATTTGGAGGACGTCACCTGGCCATGATTATTAATGAGGGGGGGGGGGAGTGATCCATGTTGAGTCGACGTCACCAGCTCATGATTATTAATGAGGGGGGGGGGAGTGATCCATGTGGAGTGACGTCACCCACGCATGATTATTAATGATGGGGGGGGTCCATTTGGAGGACGTCACCTGGTCACGATTAATGAGGGGGGCTGTTCGATGTGGTGCCGTCACCTGTGCATGATTATTAATGAGGGGGGGGGGGGTGGAAGTGATCCATGTGGAGTGACGTCACCAGCTCATGATTATTAATGAGGGGGTGAGATCCATGTGGAGTGACGTCATCAGCTCATGATTATTAATGAGGGGGGGGAGTGATCCATGTGGAGCGACGTCACCCGCGCATGATTATTAATGATGGGGGGGGGTCCATTTGGAGGACGTCACCTGGTCACGATTAATGAGGGGGGCTGTTCGATGTGGTGCCGTCACCTGTGCATGATTATTAATGAGGGGGGCTGTTCGATGTGGTGCCGTCACCTGTGCATGATTATTAATGAGGGGGGGGTGGAAGTGATCCATGTGGAGTGACGTCACCAGCTCATGATTATTAATGAGGAGGTGAGATCCATGTGGAGTGACGTCATCAGCTCATGATTATTAATGAGGGGGGGGGAGTGATCCATGTGGAGTGACGTCACCCGCGCATGATTATTAATGATGGGGGGGGTCCATTTGGAGGACGTCACCTGGTCACGATTAATGAGGGGGGCTGTTCGATGTGGTGCCGTCACCTGTGCATGATTATTAATGAGGGGGGCTGTTCGATGTGGTGCCGTCACCTGTGCATGATTATTAATGAGGGGGGGGTGGAAGTGATCCATGTGGAGTGACGTCACCAGTTCATGATTATTAATGAGGGGGTGAGATCCATGTGGAGTGACGTCATCAGCTCATGATTATTAGAGGGGGGGAGTGATCCATGTGGAGTGACGTCACCCGCGCATGATTATTAATGATGGGGGGGGTCCATTTGGAGGACGTCACCTGGTCACGATTAATGAGGGGGGCTGTTCGATGTGGTGCCGTCACCTGTGCATGATTATTAATGAGGGGGGCTGTTCGATGTGGTGCCGTCACCTGTGCATGATTATTAATGAGGGGGGGGTGGAAGTGATCCATGTGGAGTGACGTCACCAGTTCATGATTATTAATGAGGGGGTGAGATCCATGTGGAGTGACGTCATCAGCTCATGATAATTAATGAGGGGGGAGTGATCATGTGGAGTGACGTCACAGGCTCATGATTATTAATGAGGGTGTGCTCCATGCGGAGTTACGTCACCCGCACATGTAACACGATTTTTGTTCCTGGGTAGTGTTATTTTCTAATTGCTTATTCCTCAAAAGTATAGAAAATGGCTATTATTCGCCACAAACTTTGCTTTTGTGATCAGGACTGTAGTGAAGGAATTACACAAATGCACACGACGTTTTCTCATTGAAAATAGGTAAATTTTTAAATATCACTGTCCTGGTCACAAATGCAAAGTTTGTGTGGAATACTATCAATTTTCTGTACTTTTGAGGCATAAGCAATTAGGAAATAACACTTACTACCCACACGGCTACTTGGCCACATATTACAATTTATGCCACTGGCATTGCCACAAACATGAGCATCACCAGCAGAACGACACAACCACCTACTGACACTCAGTGCCACCAATAAGCACCACAACCACGTTCATGCGGTTATCGGTAATGCAACAACAACAACAAAAATCCCGATTTAAACGTTACATTGGAAAGGCCCCAACGCAGAAGAATCCCTGTGTTTGATCTTCCACGAAGCTCACGGTCCACCCTAAACCACATCCACTGCACAAACCGTGGCCAGTCGACGCCGCATACCTGACGCACAAATGGAACATTAAACAACTCTCCAGTAGTGTGCGACTGTGAGCCATCCAGAACAGACCGTGCAACTTTTAATAACGACGCAAAATGCCCCGATCCACAAACCCCGAAGGAGACATCGCGGAGATCCACTCCGCTACTGCTCCTGACGCTGTTGTTCTGCCTTGACCACCCTGAATGTGAGATTCTAGTCGTTGTTCTTGCATGTTACATCGGCAGCCACAACGAAGTAATAGAAAAAATAAGAATTGGCAGCACGTGCTCCGCGATCCGCGTTTCCGCACTCGACTCATCAGCCTAGCAAGAGGGGTTGGGGGTAGGGGGTGTAGGGGGTAGGGGGGGTAGGGGGTAGGTGGTGGGGGGTTGGGGGGTAGGGGGTGGGGGGTAGGGGGTGGGGGGTTGGGGGGTAGGTGGTAGGGGGTGGGGGGTAGGGGGTGGGGGGTAAGTGGGGGGTAGGGGGTGGGTCAAATGGAGCCAGGCGTGGCTAGCAGATCCAGAGTGGCCGAGCGCGCACGTGGAGGAGACGGAAGCGGTTCGTCTGATGGAGGAGTTCGCCTTCTCCGAGTCGCTGTTCGCGGCGGAGAGGCCACGCAGGAGGAACGGGCCCGACGTTTCGGGCTACAGCGCCAAGCTGTGCGAGGCCCAGGTGAGGGCGAGCTGACGGGGCCAGACGCAACGCAAAGGTCTGACGCTCGCAGCGGCCGGCCTAGCGGCCGGCCTTGTCTCGTAGCTAGAGGGGACCGTGTCCAGTGGAACAGCAGCACAGAGGACACCGGGGCCCTGCTTGCTCCCTCTGCTGCCCATGACCGCACGCGTTGTCCGTCCGCTGCAGTGGTTCGAGTCGCGGGACGTGGACGCGCGGTGTCGCGATGACTCTGAGCGCCTCACCCTGCACAAGTTCCGCGGCGACGCGGCCTACCGGGCTCGGGACTACGCGGTGGGTTGCCGCTGCTGCTGCCGTCTCTGCTCCTGATTCCCCTTTCCCTCCGCGAGCCATGGCTCTTCCCCTGTCCCCGCTGCTTCTACCCATCCTTCCCTCCTGTTCTCCCAGTCCCATCTGTTTCTGCTGCTTCACTGTTCACCCTTTCCACCCCTGCTCCTCCGGGCCCTCTCTTCTTTCAACTGCCCTCATACCACCACCACCCCCAATTCCTGCGCCCAGTGTTCGTGCTCATTCCATCCTCGTCTCGCCACTCCCGCTCCCCGTGTTCCCATCGCTGCCCATGGTTAATGCACTTTCAGCCTCTTGACGCAATGAGCGTCTCTGTTTGAGGTATTGTCAGGTTTGCCGAGTGGATGGCGGTGGCGATTGTGTGGATGATGATGGTGTTAGAGGTGGTGCGCCAAAATGTGGCTACGTGGTGGTGGTGGTATATGTCGTCCCAGTTAACATGCAAGGGTTGAGCCAGCGTCAATAGTATGTGGTGGTGGTATGTGATGGTAGTAGTATGTGGTGGTGGTGGTGTGTGGTGGTAATAGTATGTGGTGGTGGTGTGTGGTGGTAATAGTATGTGGTGGTGTGTGGTGGTAATAGTATGTGGTGGTAATAGTATGTGGTGTGTCCTGGTAATAGTATGTAGTGGTGGTGTGTGGTGGTAATAGTATGTGGTGGTAGTAGTATGTGGTGGTGGTGTGTGGTGGTAATAGTATGTGGTGGTGGTGTGTGGTGGTAATAGTATGTAGTGGTGGTGTGTGGTGGTAATAGTATTTGGTGGTGGTGTGTGGTGGTAATAGTATGTGGTGGTAGTAGTATGTGGTGGTAATAGTATGTGGTGGTGGTGTGTGATGGTAATAGTATGTGGTGGTGGTGGTGTGTGATGGTAATAGTATGTGGTGGTGGTGGTGTGTGGTGGTAATAGTATGTGGTGGTGTGTGGTGGTAATAGTATGTGGTGGTGGTGTGTGGTGGTAATGGTATGTGGTGGTGGTGGTGTGTGGTGGTAATAGTATGTGGTGGTGGTAATAGTATGTGGTGGTGGTAATAGTATGTGGTGGTGGTGGTGTGTGGTGGTAATAGTGTGTGGTGGTAATAGTATGTGGTGGTGGTGTGTGGTGGTAATAGTATGTAGTGGTGGTGTGTGGTGGTAATAGTATTTGGTGGTGGTGTGTGGTGGTAATAGTATGTGGTGGTAGTAGTATGTGGTGGTGGTGTGTGGTGGTAATAGTATGTGGTGGTAATAGTATGTGGTGGTAATAGTATGTGGTGGTGTGTGGTGGTAATGGTATGTGGTGGTGGTGTGTGATGGTAATAGTATGTGGTGGTGGTAATAGTATGTGGTGGTGGTGTGTGGTGGTAATAGTATGTGGTGGTGGTGTGTGGTGGTAATAGTATGTGGTGTGTGGTGGTAATAGCATTTGGTGGTGGTGTGTGGTGGTAGTAGTATGTGGTGGTAATAGTATGTGGTGGTGGTGTGTGATGGTAATAGTATGTGGTGGTGGTGGTGTGTGATGGTAATAGTATATGTGGTGGTGGTGGTGTGTGGTGGTAATAGTATGTGGTGGTGGTGTGTGGTGGTAATAGTATGTGGTGGTGGTGTGTGGTGGTAATGGTATGTGGTGGTGGTGGTGGTGTGTGGTGGTAATAGTATGTGGTGGTGGTAATAGTATGTGGTGGTGGTAATAGTATGTGGTGGTGGTAATAGTATGTGGTGGTGGTGGTGTGTGGTGGTAATAGTATGTGGTGGTGGTGTGTGGTGGTAATAGTATTTGGTGGTGGTGTGTGGTGGTAATAGTATGTGGTGGTAGTAGTATGTGGTGGTGGTGTGTGGTGGTAATAGTATGTGGTGGTGGTGTGTGGTGGTAATAGTATGTGGTGGTGGTGTGTGGTGGTAATAGTATGTGGTGGTGGTGTGTGGTGGTAATAGTATGTGGTGGTGGTGTGTGGTGGTAATGGTATGTGGTGGTGTGTGGTGGTAATGGTATGTGGTGGTGGTGTGTGATGGTAATAGTATGTGGTGGTGGTGGTAATAGTATGTGGTGGTGGTGTGTGGTGGTAATAGTATGTGGTGGTGGTGTGTGGTGGTAATAGTATGTGGTGTGTGGTGGTAATAGCATTTGGTGGTGGTGTGTGGTGGTAATAGTATGTGGTGTGTGATGGTAATAGTATTTGGTGGTGGTGTGTGGTCGTAGTAGTATGTGGTGGTAGTAGTATGTGG
Organism: Petromyzon marinus; assembly: GCF_048934315.1. Taxonomy (NCBI): domain Eukaryota; kingdom Metazoa; phylum Chordata; class Hyperoartia; order Petromyzontiformes; family Petromyzontidae; genus Petromyzon; species Petromyzon marinus. The sequence goes on from NC_133693.1 coordinate 4,074,006, forward strand.
TGGTGGTGTGTGGTGGTAATAGTATGTGGTGGTGGTGAGTGGTGGTAATAGTATGTGGTGGTGGTATGTGGTGGTAATAGTATGTGGTGGTAATAGTATGTGGTGGTGGTGGTAATAGTATGTGGTGGTGGTGGTGGTAATAGTATGTGGTGGTGGTGGTGGTAATAGTATGTGGTGGTGTATGGTGTGTGTTGGTGATGGTGTGTGTTGGTGTCGTGACGCAGGCCGCCCTGGGCTGGTATGATGCCTGTCTGTCGCTGGTGCCGCTCAGTAACACGGCGGTGCGGCGAGATGCGCTGGAGGCGCGGAGTCGCTGCCTCTCTCACGTGGGCCGCACAGATGAGGCCCTGCAGACGGCACACACCCTGGTACGCGATCACGCACGCCACGCTGCACAGACTCGGAACGTCGAAGCCAGTCCAGTGTTGGCCAGCTTAAACAAATGCTGCCAGAAAAAAAACACATTTGTCCACAAAGCCTTCTTCTGACAAATGTATTTAGAAATTATGAATATTTGTTGTTTAATAGAATGCCACATATGCCAGGGTGTCTCGGTACACATTTTTGCAAGGGCGCACCCCCAGTTAGCTGCTGTTCCTGTGTCCCTGAACTGCCAACGGGCAGTTAGTCTGCCAGGAGGGAATGGTGATTGCTCCCGTGTGTAATCCGAAATTAGCAATTCGGCATTATACGTAGCAGTAATATAACACACATTAAGGATACATGAAGAAAGACATAACTTACTTACTAGGAGTCAAGACAAGGAGATACCTGGAGGTACTCGGCTTGCAGGTGTGCTGCTTTTTAGCAATAAACTCTGGAAGAAGTGCAACCTGTGGCTCTCTACGAAGCTCAACGCGTGTCACAAATTAAGCATTCATGCGTTCTCTGCTCGTCCCACACAAGAGGGGTGATGGCATGGCAGAGCGACAATGATTGCCGCTTGTTGTACAGTGAAGCTGTTTGAGCCCAACGGCTGCCCTTGTTAATACCACAACATATGTACCACCTGCTTCACAGTGTACATTATAGACCTCGTGGTGTTATTTGAAAAAGATGGCAATGTACGCCAGTGTCACAGTCCAAATTTGATCAATTACAGTCTTGCCAGTTACCTAATTAGGTGTAGCCACGTCGCCCCTTCTCGTTAACTACTGTAGACGATAACTGAAACTGCACCTTTAAGATAGCATTGCACTATAAGAAGCACACGAACACCACGTGTACCACAGTTCTTCATTGCAAGGCCCGCAGGCCACTGGCGGCCCCTGGTGGCCTTTAGTGCCCCCCCTGACGTCTGGCCCCCGACAATACACAAATGTGAAAACACCCCATCATGTTGTCAAACCCCAATAATTTCAAATCTGGCTGCCCTCACACTGATGTCTTATCAGTGAAAGTACCCCCCTCTGAAAATTGGTGAGGAACACTGGCATGGAATGATAGGATACGATTTACCCGTGGCCGTGCAACAGGGCACCATCGCGACGAACATGGACCACGACTGTGTGGTGCACACACTGGTGGCGGCCATCCAGCGGCAGGCCGGCCACCTGCAGGGCGAGCTGTCGGCCCTGACGCGACTCACGAGCCTGCGCCCGCTGGACGCCTGGCACTGGCGACGGCTGGCGGCGATTTACCAGGAGCTGTCGCGATGTGCCCGGAGCAGCGTACAATGCAACGGGGAGCAGTCGCACAGCGACAGTGACGGCCACAGCAACGGAGGCAGCAGCTGTGGCAGTGGAAGCTCGCACAACTGTGACACCCACAGGCCGAGTGACAACAGTGACCCCTCAACTGCATGCGGATTTCAAAGTTGCATTCATAGCGATTCCCACGATGCCAGCACCTGTGCTCTGCCTAATGTTGGGGACGAAGCTGCGAAGCGAATGAGCGAAAACAACAAATGTGCAACAGACGTATGTACAAAAGCTGCGGCAGCGTCAGCAGGAGATGCTGAATCGATGGAATTGATGAGCGGATCGCCAGCGGTGACAGATGAACCAGAAAGATGGAGGCTTTATGCTTGTGCGTGTCGCGTGAGAGCAAGGTAAGGAGAGGCATTGCATTGTGAATGCCGATTCACAAGCTTTGAATGCTCGCCAATAGTGGTGTATTTTTGCATAGTGCTTACTAATAATAGCCGAATGGTATGTTATAATCAGATGCCGTATGTGTGGAGAGATGCGTTCTTGGAATACACGGAAAGAGAAACACGTGGATTAGAGAACACACCCAAGGTAGAGACATAATATTGACTTTAGAAAAGTAAGTCGGCCCTGGGTAAGGACGTGTACCGGCAAGATGGAGCTATTACATTTGCACATTTTCAGGTGTAAGGTTGTTAGATCCCAGGACCTTGAGACATGACAATGACTTGGGGAGTCTTTCATTCAGCAGTGGACATATCATGGCTTATGATGGTTAATTCTTGGCCAACAACAACAGCATCGCAATATTGTGCCGTCAAATGTCACTCCCAATCCAATGAAACAGGTTGCTTCTGCAGCTCTCCAGTGCATCCCAGTCGGCTTTCATCCTGGACAGGAACTTAGAGGCTCAAGCTAACATCACTTCAGACTTGGAGAAGAGCGGCGTTGGGGAAACGACTCTGATGTGCATGGCAGAGGTAAGACGTCACAAATTGCAGCTTAAATACATTCGCTTTGAGGTTACTTATTGCCGAATATCTGATGTCATACAAGATGTAAGGTAGTGTTTTATAGCTTTCCAATGTGTTTTTAGGTTGTACCGCATGTTGGTTCAGCATGATGTCCGATTTTTTTACTCTGTGCTGGGAGCTTCATCAAGAAATTTGAGGTGCTCGGGTTGTTTGCTGATTAAACATATTGAGTGAAACGTCAGATATGCCAAACGGCAAGATGTAAGAGCATGCAATTGAACGATAATATTGTTAAGTTTTTGTTGGTAGGCGAGTGAAACTAAACTTTCCTTTCGCTTGGTTGTCCTGATTAAGGTGTTGGGGGAAGACCTGGTGACATTGGGGACGACGGGAGACGAATCACAGGGGACCGACGAGGCTCGTAGTCACGACGACACTCCTAATTCCATTGGCCAGTTTGAGAAGAGGTGGTTCGGGAGGCTGTACGGTGTAGCCCATGGTGGCCCTGTGGCCACACTGAGGGCATCTGGTGACTAATTTTGCCAGCTTTCCCAGCACGTGACATTATTTCACAAGCCTGCAAGTGATCGCTTTGGATGCATTCCTGAACATAGTGCTCAAAACTCAGCATTTTACTTGCTAATTGAAATGAAATACCAGGTCTTGAGTCCTACCACAGGCCAGCTGTCCATTTATTTAATAAGATGGTTGTAAAACATTTTGATACTTTGCCTGAAATGGGGGCGATGATATATGCTGGGTCCTATGGACTTGTTTCATAATATGTAAATATCACTGAATGGTTCTTAATACAATTTTAACATTGTTCGTTGGCACCCAGTAGGCTTTTGCAGTTGCGTTGTACGGCTGTCTTTTTCGGTTTGTACCATGTATTGTTTGACACGAGGTATCCGATGATTTTCTCCCGTGTATTGGGAGCTTCTTTGGGAACAATTCTTAAGGAAAATACATGAGACAGCTCTGGTAATTTGTACATTTAAACAACGCACAGCTTAAATTTTGATTTAAAGCTTTCGTGACTGCAGTATTTCATATTCTTAGTTTTTTCGGTAAAGTCACGTTGTTATTTTGTTGTTTCTCTTCAACGTGACTTTACCGAAAAAACTAAGAATATAACGCACAGCTTATTCGTTTGAAGTATCATACTGCAAAATACAAATGAGATCAAAGCAAAGTTGCGACAATCATTTTAATTAAAATCTTAAGACATTCATAGTAATGAAAACATTTTTAAAATACGAAATATTTGCATTGAACAATATGGTATAAATATTGGAACATTTCAGTTGAAAAGTGCTTTTGTTAATTACAAACAGCAGGTATGCAAGTACTTAGGAGGGTAGCCACAATGTAATTTTCCATGGTACAATATTAATATTCATGATGCGACAATTATCCAGATATAATTTTCCCATAGCTTGGTAAAAACTTTTCACTTTTATCTTACGGTTTTTGTGCTTTGGTGTATGTCCATTACGAATAAAGATTACTCGAAAGATCTTCGAGCAGTTCACATGATATGCCTGCAACAAATCTTCCAATTATTGCGACTTTACAATCTATAATTCACACACTGTCAGTGCACAAATTAAGTGCAAAAATTATGCCATGCTATCAATTACTTCAGGAAACATTTAAGAAATCGTTGATTTCATAGCTAATTATTTACAACTCCAAGTTGTTTGTCATACCAGATGGCTGAACCACCTGGTATGTTCTGAGTACCACAAGAGAAGATCCACATTGGTCATTTACCCATGCCATAGGAATGCGTAATTTCCACCACTGGCTCAAGCTGTAAACTGGAGATGGACACTGCCTCAATTCTCATGAGCAAATGATCATTTCAACTTTTAACATTTTATAAATATTGTCACAAGAAAAATTAACTAATAATCATATTTAGCAAAACGGACAACATCTCATGGGTATTATATGGCACCATATATCATAGCATTGACATTCCGGCAACGCCTTGTACATATGGACATTAACGTGCATAAATGGTGGAATGCGTTACCATGCTACTTCTGTGCACTTTGACAGTGGAAACTCATAGCATGTCAATCTAAAGGAACTTTTGATTTCCAGCATGCTTGCAACAAGCTTGTTTTAGGAGTGACATTGCCATCTTTCCATCTGATGAGTTTCTCATCTCCAGAAAAAAAGTATTAGAATTGCTTTAGCAAGGCATCTGCCACCTCCCCCAGGCTTCCCCCGCCTCTGTGTAAACGTGGGCTCACACGAGGACCTCCTTGATCCAGGAGTGCACGAACTGGGCCACCTCCAGGCTGGAGTCCAGCACAAATGCGTGCCGGATGCCCTTCTCGCAAAGCCGAACATCGCCCGCTGGGAAGTCCCGCTTCATGTCGTGGTAGTATTCCACAGGACACCAGTGGTCTGACATTCCGTAGTAAAATATAAGCTGTTGACGGTAACACGCCACACATTGTAAAGTTTTTAATGTTTTAACAGCACCACATTTGCAAAGTTGAATCGTGTTGGGAGGAGCGGTGGCGCGGTGGCGCAGTGTGCTATGATCCCAGCAAACAGTTCTGGCCATAGCTAACATCAGTGTCAAGATATAACTGAACCGAACCTGAGGACCCCACTTAAACTTGCGTTGAACAACGTAGTGCAGTATGATCACAACCCCTATGACCGATATTGGCATGGGGAAGCCGTCATCCAGCCGTGGATTAATAGTAATGCAATTTGTAGCGCGCACAATATTTCGCAGACAAATGACAGTGACTGAGGCACAGAGCCAAGCTCGGTGTCATTTGAAAGCCAAGTTAATGATATGGGGCCTTGAAGTGTATTAAAAGTAGGTGCAGATTAAACGCTAATGTGAAGTGGGATGGCATTTCATTATTTTTAAGATACTCAGTGGACTCGCTCCTGCCTGCCTCTACTTGCGTGACTCCCAAGCATGCACTCTCCACTCCAACAACCAAGGCTTTCGGTCAAAGCCCTCAAGCAACATTCATTCAGTGGGAGGTCGTTCATTCTCCTCTGTTGCCCCCATTGTCTGGGAATCCCTTCACTCAGCCATCTATGCTATTGACGCCCTGTGACCTTGTTAAATTTCAACTCCAAAATCTTCCTTTTTACCTCGGCCTATGACCAAATGCCTCTCGATAGAATTGAATATGCCAACCGTTTCGCATCTTGACTTAGCACAGTTGGCTATGAAAGAAGTTAAACATACATACATTGAGGTGCAGTCACATTTACACACTAGATACATACACATTGCATTGTAATTGTCTTACCCACGTGATGTGATTTCCCTATGTTGTAGAGTTACCTTGTCAAGATGCTCCTGAATGGTAACATTGTCCCTTTCTGTAACCTGGTACATCTCCTGGCTGGCCATGTACATGCTGTTTGCTGAAAATAGGAAATGTACAAATGTTAAAATACCACAAACTTTACTTATAATAATCTACTATCATGTAATAAATACATTATGTATGCATGAGGGTTTGTATTTATAAAAAAGGTTATCTGTAAAACCATTGTACATTCGTACTCTTACAAACATGTTTCGACACAAGCCACGTTAAAACTATAACAAAGCTCCCACCCGCGCAGTGAACGCTGAACAGGTTCAGGGATGCAGAGACGGCGTTGGGGTCCGTTTTGGGGCCGAGGCCACTGGCCCAGAGGGCCACACTAGCCAGGAGGGTCTTTGCTCGCAGTGGGAGCAGGAAGGAGAGGCAGAGGATAGGGGGGTACGCGAGGTACCGCAGTCGGCAAAGGATCGGGGTCATCACTCGACCACTGGGAGACTCGGCCATCCTCTCAATCGTTGGGAAGAGCAGCACAGATTTTATCACCTGCAAAAGAATTCGGAGGGAACAAATAATATACAGTAAAACCTTGGATTGCGAGCATAATTCGTTCCGGAAACGTGTTTGTAATCCAAAGCACTCGTATATCAGTTGTGATCACGTGACGCTCGGTAGACAAAGCGTATACAGTTAGGGAAAAAAGTATTTGATCCCCTGCTAATTTTGTACGTTTGCCCACTGACAAAGAAATGATCAGTCTATAATTTTAATGGTATGTTTATTTGAACAGTGAGAGACAGAATAACAACAAAAAAATCCAGAAAAACACGTCAAAATTGTATAAATTGATTTGCATTTTAATGAGGGAAATAAGTATTTGACCCCCTCTCAATCAGAAAGATTTCTGGCTCCCAGGTGTCTTTTATACAGGTAACGAGCTGAGATTAGGAGCACACTTAAAGGGAGTACTCCTAATCTCAGCTTGTTACCTGTATAAAAGACACCTGTCCACAGAAGCAATCAATCAATCAGATTCCAAACTCTCCACCATGGCCAAGACCAAAGAGCTCTCCAAGAATGTCAGGGACAAGATTGTAGACCTTCACAAGGCTGGAATGTGCTACAAAACCATTGCCAAGCAGCTTGGTGAGAAGGTGACAACAGTTGGTGCGATTATTCGCAAATGGAAGAAACACAAAAGAACTGTCAATCTCCCTCGGCCTGGGGATCCATGCAAGATCTCACCTCGTGGAGTTGCAATGATCATGAGAACGGTGAGGAATCAGCCCAGAACTACACAGGAGGATCTTGTCAATGATCTAAAGGCAGCTGGGACCATAGTCACCAAGAAAACAATTGGTAACACACTACGCCGTGAAGGACTGAAATCCTGCAGCGCCCGCAAGGTCCCCCTGCTCAAGAAAGCACATATACATGCCCGTCTGAAGTTTGCCAATGAACATCTGAATGATTCAGGGGACAACTGAGTAAAAGTGTTGTGGTCAGATGAGACCAAAATGGAGCTCTTTGGCATCAACTCAACTCGCCGTGTTTGGAGGAGGAGGAATGCTGCCTATGACCAAGAACACCATCCCCACCGTCAAACATGGAGGTGGAAACATGCTTTGGGGGTGTTTTTCTGCTAAGGGGACAGGACAACTTCACCACATCAAAGGGACGATGGATGGGGCCATGTAACGTCAAATCTTGGGTGAGAACCTCCTTCACTTAGCCAGGGCATTGAAAATGGGTCGTGGATGGGTATTCCAGCATGACAATGACCCAAAACACACGGCCAAGGCAACAAAGGAGTGGCTCAAGAAGAAGCACATTAAGGTCCTGGAGTGGCCTAGCCAGTCTCCAGACTTTAATCCCATAGAAAATCTGTGGAGGGAGCTGAAAGTTCGAGTTGCCAAACGTCAGCCTCGAAACCTTAATGACTTGGAGAAGATTTGCAAAGAGGAGTGGGACAAAATCCCTCCTGAGATGTGTGCAAACCTGGTGGCCAACTACAAGAAACGTCTGACCTCTGTGATTGCCAACAAGGGTTTTGCCACCAAGTACTAAGTCATGTTTTGCAGAGGGGTCAAATACTTATTTCCCTCATTAAAATGCAAATCAATTTATAAATTTTTTGACATGTGTATTTCTGGATTTTGTTGTTATTCTGTCTCTCACTGTTCAAATAAACCTACCATTAAAATTATAGACTGATCATTTCTTTGTCAGTGGGCAAATGTACAAAATCAGCAGGGGATCAACTACTTTTTTTCCCTCACTGTACGTACTACTCGTATTGCAAGACCTTGCTCGTTTATCAAATTAATAATTACTTAAAATTTTTGCTCGTCTTGCAAAACACTCGCAGACCAAGTTACTCGCAATCCAAGGTTTTACTGTATGTATATTGGGCACATTCTCAGAGGTGAAAGATTGATGCAGGAAGTTCTGGAAGGTTGTAGCATGTGAGCTGCAATGGGATTTGGTAAATTCAGGATGACTCAGCCATAGGCAGTTAATGTTTTGTGTACATACAGCATAACCCATTTAAATAAACCCCAGCCAAATAAGTGAGACGAAGAATTTTTTTCCAAAGGGTCTACATCTACCAATATCAATACACTTATTAAATATCTTAACTCCTCCAAGATATGGAGCCAACGCTTCCACAGCATTTGATCAACGTTTGAGAATAAAGTAGGTGTGGAGGTTATTATTCATCGGTGGGTTGTCTTATAAACAGATCACCCTGTATTCTCGCTAAGACATTTCTTATAACAGCATGCCTTGAGCTGTGGGTCCCTTTTCAAAATCTCCAGGATGATGTGGCAGCCGATGGAGTGGCCGATGAGAACCAGCCTCACTGCGGGCCCCACATGCTCTCGCAGGAAGGCCCTCTTGTGCTCCACTTGCCCATCCAAGCCAAACACGTCCGGGTGCTCATCCGCATTTTGATGAGCTTCCAGGTCTGAAACGGTGATCATGAGTAGTTTGGTGCATGAGCACATAGGGGGAAATGTAACAACCAACATCACATTTGTATAAAAAGGCCACTTTTTACAACAGTTCCAAAAGGGAGAACCATGTGACCAGCTGTAAACACACAACTATCAGGTTAAACAATACATATATATAAATTGTGAACTTGACATAAAAAACAGGCATATGAAATGTTCAAATGACACATCATGACTTGAAATTGGTGAAGCGGTCTAGGAGGAATTATCCAGTGCCATAATGATGCTATAATGGACTTTGTTTTAACTTTAAAACATAATTTCTCATGACTAAAGCTTCAAACTTGTTTTAAGCAGCTAAGGACATAGATCCTAAGTACATACCGATAAGTAAGGAGCCAAATAAATGTTGATTTAAAGCTTTCGTGACTGCAGGGATTCATATTCTTGGTTCTTTCGGTAAAGTCATGTAGAAGGGAAACAATAAATAATAAAAATGTAAAACAATAAAATTATCACGACGTTTCGACTGCAACACAAGCAATCATCATCAGGTGTGAAAACCACAGCAAGAAAATTTGAAAAAAGTGGCAGTTTTTTTTTACATTAGCACCACGGAGAGCGATTTGGCAGTTATTCAGATGGACAAGTCCATCTATGTTCGGAAAAGAGGAGGGGGGAGACGAAAATAATGGATGCGGTCTGAAAGCCACCGTAAGCGTGAACAATCAATTAAGACCCGAAGTGGTTTATAAAATCCTTCCAATGATTGCTAAGCCAGAATCCATCTTCTCGCTTGAAATTTTCTGTGTTAGTAAATGTGGATAGCCTCATGAACGAATCTCTCATGGTAGCCAGATGGCTTGCAAAGAACCTCTGTCTTTGAGAAGTCAATGTCATGTGAGCCTAATGAATTATAACAGTGATCTGCCATGGCCGAGGTGTTGGTCCTACCGTGTTTTAGGTCTGCTTTGTGTTCACGAATGCGATCCGAGACATGTCGTTTGGTTTCTCCAATGTAACTATCACAGAGGCAACTTAGTTTGTAGACGCCAGGGTACTCTTATGTCCGGAATCACATATTTTACAGACGGAACCAGATCACAGATTTTAGGTAATGTGTTGAATTGGACCTGGATCTTGTGTTTATTCAAGATTTTGGAGATCTTTTTTGTGATCCCCGTAATGTAGGGTAAAGTGATGGTTTTGAAAGGCTCCTCAAGAGGGTGCTTCTTCATGGTTGGATAGCTTTGCGGATTGTGTAGTCGGAGTAACCATTAGCCTTAAGAGCTTGGTGTATGTGCTTGAGTTCACTAGCTATGTGTTCCTGGTCGGATAGGCATTGGGCTCTATGGTGCAGAGTCTTGATGAGGGAATTCTTTTGGGATGGATGGTGGTGGGAATCCGGTTTCAGGTAAGCATCTGTATGGGTAGCTTTCCTGTAGGCAGAGTGGCTCATTGAACCATCAAGTCTCTTTTTTATCAGGACATCCAAAAAAGGTAGCTTGCCATCTTTTTTGACTTCCATGGTAAATCTGACTGGGTGTATGGAATTGATGTGTTGTCGAGGAATTGGTCTAGAGCAGGCCAGCCATGTGGCCAGATGACAAAAGTGTCATCCACGTACCTCTTCCATAAGGTTGGGCACAGAGTGGCAGTCTGGATGGCGTCAGTCTCAGATTTCTCCATGAAAATCTTGGCTACAACCGGAGATAGGGGGGATCCCATTGGGGTGCCCTCAGTTTGTAGAAAGTTCCATTACAAGTCAAATATGTATTGGTTAAGCAGTGTCTCACCAGGAGGGTACATCAGTATGCAGTCCTTAATGAACCAAGTCTTCAATGATTGCGATGGTGTCAGGTACAGGAACTTTGGTGAATAAGGAAACTACATCAAAACTGACAAGCAGGTCTTCTGGGGACGGAAATACCCGTGATTGTCGATACCAGGTGAGTAGAATTTTGTACCGCAGAGGTGGTTTTTCCAGTGAAAGGCCGCAGGATTTAAGACAAAAAACGAGCCAGTTTGTAGGTGGGGGAGTTGATAGTAGAGACGATGGGACGAAGGGGTGTATCTACTTCATGTATTTTTGGTAAGCCGTATAATCTTGGTGGCCTGGCAGCAGCAGGTTTCAACGAGAACTGTTTGGTTTGATCAATTAATGCGGTTGAATCAGAAATGATTTTGTTGGTTTGTATGACGAGGCTGTTGGTGGGATGTCTTTTTATTTTTGTATAGCTGCCATCATTGAGTAATTCTTGAATTTTATTGTTATATTCTATTTTATCCATGACAGTGACATTGCCCTTGTCGGCTGAGAGGATGACAATGTCATCCCTCTTTTTTAATTTATATAATTCAAAACGCTCATCTTTGCTGAGGTTGCTAGCTGGCATCTTAGCGTTTTTGAGGGTTGCAGCGATGATGATTGCTTGTGTTGCAGTCGAAACGTCGTGAGAATTTTATTTTTTATATTTTTATTATTTTATTGTTTCCCTTCTACGTGACTTTACCGAAAGAACCAAGAATAAGGAGCCAATTGTTTATTTGGGTTACATCTTTAGTATCTTGGGCAGCTTCAAGTATGCAACTGAGAAGTAATTTCATGAGAATTCGAGTGCTCACCAGGAGGAGGAACGCAGTGCCCTGCGTGACTAATACCCCATACCGAGTATTGGCCTTTAAACGCCTGGTAGAGTCCTGCCATGAAGGTTCTGTAGTAATCCATAACACCTGGGTTTCCTGGAGCACACAAACCCATCAATGTACACAAAGCCATCCATGTGCACAATCCGATCCATGTACACACGTGCATCCGTGAACACAAACATTGTTGATCCCTTCATAACATTACGCATACCCTTTTCTAACCAGAAAATTTTTATCATATGATGATCATTATGATGAAAGACTTTATTTTACCAGGTTAGAACCCACTGAAAGTTTTGAGAGTGGCCTAGGTGACCAAGTGACAACTAATGCAGTGCAATTCTGGACTAATATACAAATCTAAAACATAACAAGAGAGGAAAAAATACAAGTGAATGCATCAAAGCATATCAAGAGTTAATGTACAGAAATAATAAAATATTACCATAAAACAGATTCAAAGCATCAAGATTTTGGGAGGTTACTTTTAGAAGAGGCAGAGATGCTATTTGTAGAAAGAATGCAGATTATTTTGGTTTGTGAAGTTTGTGTCTAATTTAATCATGAAGAACTTAAAATGCACGCATATTTCACCAATCGGCTGCATTGTTCGATCAAGAACTCGGGAGGCATGGAGCCAGAGCTCAAAGACCCTCGTACGCGTATGGGGCTATCTCAAATTTTCCTACCAAACTCAACTGTTCATGACTGGGGCGGGACACCTACGACCCGCGGGGCCAAATACAACTCGCCGCTTCATTTCATACGACCCCTGTGAATTTCAGTTCCTGACAAAGCATCCGGCATGTCGAGCAAAACGTCGGACATCTTGTCGAACAACACGCGGTGACAACCAGAAACACATTGCCCATCCTGAATCTGACCTGGAATGAGCATGAAGAGGATCTGGGGGGGTCCCTGCCCATCGTATCCTGGGCCCCGCATGTGTGTCCGTCCGTACTTGAGGACGTGCGTAGGGGCCCCCAGGCAGTGAACGAACTCCGCGTGAGGGGTCACAGAGGGACCCTCCGAGTCGGTAACCTTCATCTCGGCGTGGGGCATCACGGAGAGATGTCCGCTGACCCATGTGAGCAAATACATGCAAAATACATATAAACCGTGAAGACGCAGACTTTCAAATTGCTTGCTTACGAAACCGCCTGGCAGATAGAGAAACACATTGATTAGAGAATATACCGTAACAACAAAATATGGACTTTCAAGATAATGCCTATGATGAATGGTACTTATTGTAATCAAGAAAGGCTGAGTGTGACCCCCGAAATGAATACCTACAATCACCCAGTAATGTCTGTCGCTAACGCTCGTGACGTCACATCGTCCAGCCCCCCTAATATTAATGAGCAATTGACATCCTCAAAATGGACACCCCTCCACCCCTCATTAATAATCATGAGCAGGTAACGTCACTCCACATCGAACAGCCCCCCTCATTAATAATCATAAGGTGACGTCCTCGAAATGGACCCCCCCCCCACCATTCATAATAATTAGCGTCTGACGTCACTCCACATGGGGCGAGGCGCCTCCTCCCCTCTCCTCGGCGTCAACTTACAACCCTCACTACAAATTCTTTGGTTCTTTCGGTAAAGTCACGTAGGTATAATATAACATAAATCACGACGTTTCGGGCGCACAACACAAGCGGTCCGTCATCTTTCCCACCTGATGACGGACGCTTGTGTTGCGCCCGAAACGTCGCGATTTATGTTATTTTATACCTACGTGACTTTACCGAAAGAACCAGAGTAAGGGATTATAACGTTAAAAATGAAATAAGTCTGTGTCACCGCGGCCTTACAAATTGCGCACGAATTGATGCAATGAATATATCACGTCGCGGTCTGATTTTCGCTTGCAATCTCAAATCTAGATTTTTTCGCTTGCAAGTTTCAGATTTACTGCAATGCACCCGTCCTTGGACGGGCAAGAGGCTAGTTCTGAATATTTCACTACGTAACCACATGATTTACTGCACTGTACATTTAAAAGAGCATAAATACAGCCCCTGGTGAATCCACTGCTAGACGAAGGCCTCTTACAACATCGTGACCATACTTAATCACGGTGGTACCTGGATCTTTTCTAATGCAAATCTTCAATGGAAGCGAAATGCAAAATGAAATCTGTTTACACACACACACAGCCAGGCCATGGCTAAATCAACACGGAATGCGCCCAATCTCTTCAGACCTCGGAAGCAGGATGGACGACCACGATGCATAACACATGCGTTGAAGGCTGCTGTTGCTGCTGCTGCTGTCTGTAGCAGCACGGCGTCAATACAGCAATACGATTGCTGAACTGTAACGTCTATGCTACCGGCAATTCACCGACACGCACTGCGGCAAAATGAACACAAGACGACACTCATCCAGCGGTGGATTCAAAGCGGTCGCCGTGCATTTGCTCGCCGTGGAATTTACAAACGCTGGAGGACTCCTCCACAAATCTGGCCCTCGCCTGATGATGCCGGTTGTAATTACCGGCGGAACGTCGCGCTCAATCAAGACTGTAAATGTTGTGGATTTGCTCGACAACACAACCGGTGCGCTGTAACTAGTAACGAATTGGCCACGTTCTGTTTACGTGACAAACCTTTACTAGTTGGCTGTGTCGGGTGGTGGCGGGTTTAACGACACATTTATATATTTACGCGATCTAACATTAAAAAAAACCCGTATTACGGATTACAAAACGCTGTTTGTTGCCCTTGGGCCGATGATGATGTTGGAACGCCGTTGCCCAGCCCTTCCAAACACTCGATCCGATGTATCTCGGTTAAAGTTAACCCAGTTGTGTCTGCTCATTACGAATGACGATCACTCCCCCCCCCCCAATTAACGTGCCCTCAACATTTTACTTAAACTTGAGTAGCATTTCGAGCAAAATATCAGACGCGTCTTTTGGTAGCGGTTTATTTGGCGATTTCCGGAGGTGCCGGGCGCGGCCGCTGCGCCGGGGCCTAGCCGTCAAGGCCACGGCTAAAAATCCAGGCGAGACCGGTGGAGACGAACGGGCTACGGGCTACGGGGGTCCCAGCGACGAGCGGCGGGGCTGTAGACGAGAGAGGTGAACGATCGCTCAAGTGAGACCACGAGAAGAAGAAGATGATGATGACGATGAACAACAACAACAAGTGAGAGCCTCACCTCGTTTCGTCTCGCTGGGGGTGAGAAATGTTGTTTGGTGTTGGGAGACCCGGTCAGGATTCGGCTTCAAAGTGGTCGGCGATAGTCAAACAACCCCGGGGTCACGGGCAGTTTCATTCATTAATTTTATCCATTTATTCACCAAAGTTATGAATTCATCGAGTCATTAATTTCGTTATTTTTTTTTAAATCTAGTGATATATATATTCTTAGTTTTTTCGGTAAAGTCACGTTGAAGAGAAACAACAAAATATATATAAAACAATAAAAAATTCTCACGACGTTTCGACCATAACTCAAACGGTCATCATCAGGTGTGTCGGTTTGCATAAATTTATTTATTATATAAAATTTATTATATAAAATAAATTTATGCAAACCGACACACCTGATGATGACCGTTTGAGTTATGGTCGAAACGTCGTGAGAATTTTTTATTGTTTTATATATATTTTGTTATTTTGTTGTTTCTCTTCAACGTGACTTTACCGAAAAAACTAAGAATATGAATTACTGCAGTCACGAAAGCTTTAAATCAAAATCTAGTGATATGTTTACGTGCAAGCGACGTCTTGAGTTGTTAATTCAGTCATCCGTTTAGTCGTTTGTTAGACCGTACAGTTTTATTTTTAAAAAAAGCAGTGTTATCGCCGAATGTTTAAAGTTTATTCATTCGCATATTGATTCATTCCATCGTGGATCTGTTCCAATTTTGATTCATTCATTGAATCGATTACTTTCGTTGAGTCACCTATTCATTGTTTGGTCGTCTAATAAATGGTAATAATATATTGAATCATTGAGTTATATATAATCGTCATCTATGGATTCATTCGTTATCCATTTAAACAATTAGACGCATTCTTTGATTCCGAGTTGTCTATTTGACTTAACGTATTCATTCAAAGCCTTGACTGATTCATTCATTCAACACATATACCTGAAAATAGATTATCACACTTCCAAAGGCGCTTGTCTTGGGATTATTAATAAGGATTGGTTTAAGGGTTATGAATTCCATTGGGACAGCGTTAGGTAAGGGTCGTCACAAAAAGTCAGACCCCCCCCCCTGAAGTATGACGTCACAAAGCTTTGCCCCCCCCCCCCAAATATATAAAACATGCTTCAAATCGCTTTAAACTATTGTTATTGTAGTGCGTATTTAATGTGGCGCTGCACTCTAATGTGACGTCACATTTCTCACCCCCCCCCCGTCGTCACACATCGTCACAAATGTCTGACCTCCCCCCCCCCAGGTTCGTGACGTCATGTATGGACGGCCCCTAAGACGTAATGGCCAAATAAGACTTTCCAATAATACCTTTGGCGTGGCCATGTGTGAGTTGACACTCGGGCTATGAAATCGCTCGCAACTACTAGAAAGGCAACGAAGATGCAAAAAAAAGAAAATCTTCTCTGCTTGTACCCGATTAGTGCGGCCACCAAACCAAATTGCAGGATAAATTTGTCCGACGTGCTGTCGCAGTTTTCCCCACTTCCAGCCGTGAGCATGCAGCGGTGGTCGGGGGGGATAGAGCGGGGGGGCTTGGTTAGGCGGGGGGCCATGGTAAGATAACAGTTTTAGTTTCATTCGTATATGTTTAAGTGATTTATTTACCCTTCCTACATTTTGCACTCCTATCGTGTTTTTGTATCGTGTATTTGTTGTTGTAACGTTGCTGAACAACCCCCTACAGGATATCTGTGGAAATAAAGAGCTTTATAGCTCATCGGATTCCTCCAGTATAAATACATTTTATCCTGATTCTGACGACAGGGCGTGGCTATCACTTCAATGGGCGGGGCTACCAACGCCATGGGCGGGGCTACCAATGGAGTGGGCGGGGCTGTCAAGGTAGTGGGCGGGGCTACTAATGACGCGGGCGGGCGGGGCTATAGTTTGAAACCCCCACCCTACCCCACCCCTTACTCTACAACCGCCCCGCGCGCTCCCATTGGCTTAGGCCGTCTCCCAGGGCGACGCGGTGTAAACACACGCCGCCCCGCCCCCCCCCACAATGCCGCGCGCCGCCCTTGCGTCTGCCTCGCTCT
Organism: Petromyzon marinus; assembly: GCF_048934315.1. NCBI lineage: Eukaryota > Metazoa > Chordata > Hyperoartia > Petromyzontiformes > Petromyzontidae > Petromyzon > Petromyzon marinus. Next base: position 4,090,777 of record NC_133693.1, read on the forward strand.
CCTCCACCTCGGCTTATAATAGCAAATGGACTTTCTTAATTGGGCGATGAATTAAAACAAAAAATCGGTCGCGTCGCTCCGATTTTCCAGTTTACTTGCGCTTCGCCCCGTGACGCCCCGAGGCACCGACTACTGCTAACCGCGGCGAACGCAAGCCAGGGAGGAGGAGGAGGGGGGGGGGCTGAAGTCGTTGAGGCGAGTTGGCCTGGGAAGGCGAGTTGGCCTTCGCTTCCGTGTCGCCTGCTCTACCTACCACCCTCTTGCGTTAGCCACAATAGCCCCGAGTAATTACGCGAGCCGCATTAATCACTCAAGCTGCATTGCGTTCATCGGCTGCATTGCCGTCATCTACACGAACGGCGTCGGTTACATTACATCAGTTGCGTTCGCTTGCATCGATAGCATCACGTACAGCATCGCCTACGTTAAAGTAGCTAGGTTCATGTCGCTCTATCAACGTTACCTTCATTACTGAAAGGTAACGGCACCGATAGCACAGCTGTATAGAGTATCGCGTAACCTGACGGGGATACCTGACGAACGTAACGAGTGCTGTAACATGTAATCTGACGGGTAATGCGAACAGTAATCTCAACAGGTAACCCGACAATCGCGGTGCCTGTAGGGCTCCTGGTGGTGCTCGTCTCTAAGGGGGGTGGTAAGTGCTGTTAGTCGCACCGCTTGACAACGGCATCCCGATTCAACCATGAACACCGACATCGACTCGCACATCCTTCTGAAGTACGACATCAAGAAGCGGCTCGGCAAAGGGGTGAGTACGGGAATTGGGGTTGGCAGACAAGGGGGCTTGGGGAGCCCAAGGAACCAGCAGTGGCTGCCTTCTTTCGCGTGGTCGGTGGGGCAAGTTGATGAGCGACGTTTCTGTGTTCACGTGGGGGTCGGGTTGGGGTGTGAGTGAGCGAGCCAGTTGGGACGGCTCCAGGAGTAAGCACATGGTGACTATTGTGAAACGCTGCCAGTGAATGGTCAAAGCGAGCAGTGGTGTGTTTTGCTCTGCGGTCATCGGGTTTGAGATTCGTGACCCGCACACGGCACTTGTGGCCTATTCTTAAATTTGTGTAGGAGGCAGACGCATCTGCCGTGGCTTTGACTAGACCAAGATCGAGGCCCAAAGGTGGCAGGCAGGGACTAGGAGTGAGGATCACAGGATGGTGTCCAGGGAACCAGAGGCTAGGACCGGAGCCAAGAGTGGAGACAGTGGACCGTGGACTTGCGAGTGATAACCTGGAACTAAGAATGGGATCTGAGATCAGTGCTGGAGATGTCCTACCTCAAAGACAGGGACTGAGAAAGGTTCAGGAACTGGGAGCAATATACCAGGAACTGGAACCATTTTACACGCTTTTATTTAACTCACTCTGTCTGTTGTTGTATCAAATCTTGTAACTCAATTTTAACCCACTTCCAAATGTGGTATCGACTGCAAACTTAGTATACTTATGTCTTACTGATGACAATATTATATTCTATCATAAAATTTATATTTTTAAACAATCTTTTTACACTCTTTCTATTAACTCACTCCGTCTGTTGTATCCTCAAATCTTGTGCAATTTTAACCCACTTCCCAATGTGGTATCGACGGCAAGCTTGGTATACTTATGTCATACTGATGACAATACTATATTATATCATAAAAAATGTTAAACGATCTTTTTTTATATGTTATGTGTCGGCTTGGGTCTGTAAATCACCACGGTCCCTTACGTTATGGCAAGCTTCGAGGTCACTTCCTGGAGTCGTGGAGTTTTGCCATTGCTTTACCGGTACATTTCATTAAAGCGTGTTTAAAAAAAAGTTTTTTAAAATATTATTTATTATGTTCAATCAAGCACATTGTTTATATTTTATACCAACCCACGACAGTGGCGGTCCAAGAATTTAAGATGTACATTTTGAACAATTGAATGTGGGTATAAATTAGTGTACCCACAAAGATGCGTTTTATTTGAGTACAATGGCAACCAATTTGGACTATATTTTTGTTATAGTGTGTCCAGCTTTGTTGATAAAGGGAGAAATGCCCATACGGTGGCGTCGAACGTATTCTGATTAATTTACTTTTTCATATTAGTGGGATTGGTAATGGTTACTCGTAAAGTCACGAGTCATTCCGCAAGACGTTTTCTGAAGCCACAATACTGTATATATATAAAACTAGCTTATTTGCCCGTTCTAGGACGAAAGCTGTAATATTTACGAATAAATTTAGCAGTATCTTGTGGAAATTTAATGGCAGTGAATTTGCACAAAAGTATGTCATCAAACACTGCACTTCACTGTAGCTCTGTATTAATGGCAGTGATTCTTGCACAAAACAACGTCATAAAACACCTCATTTCACTGTAGCACTGTATATAACTGACTTTCAATTTGTTCAAATTCACAGCTCTAATACTTTATTCTCTTCTGTTTTCGGTCGCTGGGGTTGAAATAAATTTGAAATCGATACAATATCTGGAAAATCACCGAGAAATGTCTATTTTACCATCATGTAGAAACATAAATTAGACTTACCTTTTGTCTCAAGTGCTGAAGAAATAAAAAACACCAAATCCACTTTGTTGCTGCATATAATTATTTATTAGATTCACTTTCAATAAAGACACGTCAAACTTAAAGCGAATTTGCTAAAATAAAAATTCTGCGTGAGTGTAAAAATCCACCTGCTCATGAATATTCATGATGGGGGGGGGTGCGGCATGTGGAGTGACGTCACGCGCGTTACACACAAACAGACATTCTTGGCTCATTATAGTAGTAATTACCTTCATAATTACACCTCTCATGCATTTTTGGGATGATATTTACGGTTTTTTTTTACCGAGGTTGACTCATTTGTGGAACTGCCCATTAGTTATAAGGTACCCCACCCAAAACAGTTGGGAGGTTTCTCACGCGTGGCAGGAGTTTGCCTTCTTTGAATGACGATAATCGGCGCCAACTTGAGGACTAATGGTAGTTTATGTATATGTATGTTAAACTTCTTTCGCATTGTATGTAGCCAACTGGTAATCGGAGGTGCGGTTTGTGATGCATGCAGGCCTATGGGATCGTGTGGAAAGGGGTGGATCGAAAGAATGGCGATGTGGTCGCAATCAAAAAAATATTTGATGCCTTCAGAAACCAAACAGACGCCCAGGTATGTGCCAAAGGAAATTGCAAAACTCAGTCTCGACATGACATCAAGCTGTGATTCAATGGAAAAAGCCCTAAACAGATGACGTTTGTGATAACCAATGTTTAAATTGTTTCGTATATTTTTCTTTTAACAGAGGACATTCAGAGAAATAATTTTCCTCCAGGTATGTTAACAGCGTACCATTTTCATTTCAGACATTTTGCAAAACAACAATTTTGTCTGGATTTTTAGGCCCAATTATAAAATATTTCTGTTTATTTCGACAGGAATTTGGCGATCACCCCAACATCATTAACCTGCGCAATGTGCTTCGTGCTGATAATGACAAAGACATCTACCTGGTGTTTGACTTTATGGGTGAGTGGTCAAATGTACAACGCACACATTTTAAATAAAAATTAGGTCATTTTATTGACTACTACGTAGGTTTTCAAAGTTGTCCTGCATAGTTGTGACATGCCGAACAACATGCAGTGCAGCCCAAAAACGCATCAGAGAGCTAACCCGGCGAACGGTTGCAATGTGTAACATCTAACACGCACTGTGTGTGGCACAGACACGGACCTCCACGCGGTGATTCGAAAGGGTAACATTCTGAAGGACGTGCACAAAGCCTACATCACGTACCAGCTGCTGAAGGCCACCAAGTACATCCACTCGGGCAACGTCATCCATCGCGACCAGAAGGCAGGCCCTCTCTTGCCACTTGTCGGGGCTCCGCTAGCCGACAAGAATAACAAGCGTGGTTAGGAATAGTAGAGTGATTCTTGATTTAAAATGATAATGAATACAATAATAATAGTTTACAGTTGTTTGTCAAGCCACACTGTGTTGGGCATTGAGGTTTGTTTCACCTGGTTAGTGCGGGTTTGTGAAATGATGAGGGTGGGCAAGAGATGAAGGACCGGTTCAGATGCACTCACTTATCATGTTAGCCATTCTGCCCAAAGATTTGCCCCCCCCCACCCCAAACATTCATTATACAACGTAATTTACCACGATCTTAAACAACTCAACGACTCGTTAAGACTTTGCCACATGATAGGCATTCCCAGATTAAGTTCAGCAGCTGCAGCCTCTGCATTGCGTTATGGCGCGGAGACTGACTATTAAAAAACGCGTGCGCTTGGTGTGCGCGTGCGCAGCCGTCGAACGTATTGCTGGACGGCGAGTGCTTTGTGAAGCTCTGCGACTTTGGGCTGGCGCGCTCGCTGAAGCAGATCCGCGACGAGCCAGGCGACCCGGCGCTCACCGAGTACGTGGCCACACGCTGGTACCGCGCGCCCGAGATCCTGCTGGCGTCGCCCAGGCGAGTTGGTGCTGCTACTCCCCGTTCCCTTCGTCGTCAGGTCTTGTATTAATATCAGGCGGGGGTGAAACCGGAATCACGTGTGGTTGCGGATATACATGGATATCCGGTTGAGTGATGGGTCCAGGAGTGCGATTTTCTCTTTAATTTGCTGTGCACCCCTGTACGTGCATGTGTTGCGTTGAGCGGAGAGGTGGTGCAGCACTTTACGAACCCAGTGACGTGTGTTCGATTTCCGGCCACTAATACAATCCGGTCACAGACCTACTTCAAATTAGTACCTGGGGAGAAAATCCTGGAGAGTAAAAATAGTGAGCGTGGCTCCACCCACACCATCCACCTGGATTGCTGTGGCAGCCTTAATACTTGCTGACTAACAGCACTTTTTTATTTTAGCTTCTTAAAGGCTATATGGGGGATCTTTCTGGTGTTCCACTGGTTTGTGAACTGCTCTAGGAACCCATCAACCTGGCCTCATTTCCCATACAATTATAATATCAGTGTCAAGAAATATCTGAACAAGTCGTGTATCTCTGCTCTATTGACTACTTGAAATGAGTACTTGGTGTGGTGCGTTAACGTCAGCACCAAAGAGATGAAGGCATTGACTGTGTCGGTCTTAGACGACACTCGCGAACAGAATTTGCGCCAAACGGTCTACCACTAGGCTGACCGGGGTATCTTTGTGTGTAGGTACACCAAAGGAGTGGACATGTGGAGTGTCGGCTGCATTGTTGGTGAAATGCTGCTGGGGAAAGCCATCTTCCCAGGCACCTCCACCCTCAACCAGATCGAAAGAATCATGAGCGTCATCCCACAGCCAAGCAAGGAGGGTGAGGGCACGCACACTGTCTGCTGCAGACAGAGCAAACTGCTACACACACATATAGGGTCATCATTTAATATTTAAACAACATGTTGATCATGTGTTGCAGATGTTCTGGCCATCAAATCAGAATATGGTGGGTCTGTGCTGGAAAAGATGGGGAGGTAAGGTTTTATTTTTCTTACTGCGTATGTATTGCCTTTCACATACAAAAAATAAAACCTGTCTGTGCCAAGATAGTTTTGGCATTTCATTGAAATTTTCGCTCACTTGTCCTGTGGGCTGCACACGACACCCTCCAATTTACGTGTACGGACCCGAAAAGGGCAGAAGTGAAATGTTGCACGAGCGGCATTCCTTGACGTGTGTGCGCGGTGCGAGCAGGCAGCGGCAGTCGCTGGAGTCTCTGCTCCCTAATGCGCCCCCCAACGCCCTCGACCTACTCAAGCGCCTGTTGGTCTTCAACCCCGAGAAGCGCCTCACGGCCGAGGAGGCTCTGGGCCACCCCTACGTAGCCCAGTGAGTCCCCTTGTCCGTTGGAGGCCAAATAAGGTTTTGGGTTCGAGTGATTTACCCTACAATTTTGGACACAATTGTCCTGCAATTGCTTGCCTATGCCACTGTTGGAGGAAAGGCCTCCACTTGAGGCAGCTCTGTAGAGATCCTGTGGGGGTTATTTGGCCTACTCTTCCATACTGGCCTGATATCTTGGAAGAGGTGGGAGTACCCATGTACTTTACCCCACCATACGTCACCCGCTTATTGACCAATTGTGGTGCTGTCACCATTTATACTGCTGGGTGGATCGAACTGGGAGGGATTGAGAAACTTGCTCCATTGTTTCAACCACCTTGCCAGGTGATTGAGCTGGCGACCTCTGGAATGTAACTATGAATTACCCATGACAGTGAAATGGAATGCGTGTAATTCAAAATTAATTCTTGCTTACGATGCCCAGGAGTAAGACCAGAGCGCTGGGTGTAACGATTTTCCTACCTCATGATTCAATGAATTGTCACGCTTCACGGTTGCAATTTAATTAAACAAATCTATTATTTGTTTTATGCTGTCGTGAATGTAGAAGCCTCTAGTGGCCAATGGGTTCATGCGAACCCATTATAATACATACGAATAAAATAACTTGATCCTTATATACGTGATTTGATGAACGCAAAGCGGGGTAGGTGAGGTGGGAGGAGATATGGTGGAATGAGATATGAGGACAGTGCATGTGACTAGAGAAAAAAGATCTGAGTAACCGAGCCCATGCAATCATGAGGCTTGTGCTCAGAAGGACCAAAATTGTGAATTTCATAATCATTACATATTGATGACGCAGCATTGCACCAATACTGTTCATCAACACATTCTCGCGCACAGATCTGGGGCTCGCCCTTCAACCAGAGCTGGCCAAAAGCAGGAGATACTTGTTTGTCCGGTTTTCATATGTACTTTTCATTACAAGATTTAAACAATCATAACCCCTGTTAAACATGAAAGGGGTTCGAACAAAAATAGCAGTAATTGTCATACTCATACTGGTTGAGAAAAAAAAGGTTTGCTGGCTTCCTTGGGTGCAAGTGTGCATGTGTGATAACGTCATCCACATCCCACAGCAATGACGACGAGCGAGCTCTACAGGTCACCCTTAAATTAATGACGTTCATTTCGCCCAGATGACCGTGTTAGTTGTGTTCAATTTGACACAAAAACACAACGGTGGCTGGCCACCACAAAAAGGCTACCATCTCCCACCAAAGTCAAGTCCTGATCCCCTTCTAGGATCGCATCATCACTATCCTATAATTGTACCCAGATCCAGAAGAACGCTGGCAAACAGTGCCACAACGCGGACGTCCAGAATAAACGCCTCGATTTGAGACTGAAAGAACGCACCTCCTGGCTTTGATATTCCTACAAGACACTAGCTTCCCATCATCTGCATTAAAACATCAACAAGCCGATGCACACATCTTTACAAAGGAAACATTGAAGGCAAGCCACTGTGCGATCGTGGCCATGCAATCCAAACGATAGTAAAACCGCTGTAGCCTGTGCCCCTTAAACAGAGGCGGAAGAGCAAAACAACACGAACGCTGTACTGAAGCCCTCTTGTAGCGGCTTGCAGAGCTCGACATTAACACCTAGCCCGTGAATGGAATAGCCCAACCTTGAGAACAAGACCACTATATTCTTAGTTTTTTCGGTAAAGTCACGTTGAAGAGAAACAACAAAATAACAAAATATATATAAAACAATAAAAAAATTCTCACGACGTTTCGACCATAACTCAAACGGTCATCATCAGGTGTGTTGGTTTGCATGGTTTTCATGCAAACCAATATATATATTTTGTTATTTTGTTGTTTCTCTTCAACGTGACTTTACCGAAAAAACTAAGAATATGAATTACTGCAGTCACGAAAGCTTTAAATCAAAATTTAACAAGACCACTTTTACATGTTCGTCTTAACGGGGTTGTTTCCATTGTCCTGCCGTAATCCATATTGTGTTGGCTGCCACCACAGGTTCCACAACCCGCAAACGGAGCTCGCGGTAGACTATGACGTGGTGCCACCCGTGGACGACGACACACGGCTCTCCGTGGCCGAGTATCGCAACAAACTTTATGAGGTGGGGAGCGTTCGCGAAGTGGCTGCTGGTGAAACGGTGAAAGGGCAGTTGACTGACCATCCTCGTGGCTTGATGAAATTGTCTTTATTCAGGGTCATGAATTCATTAAAAAATATATATAAATTGTGGTGCAAACTTGCATCTGGCTACAGGAGTAATGTGAATAATGATGAGTTGTTTTTTTTCATATCGTGCCCTCCTATACATGCCAGGCCGTCCCAGAGTGCTTGACATGACAACTCAACACATTTGAAAGGGCACCCACAATGGCAGCTGTCCCTTTGGGTACAGGTTGACTCAGCACCTGAGTCAACCTGCAATTGGGAATTTGTCTGCTAGTAGCCGGCGACGATTGCTGCGATGTATAATCCCAATAGAGCAATTCAAATTGAGATTTCAATTTCCTAGAACGATCTGCATACAAGGTATACCAAAATTTCATGATCGATTCTCACACAATTCTATTAAATTGTCGTGTGCCTAAGGATAAATTTAAATGATGAGATGACGCAGTGTAAAATGCCTACTGATGAAGACAGTGATCGAAAGAGTGGAGTTGTTCATGCCTATCATTAAAGCAATGTTTCCAGGTTGGAGATTACATTATCATGAGTGTGAAACGGTGCATTGTATTCATATCAGCAGTCATGTTGTGGTTACAGCACACTGCATGACCAACCTAGCAACCACAGAGTTCGATTCACAGCGATAGCTGAACCGGTCCTAGGCCTTCATCATAAACATCAGCGTTGTGGTGACACAGGCGGCACGGCACGTTGCTGGCCATATCAACCCCCTTTTGTGCTGTGCCGACTTTGATAGGTGCTTGCTAACAGCACTTGCCTTGGCATTCTATATAACTAAGGGGCGTGTGGGCGGGGTTCTTTGTTTTCATGTTCATATGCTGCCAGACCACACGTCAATTCCTCAACACGTTTGCTCTATTTCTAGTTGATCCTGGAGAGGAAGATGGATGTGCGTAAACATCGCAAGGAGAGTGGCCGGAGTGCACATGGCAAGCCGCAGCGTTCCCTCGACAGCGAGTCGGGGGAGTGGGACCCGGCGCAGCGTTCCCAGCCCGCGGCCGGTAAACCTTCTACTGCCTCCCAGCATGCCGCGCACAGGCATCCGACCAACCCTATCGAGGCGTCGGAACCTCACACCAACGCCCAACAGGAGGAGCTCCAACCTGCAGCTTCCCAGCGTGCGCAGGGGCAACCGGCAGCTTCCCAGGATGCACAGAAGCAGCAACACGTTGCTTTCCACGATGCGCAGAAGCAACCGGCAGCTTCCCAGGATGACCAGAAGCAACCGGCAGCTTCCCAGGTTGCTCAGAAGCAGCACCACGTTGCTTTCCATGATGCACAGAAGCAACCGGCAGCTTCCCAGGATGCACAGAAGCAGCATGCGGCCGTGGGTCACCAGGTGTCGTCACGCGGTGCCCCTGGGCTGGGGGTCTCTTGCGGTGTCCCTCTGGCAAGCCCCAAGGGGAAGGCATCAGTGAACCCCATCACCCACGCGGCGGATCAGGGTGAGGCCGCCACCACGTCTTGACTCCCGTCTGCCCCGTTTCGGTGTCAGATATTAATGATACGTGAAGACACTGTGTCGCGTTGAATGGGCCAGAGGTATGCGTTTTTGTGTTTTATGTGTACACGGGATGATCCATTTCTAGATACCACAACAGTTTCTAATGCCCCTCATACCATCTTCTAAACAGGTGACAGAATACCAGGAAGCAGTGGCTCTATTTATTCGAGGAGAGAGTTAAAATGTGCAACAATTGTATTGAAATTGGTCAGAGACATTTTTTTTTGTTTTGTTTTTTACATCACAATTTTTGAGCACAAACCCAAGAGACCAGAAATCCAAGCAGCCAGCAACAAACAGCGCTATTAAATGTGTAGGTTTATTGAATTGCACAAGGTTATTGAGAACTTGGCAAATTAGACGATGTTAGAGAGGGAATTTAAGCAGTGAATTGGAAGAAGCAAAAAAAGAAGTAATTTGATCTGCAGTGTTGTGAATGAGCACAGTGTTGATGAGTCTTCAACATTTGTGGGAGAATCAATGAGTAAAGTTCATGGGAAAAGTATCCATGGTAGCAGTGATAGAAGAGTGATACGGAGGTGACTGATCACCAGTGAGCAGGGGTGGCTTTGAAACAAACGTTGTTTTCTCTACGATTTTTCTCTATTATTTTCACGGGGCATCTGTAAATCGATACTATGGTTGTACGTATAGACACAATTCTTCGCCTGCATCTCACATTTTAAGAAACCATCTTTTCCCCTTTTTTTTAGACGTGGAACACAACGCAGCTCACAAGGTTCCGCAGAACGCCCATCCCATTGGCGAAGAACACGGCAAAGCGAGCCGACCGGCAAATCAGGGACCGGTGGTTCGGCAAACTACAAACCCACAGTCAGCGAATTATGTGAGCGCATCGCAGACACCCGTACTGCAGCACTATCAGCAGCAGCAGAACGCATAACCAACATTATGGCCACACACACAATTCATTTGCCTTTTAACCGAGTCACCCAGAATGCGCCAAAGCTTGTGAGACCTTGACAGATGAGCAGAATTTGAGCCAGCACGGGTGACTGTGATTGCATGACCAGGTGTTATAGGCTCCAGACCGTCATGCATGACCGGGTGTTATAGGCTCCAGACTGTGGGACTGTGTGGTGGACAGCAGAAGGCAGTGTGGCAAAATCAGTTGCACTGTACTTCTATGCTTTCTGCTTTTACCATCCTGTACTGACCAGCGCGAAGCGTAGTCAAATAACTCCCACGACCCCGCACGGCATGGGGAGTAAATGACTCCTAATCTACTATCATTGAATACTTTTATACAACGTACTGTGATCTTTGCTGCACTCTAGCGGCGGGCTCCTTTCTTCATGCTTCTGTAGCGCCCAAGGCCTTTCTTGGCGTTTTTCGCAGAGCCACTGGAATCACCTGCGACTCTCAAGAAATGTGGCTCGAGCGTCTGGCACCTCTCTCACAGAGCGGCGGGGCTGGCGGTCCCATTCCTGTGCGCGTTCTACGCAGGTGGCGCCGCTGGCCGCGAAGGAGGAACGAGAGGCCAAGTCGGCGCCTGCCTGCCGTGAGAAGAGCCTGGCGCAGCAGCACCGTGCCAACGCCGGGAACCGCATGCTGATGCGCGAGGAGGCGCGCGAGCTGGACCTGGGAATGTCGGTCAGCGGCGCGCCCCTTGTGAGTCTCTTCCCTCGCGTGAGGCCGGACGACCCGCGTGCATAATTGCGTGCTCGTGTCTCCATCTCAATCTCTCAATCTGCCCCACATGGAGACGACACTTTAGCCACCCTCACCGCCACTCGCGAGTAAATGTTCATCGTATGATGAACCGATACGTTCATATAGCTCCCCGATGGGTTTTCCGGTCGTACCCCGTGTTGTTCAGCATTGCACATGCTACACTTTTGAAGAACTTAATATTAAACCCGAAAGAAACACAGCTCTACAGCACAAGTTGCTAAAATCCAGGCAGCATTGTAATTTTCAATTCTCAAAGCTGGAATTTAGCCAAATTAAATTAACAATATTTAACGTGATGGGATGTTTGTGCAGTTACTTGTGATTGGGTTGAACACCAACTCACTTGAGAAGCCAGTTTTTGACAGGCGGCTGCCCGAATTAAAAATTCAAACTCAGGATTTCAATGTTGTCCACGAAGTGCGCTATCTGGCCACCTCTGATTGATATTGATTCTTAACATCGCAATACTTGCATTGAATCGTGTGTAGAGAGAGTGCATCATCCCATATTGGAGAAGAGTTCACATAAAATATATCATTTCCATTTAAGTGACCTCTTATCCACACTAGGGGGTATTAATACTCTTCCACACAACCATAGAAATATTCATCGCATGGCAGTCAAAGCAATATTTACATTTTCTGAATAGGTATTTAGTCAACTCAAGTGAGAAACCAGATGTAATCAAAGAAATGTTGGTGCAGTGATTGGCAACCGGTCTGGGACCATGAATTCGCTTATACTCGAGAACCTGGTTTTAACCGGGGGCAGCTTACTCGATTCAAACTCAGGACCTGCGCTTGTAGAATTGCTGGCCGGGTGGAAACGCTGGCCAGGACCACCGCGTGTGGTTTGGGCAAGCGGCCCCGTGTTCTTCTGACACACGCACGTGGAAAGGAGTGCCGACGCACGTTAGAGGGCAGGCGCGGCATGCCATGTGCCACGTCGTAAAAACGTAGTCACTGTCACATTCTCCACCCCTCAACCCTGCCCCAACCGCCCCCACCCCTCCCCATCGCAACCGCACCTGGCCTGCACGGTTTCGCGAGTGTTTTGGTCACATGCTTATTTTTAACACCGGGTGAAACAAGAACGATGCAATAATGCATGACGCGTGGCCCACACCCACCGACAAATATGCGGTGGCATCTTTCCTATGTGGCACGGTAACGCAACTCTGTTACGCAGGCACGCTCAAGGGCATCCCGTGCCTTTGTTCTGTGTAGAAGGTGTATCGGTAAAGATGCGGCCCTGAAATGTCATGTTCACGCCATTGCAGGCGGAAGGCCCCCCCTCCATGAAAAGGAGGTCAAGGGAGCCTCATCTAGAGGGTATTTGGCCTAATCTACCGCACTGAAAGAAGCCAGGGTTCCCACACTTTACCGATTGACTGTGATTGTACCAATTTTTTTTGCTGGGTGGACAGAGGCGTTTGGGGGTTGGGGGGGGGGGCACGGTAGGTTAAGAAACTTGGACCATTGTTTTCACTTCTGCAGTGCGCGAACACCACCGCGGCTCCCTTTCTACATGCGGGGAATTTTAATGCTCGTGCCGTTTCGTAACATTTCACATTTCAGTCTGGTTGTACGTACATGTCACAGCTGCCTTGTCAACCCACTGCTGGATGGTGGCCGCCCCACAACATGTGGGTTGACGGGGTTTTTTTTTGTTACTATTCTTCACCACGCTGGTCAATGCCAGCTTGGTAAAGGTGGGGAGCGTAGAAGTACAGTAAAAATAGATTTTTTGCGGCAGTACCATCTACTGCTCGCCGCCACGTAGTCCCCACAGCAGCCTATAGCAACTGGATTGAGCGTTGTGGCGGCGGTTTCTGGAATCCGTGCAATAAACCGATTGGGAGATATTTCGGAATCGAATTTCTGAGCACACCCTCACCCTCCACGCTGACGCATGCTGATCATCTGATAAAGCCTGCTTCTGGGTGCATCCAAAGGATGGAGGCAAGGTGGTGTAGCCCGCTGCGATGCCGCTGGGGTTGCCACTTGTCTCGGTTTTGGCAGGATCGTCTTCTGTTTCAGGTAGATGCCATCCTGGGAAATCTTCAAGTCTTCCCGGGGCAAAAAAGTCTCGGTATTTTATCAGTTGTGCGATACACCAGTTATATGCACATCTATTTAAGGAAGCCGGGTCAGGTGATGCAATTTCAAATGAAACTTATTAATCTAATTTACAAATTTGGTTGTCAGATTCGTTCTTCATTTTGAGCTGTAGCGATGATAATTGTCGCACTAAACGCTTATGAACATGACAATTCATTTGTTTGGCTGTCGGGTGGTTGAGGCTTTGGAAGACAGATTTTGTCAGATCACTCTGTTGCCTTACCCACAAATGACTTATACTGCATGCAGTTCTCCCTCCTTCCTTCATTGCAAGAATCCTCTTCTGATGATATGTCCTGCTTTTCCACACCTCCAGGTGGTAACAATCCTACGCGCCACTTTCAGACGTTTTGCTGTGATTATCGTTATCTCCCGTGTGCCCACCTGCCGGCTCTCATTCAGACTTTTCTCCCCGACCGCTCGTGGCAGAACCAGCGTGGACAGTCGGCGAGCCGGGACACTCGAGCTGCGGGAACTAGGTTCAGCCGGAAGGTATTCGAAGGAGCCAAGAACGTGGGCGCGGCGGGAGACCCCAAGGCGGCCATGGGAAGCTACTCGCAGTCGTATGGCACCATCAACCAGAGCAGCCTGCAAAGCCTCAAGAACCTCAAAATATGATGGGGGGGGGCGTGCGGGGATTGTTACCACCAAGACGTAGCGGTAGCACAGTGGGTCCCCCCCAACTTGTGGCCAACAAAAAGTGTGGCCTCTATCAGGTGACCAGTGGTCCTGGTTTTCCCCAGGAATCGTCATCTTTTTGCGAGGTAACTGCTGTCCTGTGGAAATTAACAGGTTTTGTCAGCTATGTAATAATACGCCACTCAAGACGCATGTACTCGTTCTCCTATCTGGGATATGTGTTCTTCTTCCTCACATGTTGTCCTCGTGTTTTTTTGTACCTCAGGAGGTAACAAACCCTAGCGAAGAGTGGTCTGTGAAGGGGGAACGAGAGAGGGCTTGTGCGGTCCATCGCAGTGCAGGCTGCAATGTGCATCTACACACCCAGGGATCTCCTCCCCTGCGAGAAGGCTCGCAGCAATAGTTGTGTGTGCGTGTCGATGAAAGGGACATTTTTAACTATCTATATTATATATGCAAACTTTGTACTTTGTGGATTGGTTTACTGTGGTGCCTTATGTTAAGCTCGAATCGTAAACGGCCTTTTTGTAAATATCGCGTCAATGTATGCGCAGCAACGTGCATGTAACCACACGTGTGACCGGCGCGTCCGTGGGGAAGTGGTGATCACTAAAGCATTAATGAGGGAAAGCGGTGAACATTTATCACTCCTCGGAGCGCCAATGCGGCCTCACTAGGATGTGGCAGCTCGCAAGCGTGACGAGCGGCTTTCCCGGCAGTATAGCCACGGCGTTGTAACATGACCACGCGCGCTTGCCCGTGCTTTCGTGCCTTATTCATTCAGCGCAGTGCTTGGCAACGCCGCTATTATTACCACCACCGTGGCTGTCATAGTCACCGCTGTCGCCGTCGTAACCAAATCCACCCAAGCCGGTGTTTATTGCAATGCCATTTTTTTAAAACTCTGCAACAGGTTTCGCTACACATGTAAAGTTTTCTCGACGTGCATCAGATTTATAATGTGTAAATTGGCCCTGTTACATAATCACTGTAACTCGTGCACAATCAAAACATTTCTCTCGTTCCTTTTGAATATGCACAGAGAGGGAGCGAGAGAGAATCTCACTACAGCTGCACTTTGCAACCTAATTATTTAATGGGTGTATGTATAATTGGTAAAACGAAAGTATGTTTTAAAAGGGTGACCATAACAAAAGGCTTTCCTAAATTCCAACGAGCAAGTGTCACGTCTTTTGTAAATAAGTCGTGGCGCTCTTTTTCAGGTTAAAAAGTTTGTGCGTTTTTTTTATTTGAGCGTGAAGTATTTGCCATTATTATTAATGAGATGCTGACATTATGGATGCAAAATTATTTGGGTAAAGATGTGTTTTTTGTTGTTGTCCGTTGTTTACAACCTTCTTGTTCTGCAATAAAAAGCTCACCAGAGTACCTCCGTTAAAGTCACCCTCTGTGCTTCGCTCGAGTGTGCGGTAGTGGGCGGTGCTGTGCAGCTGCTATGTTTTCAGACTCGTAGTCGTACGCGTTCACGTTTAATCCGGCGGATGCGGTCGCAGTGTAATAGTGTGCACGTGTGTATATGTGTACGTTGAACTTCTTTTGCACCGTTCGTAGCCAACCGTGCGAACCGGAGGTGCGGCGGAAGGACGACAAACTAAACAAAAAATAAGTTTTAGAGAAGTTACTTTTCAATACAGATTTTTAAAAAAGTTCATAGCTCCAGTGGCTTCCTAATATTGGAAGAAAGTGTTGCCAGATGTCCACAGCAGCGCATCAGAAAGCAAGCGATGCGGTGACGTCTTTGTGTAATGTTTTGTAATTCGGAGGTTCGCCCGTTCAAATCGATCACCTGGTACTGGAGTTAAAAATTTAGTTTCTTAAATCCCCCTACCCCCCCCTACCTCGTATACACCCAGCGGTGTAACTGGGCAATACCACATTTAGTCGATCGGCAGGTCACGTGTCGTGGGGTACGGTGTTGGTACCCCGTGACCTCTTCCAGAACGCCTCGTCAGCATGGAAGGATAGGCCAAATGCGTTCTGAGAGGGGTGGTCTTTCTGCTCCATCTCGTTGGAGGCCTCTTTCGCCAGCAGTGGCGCGGGCTAGTGATTGCAGGACTGCGCATTTGTTTCATTGCACTTTGAGCGTGAACCCCCCCGCCCCCTTGCTTGGCACACTACTGCGCCATCAGGTTAAGGCATACAACCCCGCGTCCCCTACCCAGGTTTTGTTTGTGCAAGGCTGACGTTAATTCCTAAATGTTATAAAATAAAAGATGATTTGTAGATCTGGGTGCAAAAGTTTGAAGTGAATTGGTTGAGGATCAGTGAGTATATGGTGGAAAATTTCAGTGTAAATAATGCAGAAGGAGGTTTGCAAATTGGAAGTGACCAGTTAATGAAGACGAACGAGTTTAAGTGCCTGGGTGCAACGATGTGGTGCTGATGGATCACTGGAAGGAGGGATGAGAACAAGGGTTGGATGACTGGTGTGGTGTGCGATAAGAGGGTCCCAATTTGGTCGAAGGGAAAAGTGTACAAGACGGTGGTGAGACCGGTGCTGCTGTATGGGGCCGAGTGCTGGGGCACAAGAAAAAGGGAGGACCAAGCTATGGCAGTCACAGAGATGAGGATGTTGCGGTGGATGTTGGGTTCACCAAGGAAGGACCGGGTGAGAAATGAAGAAGTGAGAGGAAGACTCAAGGTGGTAGACATCACAGAGAAGATGAGAGAGAAAGGCTCTGGTGTGGTTCGGTCATGCGGAGAGACAGCAGGAACATTGTGGGTCAGAAGGTGCAAGTGATGCAAGTGGAAGGAAAGAGATCAAGAGGAAGGCGGAAGAAGAGGTGGGGCGATGTGGTGCGCTGGGATACGGTGGCCCAGAAAGAGAGATGGCGCAGGACAGGGCAGCGTGGAGAAGGTTCGCAATGACAGCGGACCTCACACGAGTGGGACAAACGCGTGGAAGAAGATTAATGACCCCACCAATGCCTCGGCTTTTCTTTTTGACCATACTTCACCAGGCTGGGCAGCGCAGGCTGGTCAACAAACAGGATAGGGGGTTTTGCAGGGAGTGCAGCACCAAACTTGAGTTGACTTGTCACAGTGGTCGGCAGCTGTCGTGTCAACAATTATCTACTACCTTGGTACACATTGCATCTAGAAACGTTTTTTCATCACGCTTTGTGACCGCAATATGAGCAGCGTTTCTGAACCCTCACGGCACCCCCACGATTATTCCTCAGCTTGCTTGCTAGCAAGCCCGCACATCCCATTGGACGTGACCGTCCCTCCCTCCAGTCAGCCAAACTTGTTTCTAACATAGTTGTATGATTAGTGGAAAAACCACGTAATGTTTTCTGGGAAACCAGAAATGGAAAAAAGACAATTACAGTTTTCAAAGTACATCAACCACCACACTGCAGGTCAAAACATTTCTCCCTCTGCCTCTTCCCTCGCGCTGCACAACTTTGAAATGTTCCATCCCCCCCTTTCCCCAAATTTGTTGAAACTTTTGCTCAATTCCAATGAGCGTATACACTTTAATCAATGACAACCTTCAACTTGGACCTTTGGGTGTGTGCTCAGCAACCGTGATTGAAACAACAATCTACCCCCACCTCCCACACTTTTGGATTATCTTGAAGTTCTTCATCCTGGAATGCGACCCCCGACACCCGACCGAGATGCACCTTGCATCTTGGCCAAACATCCTGGCAAATATTTCAATGGCTCTGATTAGCGAATGGAATTTACTGCGCGGATGACTGGCGCGCTAACCATTTCACGTTCAAAATTCGCGGACGTTCGCATCCTGCCCAACGAGTCGCTTGTATGGAACATCGTGATAAACGGTGCGTGCCCGGGCCCGTACTAGCGTCGCGACCCCGCTTTGCTCACGAAGGGCGCGCGCTGATAACGCCAATTAGCACGGCGCGTACCGCTACGCAGTCGCGCGGCATTCCGCGCGACATAATTCGGTGTCACTCATCGCCTCGCAATCTCACGGCTGCAGCAGCCGCCGTAGGGGGTCAACGAGCGGGGTGGCGGTGGGGGGGTGCCCGGGCTGCCGACGGAGTCACGGGGAACCCCGGGCGGCGCGTTCCTTCTCGACGTGCCCGACTCGTAACGTCACTGTCGCGCTGCGTACCGAACCACCAACCTCATCCCCCCCCCCCCACCCCTCCGCAGACCGGCACGCCCCGGTTTAATCCCGAGCCACGCGAGTGACACCCAGGGCGTAACTTACATTTCTCGCGAAATATATTTAGATATTTTTTTGCGTGTGTGTTCCTAGGGGGGGTCCGCTGGCAAGACGCGGCGTGGTCGGCACGTGCCCAGCAAACCCACGAGCACGCGGCCGATGTTGCCTTCGTGCAGGGGATTTATTTCAGCCGGAGTTGTCTGGTGGGATGAGTTTCCTGAAAAATAATCCACCCAACCCTTTATGGGAAGGGGGGAGGGGGGTTAAGTGCTCAACCGAACTCTTAACTGCACTTCAACTCCCTTAACTAATCTTAACCGACAGTCCGCTGATCACACTCCACGGATGTGTGTTGAACTTCTTTCGCGCCGTACGTCGCCAACCGTGCTAATCGCAGGTGCGTAGAAAGCACAGCAAACTCAACACAACGAGCAGTCCTAAAGAAATGAGTTTTCAATCTCGAGGATTTAAAAGCGCATAGCTTCAGTGGCTTCCTAATATCGGAAGGCAGAGCGTTCCAGACGGACGCAGACGCGCAAAACACAACCACAAGCTGCAGGGCCAGGGCTCTATCCACTCAATGGTGCTGTTGGTATTTATATTCAGCATCGTGGGTCGGGAAGTCTCATTCCTGTAGTTCCCTGTCGTGGTGCGACATCTTTTATCACGTGTAGCCCCTCAATTCCCTTACTTATAAATATTGTGTACCACTACACGAGTACATTCGCGTAGAGGCCATGATTTCACGGGCAAAGCCTGCACAATTTTCCCGGGGCAATTTAATCGCGCTATGAAGACGAATCGTTATCCTTGGTCGAGCCTTCCAAGTGTTGTCGAGGACCGATCTCCGAGCCATCGAAGGCACCGTCTTCTCAAGATGCGTTTCGTCTTTGTTGTAGCCTTGTTGCACTGATAATGTAGTTACTACGCCACTGGTAGTGTAGTTACTACACCACTGATAATGTAGTTACTAAACCACTGATAATGTTGTTACTACACCACTGATAATGTAGTTACTACACCACTGATAATGTAGTTACTACACCACTGGTAGTGTAGTGACTACACTACACTGGTAGTGTAGTGTAGTAACAGTGAGGGATTGGCGTAACGGGGGCTTCATGGCCTACGCGTCCCTGGTGGCGACAGTGACGACCTCTCTCCCTCGCCACTTCCATTGGGCCCTGCGGGGCGGCGTTGAAGAGTCCCGTCCCCGTCCTCGACCGACGCGGTCAAACCACTGCAGCTTCCCAGCAAACACGCCAACGTTAACTCAACGTTCTCTCAACGTTGAGACAACGTTCTCTCAACGTTGGCGTGTGGTTAGAACCTTTGGTCCAACGTTGCACGTTTACTGGCCACCTCCTCGTTGCTACTGCCAGCAGTGGTTCGTGTACCCCCATCTCTTGTTTGCGCAAAGCAATTGCTCGTAAATAATAAATCTACGGGTATATCGAATTCACATGCAAACCGGTTGAGCTGTTGATGTTTCACATACACACATACACACACATGACGCTGCTGCTGCTGCTGTTGTTGTTTGTGATGTTTGGTATATCCAACCGTACAACGATAAGCCGTTTTTTTGACCCTCTTTATCTAATCAATGTGTACCGTTGCACTGTCATCCAGGTCTCGATGGGGAAAAAAAGAGACTCAGTCTCAACGAAGTCTTACTTGGGTTGTAAAATTAATTCTATATCTATACTGTATAGGAGGGAGCGGTGGTGCAGTGGTTAGCACACTGCGCTGCGAATCCAGTTACCAGAGTTCGGTTCCCGGCCACCCAACACTGCCCTCTCCCTTCTTCACTACCCCGCACGAACCATCGTGGTGAAGTATGGTCAAACAACTCCCAGGACTGTCACAGCGTGGAAGAGGCATTCAACATTGGACTGACAACTGCCTGCAATTTATTGTTATTATAAAAGTGTGTCTCTACATAATAGGGCGCACACATTCGACACTCTTATGAAGGTGCCCAGTTAGTAATGAGGTAGCAATGCCCACACTTTAGCCCACCACACACAGCCTGTACGCAGTGCTGGATTACGCTAGTGCAGGGCCTGTAGCATACAGTGAGGGAAAAAAGTATTTGATCCCCTGCTGATTTTGTACGTTTGCTCACTGACAAAGAAATGATCAGTCTATAATTTTAATGGTAGATTTTTTTTTTTACAGTGATAGACAGAATAACAACAACAAAAAATACAGAAAAACGCATGTCAAAAATGTTATAAATTGATTTGCATTTTTATGAGGGAAATAAGTATTTGACCCCCTCTCAATCAGAAAGATTTCTGGCTCCCAGGTGTCTTTTATACAGGTAACGAGCTGAGATTAGGAGCACACTCTTAAAGGGAGTGCTGCTAATCTCAGCTTGTTGCCTGTATAAAGACACCTGTCCACAGCAGCAATCAATCAATCAGATTCCAAACTCTCCACCATGGCCAAGACCAAAGAGCTCTCCAAGGATGTCAGGGACAAGATTGTAGACCTACACAAGGCTGGAATGGGCTACAAGACCATTGCCAAGCAGCTTGATGAGAAGGTGACAACAGTTGGTGCGATTATTCGCAAATGGAAGAAACACAAAAAGAACTGTCAATCTCCCTCGGCCTGGGGCTCCATGCAAGATCTCACCTCGTGGAGTTGCAATGATCATGAGAACGGTGAGGAATCAGCCCAGAACTACAAGGGAGGATCTTGTCAATGATCTCAAGGCAGCTGGGACCATAGTCACCAAGATAACAATTGGTAACACACTACGCCGTGAAGAACTGAAATCCTGCAGCGCCCGCAAGGTCCCCCTGCTCAAGAAAGCACATATACATGCCCGTCTGAAGTTTGCCAATGAACATCTGAATGATTCAGAGGACAACTGGGTGAAAGTGTTATGGTGAGATGAGACCAAAATGGAACTCTTTGGCATCAACTCAACTCGCCGTATTTGGAGGAGGAGGAATGCTGCCTATGACCCCAAGAATACCATCCCCACCGTCAAAAATGGAGGTGGAAACATTATGCTTTGGGGGTGTTTTTCTGCTAAGGCGCCATGACAGTTTCACCGCATCAAAGGAACCGTACCGTCAAATCTTGGGTGAGAACCTCCTTCCCTCAGCCAGGGCATTGAAATGGGTCGTGGATGGGTATTCCAGCATGAAAATGTCCCAAAACACACGGCCAAGGCAACAAAGGAGTGGCTCAAGAAGAAGCACATTAAGGTCCTGGAGTAGCCTAGCCAGTCTCCAGACCTTAATCCCATAGAAAATCTGTGGAGGGAGCTGAAGGTTCGAGTTGGCAAACGTCAGCCTCGAAACCTAATGACTTGGAGAAGATCTGCAAAGAGGAGTGGGACAAAATCCCTCCTGAGATGTGTGCAAACCTGGTGGCCAACTACAAGAAACTTCTGACCTCTGTGATTGCCAACAAGGGTTTTGCCACCAAGTACTAAGTCATGTTTTGCAGAGGGGTCAAATACTTATTTCCCTCATTAAATGCCAATACATTTCTAACATTTTTGACATGCGTTTTTCTGGATTTTGTTGTTGTTATGCTGTCTCTCACTGTTCAAATAAACATACCATTAAAATTATAGACTGATAATTTCTTTGTCAGTGGGCAAATGTACAAAATCAGATCAAATACTTTTTTCCCTCACTGTATGTTATAAAGATGCCCTAAATGAAAAAATAATAATATTAAAACACGCATTTTTTTACTTGCATAGTAAAGTAATTTTATTTTTCAATTTGCTATACAGCCAGATAATACGACAAACCGCTAACCTTAAACACCCAATCTTGATTTTAAACTTGATTTGAAGCCTTCGTGACTGCAGCAATCCATAAACAGCCAGTCGTTCATAAAAGTTGAAGGCAGTCTAGCACTATAGTAATAGAGCAAGTACAGAATCACTGAACCGAAATTGAAAGCTTGAAAGCATTTAGCGCGGGGCCCTTGAAAGTGCGGGGCCCGTATCTACTACATATGTAGCTACTTTTGCTCCTAGGATCATCCGGCACTGCCTGGACATGTGTATGTTGTACTGCCAACTGTGCTAATCGGAGGTGCCTGCTGGTCGATTAACCCAGGGTTCGGCAACCGAAGTAACAAGAAGGCCAATTTTTGTTGGTTCGAATTGGCGACAAGCAACTCGATATTTCAAGAGCCGCAGTGCACTGCGCGTGGTGAACACGAGACGGTCCGGGTCCTTAATAAATAACGTTACCACGAAGCGGTCCTTAGAGAGCCGCGGCTTGCCGACCCCTGGGGCTGACCCCACTTACAAAGCTGGGTGGTACAAAGGCAGAAGTTGGCGATGAAGTCAACTGCCGCATCGGGAAATCGAAATCTAAACCGGCGACCTCTCGAGTGTGCACGTCCGAGCATTACTCAGCCCATTTTATGCCGCTCGCAGCAGCTCCCCCCCCACCCCACGCCCCGAGGTGCATTGAAGACTGGCAGCCGATTCACACGGAGGAACGGCGGTCCGAGTTCACGACCTGTCTGTGTTGTCTCTCTCTGCTTGTGTGTCTGTCTGTGTGTCTCCGTGTCTACCTGATGACGGTTGCTTGTGTTGCAATCGAAACGTCGTACTCTATTATTTCTCTATTTAAGGCCTCGACGACACAGAGGCATTGGGTCTCTGTGTGTATTTTTTTTTCCTCTCTCCGTGACTTTACCGAAAGAACCAAAGAGTAATTCCTGCAGTCACGAAAGCTTCAAATCAAGTTTGAGTTCACGATGTTTCGCCTCGCACCCGGCCAAACGGTATCATCACGGGGGTGGCCGATCGCGTCGCAATCCTGCGCCCCCCCCCCCCCCCCCACGTAAGAATGCTGACGAGCCTATTCCTGCCCGTCGTTGGGGCTGGGCTCGCACTTTAGACTGCGGGCGACGCGGAATGTCACGGAGCACGGGGCATCTCTCTCTCTCTCGCGCGCGCGCGCGCCCTGCC
This sequence comes from Petromyzon marinus, assembly GCF_048934315.1. Lineage (NCBI taxonomy): Eukaryota > Metazoa > Chordata > Hyperoartia > Petromyzontiformes > Petromyzontidae > Petromyzon > Petromyzon marinus. Next base: position 4,113,875 of record NC_133693.1, read on the forward strand.
CGCAGGAGAAGGTGGCCGACCCATTGCGTGACCCACCGTGACCTCGTGTGCGTGTGTGGGTGGGGAGTTTTCTTTTTATTATTATAAGCCCACCCCGTCGAATTTTCACCGGCACCGTGGAGCTGTTCGTATTTCGAGATGGGCCATGCCGAGGCTTCACTTTCCCGTGAGCGGAGAGAATAAACTCTGACTCGTGGCTCAGGTTTAACCCAGGGAATCGTCTGTGCTGGAGGATTCAGCAGAATTGGTTGCAGCGGCGAGGCTCCAGAACTCAAGCCAATGAGTTAAAATCCCAGCCAGGGTTGAATAATCATCCCCATCACCACTATCATGGTCGTCATCCACACCATCATCCCCATCATTTTTCCATGGTCCTTAAAATTAGCAAGCACTTGGCGATCCTACACCATAAATCGGTAAAAAAAAACGATCCTCACACAGGGCGCGTGCATCTCTCGCTTGAGAAAAAAATAAATTGGGATTCACTGACCTTGTTTTTACTCATTTATTTATGTTCGCGACACGAGCGGTGTGGGGCTGCGGGACATTCCACGGCTGACTTTGAGAGCGACGTGAGCGCCCGTCAGCCGCACGCGAGCGCTCGGCCCGTAGACGCAGAGGTGTAGTAGGGTGTCAGCCCTGACAGGTACATTCTCTGCCTCCAGGTGCGTGCGTGTGCGTGTATCTGTGCGATGGCTTTTTTTTCCTGACTTATGGATCGAGAAACTCCCCATCTGTGGCAACAGTACTGCAGCAAGCAGCAGCAGCTGTTCAAGCAACAGCTTCCGAGTTGTGGCGACTGCTGGTTTCTTTTTATTTGTTTGTGTTTTGTGTGATTTGTTGACCTTTCTCGTACTTTGCACTCCTCTCGTGTCTGTGTACTGTTTGTTGTCGTAACGTTCTTGCCCGCCCATAATGGATATCTGTGAAAACGAGCTTCATAGTTAATCGGATTCCTTCAGTATAAATACATGTTCAGATTCGGATAAGGCAGTGGTGGTGGGGGTCTGGGCTCAACTCGTCAAAGATGAAAATTTGGGGAAATTAAAAAAAACCTGTTATGAATCAATCGACCTGAGTTTGATTCCTGGCTGTGGCTAACATCAGTGGCGAGTGATATCTGAACCGGTCCCGTGTGCCAACCCACGGAGAAGTATGCTCTAATATCCACATTGTTGTACTGAACTTCTATGCTCCCACATATATGCCGGACGCCTTCATCTCCACACTCTGACCAGCAGGATGAGGTACCGTCAAACCGTCCCGTTGACAGTCAATCCGTAAAGAGGCCTTCATCCACCAGTGGATTGGCAAGAGGCAATGCGTTGTTATTATTATTGTCACTTATTCTCTATTATTGTCACTTATTCTCTATTACCCACCATTCATTATTCCCTTGTCCTCCCCGCTCGTACTAACGCCTTCACCGTCCCCCAACTCCCCATGGTCACCCATCATTAATCCACTCATCTCATTTCAATCGTCGTTTGTTCCACGCATCGTCATCACCACCTCGTTTTACAAATATCCCATCCACTCGTCCCGTTCCATCTCGCCAAACAGCCTTGCACCGCAGCGAGTTCACTGCACAGCGCCTCGGTCAAGGCGATACATACAGTAAATGCGTGGTGAAATAAGATCTCTTAACATCCAATGCAGCATAATACGATCTCTTAATATCCAACGCAGCATAAGATATCTTAATATCCAATGTAGCATAATAATATATCTTAATATCCAATGCAGCATAATAAGATCTCTTAATATCCAACGCAGCATAATTACCGGATATATTTACAGAGTTTATAAACTCCCCGTTACATAATGTTTGTGTGTGTGTGTTAATCTCACGGTGCTTGCGATTATTGCGGGCTGATCCACCCATTGCCGGCTTCGTCCGCCCGGGCCGTCCGTGAGCCGCTCACGAAGTGACGGTGGAGACATCCACCCCCCACCCCCCCCACGCCCCCCCTCCCAATGAATCTCCAAGACAGTTATCTGCCATTAGCCATCGTCACCACCTCGCTCAGCCCCATACCCCCGACTTCTCTTGTCGAGTGACTACCGCTGCCTCTCTCTCCCACCTCGTGTTGTTACTGCCTTCCCCTGCTCCCGTGTCCGTCCCCCCCCCACCTCCCAACTTTCGTGTCGCACATCGCCAAGGAAGGGGATTCTGTCCTGGTTCACCCGTCTCGTGGGGCAATGCGAAATTTTCCACCACTGGCTCAGGGCTGCGAACAGCAGCGTCCCCGTGCTTATTCGAGTGAGAAAACCCAAGTGTGACTTTTGACCTTTTTTTATTGTTCTATCAGAAATTGTATCTTTTTCTTAAAGTTTTGCTGGCTGGCTGGCTAGCTGGCTGGGACCTGCGCGCGTTGCTAGTGTACGCGGATTAAACCGACGTACGTCGCACGAAATGCGTTTGCAACTTTGGCGGTTTTGCTAATTGCACCCGGTGTGGACAACAACAAATTTTTCTACGGCAGCCGGCGACGTCGTCGACGAAGCATCGCGGGCCTCCTCAATGTGCGAGACCTCGCGGCTCGACAGCTCAGCACGCGACAAATGCCAAGCACGCGCGGGTGCACGAGCACAAAGACAAAGGATCCCCGTATAGCCTTAACGAGCCGTAGGGGCAAGTGCTGTGAGCGAGCACCCTTGAAGGCCGGAACGGCACACGATGGGGTGGGGGTGGCCAGCGGCACCACGCCCGACCGTCTTTGTGGCGATGTTTGCACACCGCACCGGGAGGCTGAGTCGACCTAGGGGAGGCCCAGGACCGGTTTAGATAATCGTCACTGGTGTTGGGCATGAGCAGGAATCGATCCCGGGTCGTCGGGTTCGTAGCGCAGCGCGCTAACCGCTACAACACCGCTCACACTCACGCACGCACACACACACACACGCACACACACGCACACACGCGCACACGCTCACACACGCACACACACGCACGCTCACACACACACACGCGCACACGCTCACACACGCACACACACACACGCACACGCTCACACGCACACACGCACACGCTCACACACGCGCACACACTCACACACGCGCACACACTCACACACGCACACGCTCACACACACACGCTCACACGCTCACACACACGCTCACACGCACACAAACACGCACACGTTCCCACACACTCCCACACACACACGCTCACACACACGCACACACGCTCACACGCACACTCTCACACATACACACTGACATATGAAATCACCGCCTCCACCCATTCCCGTCACCACCATACGCAGTGACCTGCGTACAAAAGTAAACAAAACAGACAACATTTGCGATGCTGCACTGAAAGTGGTGCACATTCACAAATAAGCAGGACTTCGAACACGGTCGTCAATAACGTTGCCCGAACTAGACAATTATACACAATAGCTGACGTTTCGGGTAATGGCCCTTCCCCATAGCAGATAAGGACCACTGCAGTAGCCAACGCTGTTAGTCGGAAGTGGAGGAGGGGGCGGGTCGGCAACAAACTGAAGACAAAACGCAGTTCTAAATAAACGAGTTTTCAATCTGGATTTAAAATCGCACCGCTCCAGTAGCTTCCTAATATCGGAAGGGAAGAGCGTTCCAGACGGCCGCAGAAGCGCGCCTGAAAGCTGCCACTGCTGCTGCGAGGTTGACCGGAGTTTGCGTGATGGTTTGTGCCATCCTTGTTGGTACGATCCTCGGTGGCGTAACTTCAGTGGTTCATATTTCTTAAATGTGGCCAATAGAAGTGATTTATGTGCCAACTACTTGAAATGAGTGGGTTCATCAAGTCATTCACTCGTATCGACCATATGAGTGCATTGTGATGACTCAAGGTTTTGCTACCTGTGAAGGAACACGTGTCGCCTCATCGTGACCACGTGTCGCCTCATCGTGAACACGTGTCGCCTCATCGTGAACACGTATTAGTTCACGCGTGAACACGTGTCGCCTCATCGTGAACACGTGTCATCTCATCGTGAACACGTGTCGCCTCATCGTGAACACGTGTCGCCTCGTCGTGAACAAGTATCGTCTCATCCTAAACACGTGTCGCCTCATCGTGTACACGTGTCGCCTCATCGTGAACACGTGTCGCCTCATCCTGAACACGTGTCGCCTCATCCTGAACACGTGTAGTCTCGTCGTGAACACGTGTCGCCTCGTCGTGAACACGTGTCGCCTCGTCGTGTACACGTGTCGCCTCGTCGTGTACACGTGTCGCCTCGTCGTGTACACGTGTCGCCTCGTCGTGAACACGTGTTGCCTCATCTTGAACACGTGTCGCCTCATCGTGAACACGTGTCGCCTCGTCGTGAACACGTGTCGCCTCATCGTGAACACGTATTAGTTCACGCGTGAACACGTGTCGCCTCATCGTGAACAGGTGTCGCCTCGTCGTGAACACGTGTCGCCTCGTCGTGAACACGTGTCGCCTCATCGTGAACACGTGTCGCCTCATCGTGTACACGTGTCGCCTCATCGTGAACACGTGTCGCCTCATCTTGAACACGTGTCGCCTCATCGTGAACAGGTGTCGCCTCGTCGTGAACACGTGTCGCCTCGTCGTGAACACGTGTCGCCTCATCGCGAACACGTGTCGCCTCATCTTGAACACGTGTCGCCTCGTCGTGAACACGTGTCGCCTCGTCGTGAACACGTGTCGCCTCATCGTGTATACGTGTCGCCTCATCGTGAACACGTGTCGCCTCATCTTGAACACGTGTAGCCTCATCGTGAACACGTGTCGCCTCGTCGTGAACACGTGTCGCCTCATCGTAAACACGTGTCGCCTCGTCGTGAACACGTATTAGTTCACGCGTGAACACGTGTCGCCTCATCGTGAACAGGTGTCGCCTCGTCGTGAACCCGTGTCGCCTCATCGTGTACACGTGTAGTCTCGTCGTGAACACGTGTCGCCTCGTCGTGTACACGTGTCGTCTCGTCGTGAACACGTGTTGCCTCATTTTGAACACGTGTCGCCTCGTCGTGAACACGTGTCGCCTCATCGTGAACACGTGTCGCCTCATCGTGTACACGTGTCGCCTCATCGTGAACACGTGTCGCCTCATCTTGAACACGTGTCGCCTCATCGTGAACAGGTGTCGCCTCGTCGTGAACACGTGTCGCCTCATCGTGTACACGTGTAGTCTCGTCGTGAACACGTGTCGCCTCGTCGTGTACACGTGTCGCCTCGTCGTGAACACGTGTTGCCTCATCTTGAACACGTGTCGCCTCGTCGTGAACACGTGTCGCCTCATCGTGAACACGTGTCGCCTCATCGTGTACACGTGTCGCCTCATCGTGAACACGTGTCGCCTCATCTTGAACACGTGTCGCCTCATCGTGAACAGGTGTCGCCTCGTCGTGAACACGTGTCGCCTCATCGTGAGCAGGTGTCGCCTCGTCGTGAAGCCGTGTCGCCTCATCGTGTACACGTGTAGTCTCGTCGTGAACACGTGTCGCCTCATCGTGAACACGTGTCGCCTCGTCGTGAACACGTATTAGTTCACGCGTGAACATGTGCACACACGTGTTGCTTCGCGCAGGAACACGCGTTGGATCGTGCATGAACACGCATTATCTAGTGCATGAACAAGTGTAGGATTGCACATGACCACGGATGAGCTCTTGCATGAACACGCCTCGTCTCTTGAGTATATACATTGTATGGATGACACGTGACACACGTGTTGGTCCATACGTGCCTCCAGCTCATAGATGCCAGGCCGTGCGTGCAGGCAGAGTGATAGTGTGTCTTCTATCGCGGCTCTCTGGCTGATACGAGCTGCAGTCATTGCGATTACAGTGGCCGGGAGGCTCCTCCCGCCGAGCAGATAGCGTGATCATTCAGTATGTATGTGTATGTAGAGCTGGAGCTGTCCAGGACTGAGCTCCGGAAACATCCACCTCTCCCCTACCTCCGCAAAAGAAACATTGCTTGATAAGCTATGGCCCTGTGTATACGACTTTAGCAATCCGCTACTGAATGGGTTCGGATCGTGTGAGGGGTTAATTGACCATACTTCACCACGCTGGTCAGTGCGAGTTGGTGGTGCTGGGGAGCATTGATGTGGCAGCATAGAGGTGCAGTACAACAGTGGATTTAGCTGCACCGTCAATCAGCTTCTAGCCCCGAAGCCACATTAACAACGTTGTTTATGCATGGTAGGCACCAATCCGAGAGATATCCAGCCTGGAACAGGCTTAGCTTCCGGGATATGGCGAGGTTTTCTCACGTAGCTATGCAAACCCACACGCAATGTAACCGATATTGGCCAAACATTTATTTAAAAATGCTTTTGTGTGTGTGTTAGTTTGTTGTCCTTCCCCAACACCTCCCATTAGCACGGTTAGCTACGTACGGTGCTAAAGAAGTTCAACATGCATACATCCCAATGCAAAATAAATAAAATCGTTTTCGAATGACTCAATTGGGATGACACAAATTACAACGTGTCAAGATCCCGTTGAAAAAGAGTCTTTAATTGGCCAATAACACCTTAATATCTAGAGGATGGCAGAGCTTGGGGAATTGTTGGCGCCGGCTCAGTGGGTGGTTGCTGCTGTGGTTCCTCCTCCCCGCGCCTCTGAGTCGTCCTCTCGCTCTCTGTCGCTGTCTTTGATGTACGGTGCAGCGCCTCTGAGTCGTCTTCTCGCTCTCTCTCGCTGTCTTCGATGGACGGTGCAGCGCCTCTGGATCGTCCTCTCGCTCTGTCTCTTCGAGAGCGAGAAGACAAATTCAGAGCCGATGCACCGTACATTCGCCCGCTCTCGAATAGGCGCGTTAGAAGTTGAAATCGCTACTATTGTTGTTATTTTTTTTAACAATGGAAATCATAATTACGATGATGATGATGATAATCATTGCGCGCTTTCAGGTACGCTTCTGCGGCCGTCTGGAATGCTCTTCTTTCCGATATTAGGAAGCCACTGGAGCCATGCACTTTTAAACCATTTGGATAGAAAGCTCGTTTGTCTAAAACTGCGTTTTGTGTTTCGTTTTGTCGTTCTTTCCGCCACACCTCCGACAAGCACGGTTGGCTCCGTACGGCCGTGGCTGATCACTGCTGTAATGCAGCGGGCTCTCATGATATTGTTTTCACCGACACCAAAGTGATCTGCAAGCCGTCTGGATACCACCAAAGATTTGTCCATGAAGCCATCCAGATATACAAACATAGACACAACTTCAACCGAGATGATGGGTACAATCTGAGCAATCATTGGAAGGACGTTATTGACCAGGTAAAGTCTTAACTGACTGTGATGTTCCCATCCTACCTGCCTATGTCAGCTGTTATTTCATGCTAATCTCTCACATTATCATAGCTACTTCCGTGCCCAGTTACATGCTAATTCCTCACATTAACATCACTAGACCCAGCCACTTATTTATGACCCTTGGGCTACACCAATTTAAAACATTTTAAAACAGTCTGCATCAGCAGCAGACCATGCTTTCCCACCTGATGACGGACGCTTGTGTTGCGCCCGAAACGTCGTGATTTAATTTAGTTAGTTTTAATTTTATTATTTTCATTATTATTATTTTTCATCTACGTGACTTTACCGAAAGAACCAAAGAGTATGGCACGAAAGAAGTTCAACATACACACTACATAACATCACAGCGGGCGAGATTCAGAGCCGTTTGTGGGTGATTTCATCAACGGGGGGGTCATGCATAGCGAGCTGCTGCAGGTGGCGACTGTGAGCTGCTTAACTGTGGATCACCATCAGTGGGGGTACCAGCGGGGCCGTGGGGACATCGCACGGCGCACCAAACTAAAACTATCAGCTTTAAAAAATAAATATATATTTTACCAAGGTGTAAGGCCTACGGAGCTAAACCAGCTCTTTTTTTTACAGAAGCGACCCGGCCACAATTTGATGGCTCAACGAAGTGGTCGCTTATCGTCGTCGTGTGGAAATGTATAGCGGCCAAATTATCTTTAAATGCGTGATGTTGATCCTAAAGGGCGGAGGGAAAAAACCGGAAAGACCCGGAGAAAAATCCACGCGACCACGGGGAGAGCGAGAGACGCGCAAACTCCAAATGTACTGGTGGCGTCATGGTCGGGATCGAACACACAACCTCTTGCATACCAGGCGAGAGAGTTAACATCCTCGCCACCGTAGCACACCAACTCACAGGCGAGAGAGTTAACATCCTCGCCACCGTAGCACACCACCTCGCAGATACAGCCAGCCGCCATCACGGAGACCGGGCTACGAGGCTGCACAAGCTCTCATTCACGTCTCTGGCCTCGCTATGCACTGTGCAGAAGGGTCATTTCCCCGAAACGTCGCCTACTCTACATGTTAGGTTAACACGTAGGCTTTCGCGATATCATCCATAATACAGGCTTTTCTTGGGGTAGATCGCGTATATATGTAAATGGGTCGTTAAACTCGACACAGCAAATCAGTAAGGTTTGTCACATAAACAGAACATGCCAATTCGTTACGAGATTACGAGTACAGCATTACCGGTGTGTTTGAGAGCAAAGCCACAACATTTACAATCTGAGAACGACGTTTTGCCAGTAATTACAACTAGCTTCATCAGGCGACAGCCTGATGAAGCTGGTTGTAACCCAACCGGCAATGGATACCCATTGTCATTAATACGCATTCATTAATGTCCCCCCGCCACTTCGCCCAAGAAGGGCTCACAGATGATGTCATCACATCTACCCCTCTATTTAAGGAACGAAACAGGAGCATTTCTCCACAAATCTGGCTGTAGCCTGATTAAGCTAGTTGTAATTACTGGCGAAACGTCGTACTCAGATTGTAAATTTTGTGGATTTGCTCTCCAACACACCGGTGTGCTGTACGAGTAACGAATTGGCATGTTCTGTTGACATGACAACCCTTACTCATTGGCTGTGTCGGGTGGTGATGGGTTTAACGACACATTTATATATCTAACACCCCCCCCCCAAAAAAAAAACCCTGTAGTATTCAATAAGTTGTTTTCCTTTGAAGGCCACGCAGTGTTATTGACGAGATGTGTGCCACGGTAGACGCATCGGATGGCGTGCGTAACGGTCGATGGCTCTTCATGATTCGTGTCGGTTTGTGATTGCTATGGGTGTCATCCCTCTCCAGACCACTAGTAGCCGCTACACTCATCGCAGTGTATTCAAACGTGTATATAATCGTCGTTTAGTCGAGTGAAGTCACACAAATACAAAGATCCCCCGTATAGTCGACACAGACTGCTGGGGCAAGTGCTGGTAGCGATCACCTATGAACGGCGCACGAAGGGGTGGGTTGGTAGGCCAGCACATTGCCCGGTTATTCTTCGTCTTCCTCGTGGCGCTGTTTACACATCGCACCAGGTACTAATTTCAGGCTGAGTCGATCTAGGAGATACCCAGGAATCGGTTCGAACAATTTCGAATGGTGTTGGCCGAGAGCGGGGAACGAACTCTGGTGGCCGGGTTCGTAGTTCAGCGCGCTAACCGCTACGCTACCACCGCTACGCTACCACCGCCACACGCACCACGCGGTACTCTTTACAATCACCTTTTGTTCTCTGACAAATAAACACGCGCACTCGTTTAGGCAGTAATTCACTTCGCTCACCCCCACTGCTTCACACATTTAAACGAGTGGCTGTAAACAAGTGTAACGAGAGTCAATGTTTGTTTCGCACTGCATCAATCTGTCCGCGGGCAGGCAAAGAGCCCCTTTTGCCTGCAGTGTATGTGTATAACAAAAAGGTAGCAGACATCCAACTGGCCACGGCCGTGCTGACGAAGCTCAGTGAGGTCTAAACCGACCCCAGGGCTTTGCCGCTCACAACAACATTGAACCATTTTGGTGGTTCAGAAGGCCCCGAAAAATTGGCCGATGGACTACGACGTTCAGTTCTCTTTGTTGGAGATGGTTGCGATGGCACGACCCTTTTGTTGTCATCATGTGCTACAAAAGCACACGCACGCGTACGGCGCTTTGTGTCGATCCACTGCTGGATGAGTGCCCGACCAAGCGCCTTCGCGGGGTCTCGAGGATTGATTTTGAAAGAAGTCCCCGCCGGTTTTCTCCCCGGAAACTTGCCCAGTTTCCTGCCATGTGAAAAAAAGCCAAGCGCTCTTTTACATCAAATTTTACGTAAAATTTTGCATTCAATTTTACGAAACATTCCAAGGTGGCGCACGAACCTCCTAAAAAAAAGGAAGCCTTGAGCCTTCGGTGAGTCTTCCTCCTGGGTAAATCATTGCCACCAATTGGTTTGGTTTATAATCGACACAACACGTGGGCCCCTCTCGTTCACGTGCGTGTGTGGGGGGGGGGGGGGGCGCGTCATACAAAGTGCCGATGAGAGAGGGGGGTGTATGGGAGGGAGCCTTGTTTTTGTGATGGCACGTGGGTACGCAGAGGTGCCCCGCACCTGAGTTGGCCACCTGGTTCAGCCACCAGCCTGAAGCAAAGTCCGTCGTGGGGCAACGGCGAGGCAATGAGAACGGTGTCCCAAAACGACCTCCTGCAGACCCGAGACGTCTGCTTGACCGTGCCACATCATTAGCGGCCATGCCCAATTAAATAACCGACCTTGCCCCCGCCACGCAATACGGATTTACGGGATTTGCATTTATACGGCGAAGCTTAAATGCCTCGGCAAACTCAAAGCGCCCTTACATAACCTCTTTGCCGTGACCGTTCCGTTGGCCTGCGGGCAGCCTAGCCAAGGGGGACCCGACCACAAGCGGCAGTTGTCCCTGTGCGGCGCACATTGACCGTGAGTCCATGGGTATATCCCAGCACTCGGCCACCATGCACCACTTGCGCAGTGAGCATGCCCAACCACGCCATGACTATGCCCCCCATCAAGGTGACCCGTCACCTCAGCGATAGGGTGACCACACCTGCACGCGCGCCCGTACGCCTCACGCGCGTGAAACCTGACCCCTCCGGCATGGACAGGGTGCGGACCCCGTCTACTTCGCCACGAGCCTCTGCGTCGCACGAGAGAACTCTCCCCGCCTCTCCCACCAGAACCACCGCAACCCCCCCCCCCCCCCCGAAAATTGAACACGAGATCCAAATGACGGGGTGGATCAGTCTGGGGTCCCACCGGCTCCCGCGAGACGGTGAGTGGGGGGGGGGGGGGGGGGCCGAGAGCCAGACGATGGAGGGCATCACCTCCCCCCCACCTCGCCTCATCCTCCACTCCCCCACGCCAAATCTTTGCGCGACTGTCCAGGCAGCTCCATCTCGGAAAGCCGAGGCGGGGTTGCCACGCGTTATGATGGAACGCGCCCTGTCCGCGCCGTCTCGCCACGTCCCTGACCTCCACCCCCTCCGCGTCGTCTCGTGTCGCCTCGTTGTTGTCCGCCGAGAGTGAAAATGTCTTTCGTGTCACGTTGGCCAAAAATAGCCGCGATGGTCTTTTCACGCCAAATTGCCGAGAAAGAATGATTTGACGCGCAACCCACCCCGACCACCGCAGCTACACTACGTCAGGTGGTGACATCAAACCACTCGCCCCCCACCGCCCCCCATGGCTTTGTCTAATTCGAGACGAGCGCCACAAATTGAGTAATTGTGCTCGGCACGAGCTGCGCGTCGTCGCTCAAAAAGTTCCTTTCTTAATTTCGCATTGAAATCTGTTTCTTTTTTCCTGCCTCAGAAAATCTCTCCCCACCCCCCACCACCACCCCAACTTCTCCCGTATCCACCCACAACATCAGGGGGATGGAGGTGGGGGGGTTGGTGGGGGAGGTTGGTGGGGGGTACGGGAAAATATTTATTCCGGAGCTCAGCCCCGTACGTGTCCGGCTGAAATCAATCCCTTGGCCGTGGTGGTTTGGCGACACGAACATTGTTTTCCTTTTATGGATCTGCGTTTTCCTTCTTAGAGGAGGGGGGTGGGCAAATGGGGGGGGGGGGCGGAGGGGCAATAGTTTAGTTTCAAAGTTTCAAATGCACCTCCGATATAGCGCGGTTGGCTACGTACAATGCGAAAGAAGTCCAACGTACACACACGCATGGGTCAAAAAACACGCGCACTCGTAATCAGCATCAGCCTCCCTGACGGAACACCTCCAATGTGCGACGTTGACCATACTTCACCGCGCTCCGCGCACACTCCGTAACGCGGCGAAATCCCACCGCGTGAGTCACAGTGGGGGACAGAACGATCGAAGCTTCAGCTGCACGTGCGGCTTCGCGATCCCCACGTTACTCGCTTCTTTCAACGTCTTATCCCAAGCACCCAGGGGCGTTGGGAGCTGTGCAAAATCTCTGCGTGATCCACCGACATCCCACCCCCTCCAACCCCCCCACTTCGCTTTGACGAACACTCGGCGACCGTTCAAAGTAGTGGCCACTGTGGCTAATACGAACGATGCGTGTGTGGGGGGGGGAGAGCTATACCCAGACGCCCCCCCCCCGCTCCTCCCCAACCCACCCCCACGCGATTGGAATGCGCGGGTTTTGCATAATGGCCCAAGTGCGCACGTATGGGAGGAGGCGGCGGTGCGTCCGCGAGCCCGCGAGTTGCATTCCTGCTCGATGTGACACAGCCCCCCGCCGCCTCCGACCCCCTCCGCGCCGAGCCCGTGGCCTCTTATAAAAGCGTCCGTCCTCCCCGGGGCTCGCAGATCCGCGTTACGCACCCGACAGAGCCGGGGCTTCGAGGTGCAAAAGCCCAAAACAAAAGAAACACAAAACAACCGCCCAACCATCCGCCGCACGACAAACCCAGAGAGCCGCGTTGCAGTGCGCACCGCCCGCTCTCGTCTCCAACTCGCCTCCTCGGGCGCGCAGCACCACCAGCTTGCTCACGCAACGACCAACGCGCTCCCCCTTCTCGCCATGGATGTCCTGCTCAGTCTGCTGCTCGTCATCTCGCTCGCCCAGGCGCTACCTGCTGCTCAAGGTGAGCATCGCTTACCTGCAGACGCACATCGCCACTGCTGTTGCTGCTGCTTAGATGATGTGGGGGTGGGGGGCGGCTGGGAGATAGGGGGGCACCGGCCAATTTGAAGAAAAAAATCGCGAAGCAAAAAAAGACATAGGCGACGTTTTGGGCAACGGCCCTTCTAATTGTAGCGTTGGCGGACGATGTTGTTGAGCTTGTTATTTGCACGATGGGAACATCTTCTTTGGGCGCTTTGATCGATCACATTTATTTTGACGCCTAAACTCGCGGTGCTGCTGCCGACGCGCTGCGGTTTTGCGCGTTCACTCCGCTGCTCGTGGGAGATAATTCACGTGGGGGATGCAATTCTCCAACGCTGTAAACAATGGCTCTTATCTCGCGCAAGCGGCAATAAACGCCATGCAAATCGCACGTTCAACTTCGTCGTCGACTTTTGGACCCCAATCGGAGCCGCGTCCGTGGCGGAAGGAGTTCATTGGGGTTTTTTCGTTGTTGTTGTTGCGTTGTGACTCCAGAAGCCGCGCTGATTCTCACGCAACACTCTCACACAGACTCGCTCGCTCACTCACACACACTCTCACACAGACACGCGCACTCAGAGACTCGCACACTCACACACTCACACGCTCACACAGACTCACACAGACACGCGCACCCCTTACAGACTCACTCATCCTCACCCGTGCGTCTCTCTGCTCGTGTCCACACAGATGGGGCAATCGGCGCTGAGCTGGGGACCCCAGACATCGCAGACCCCGCGATGCCGAGCTCTTCCCGGGTCGCCTCGGTGGCGCCCGCTTTGCATCGCCGGCAGAAGCGCTGCTCCTGCTCCTCCTACATGGACAAGGAGTGCATCTACTTCTGCCACCTGGACATCATCTGGATTAACACCCCCGAGTAAGTCCCACGGATCTCGCCATCCTCGCGTGCCTCTTGCAGCCGATTCCGCGACTCGGAACGAGGGGGGGGGGGGGTGGGGGGTCGGCAGGAACTATGGGGTGGGTAGAGGGTTAGCGACGGTGCTTCGAAGATCTGGCTGCAGAGAAACGCGCTGCTTCCTCCTATCCTATCGGCGCCCTAAGGTCCTAAACCGGCCCGCAGGTTGTGTATACAGCCGGGAGTTTGTCTACGATAAGGGTTATTGTGATCGCACCGAGAGGGACAGCAGCGCTGCGGGTTTCACGGGCGAATGCGCTCACCTGCCAGCGACTGTCGGCTCTCCCCCCGCGACCGTCCTTCCTCCTTCCCACCTCCCCTCCCCCCACCCGTGCCTCCGAGGAGAGTTCTAACCACGTCTCGCCTTCTCTCTCCCTTCGCTGCTGGTTGCCCTCGCAGGAAGGTGGTGCCCTACGGTCTGGCCACGTCTCACCGCGCCAAGCGCGGCGCGCCCGCACAGGGCCCGCCGCGCGTTCGGACGCGGGGCAAGCGGTGCGCGTGTGCGGCGCACGGGCGAGACGACAGCAAGTGCGCAAACTTCTGCGCCAGCACCGCGGCTCCGCCAGCTCCCAGGTGAGGAGATGGAGAAGAGCGAGCGAGCGATGAGAGAAAGGGAGGAGGAGGAGGAGTGGGGGGGGGGGGTAGTTGTGTAGTGGTAAGCGCGATGCGCCACGAACGCGGCGACCCGAGTTCGGTAGCTCGCTCATGGGCAACACGAGGGACGATTATCCTGAACCGGTGCTGGGGTCTCCCCTAGGTAGACTCAGCCTCAAATCAATACCTGGTGCGATGTGTAAACATCGCAGCTGGGGAGAGAAAGGCGGCCGGGCGTGGTGATGGCCATCCGCCCCCTCGTGTGCCGTACCAGCCTCCATAGGTGCTCGCTAACAGCACTTGCCCCGACAGTCTGTTGAAGGCTACACGGGGGATCTTTGTCTTTTGAGGGCATGAGAGAAACGGGAGAGCGCGCACGCATCACGCACGCGCACACAACGGAGCCGCGTATCTCGTACCGGCATCGCAGAGTCTGACCCGCGTGCGCGCCCTTCTCTCTCTGTCTGCCTGCACCACCACAGGAGCTCGGAGCCAGCGCGCCTCCATCGCGTCCTGCAACGGCTCCTCGAAGCCACTCGCCGGGGACGCCTGACCGGGCCGGGCGGCCCTGCCGCGGACTGCACCACCACCGTGTGTCAGCGATGATGGCCGTGAGGACGCGTGCGGCGGAGAGAAAGAGATCGAGCCGAGAGAGCAAATGCCACGAAACCGCGGCCATGGAAGAAGCAGCGCGCTTTGTCCGCGGAGCGGAGATATCCCCCCCCCTCTCCCCCTCGAGTCGTTCGACCCCTTCGCGGGACTCGGGGTGGTGTGAGGCAGGGGTAAGGATCGGCCGAGGAGGAGACGGAGCGCGGAGCGCGACTCTCTCACGGCCCCGAAGCCACGGCCGAGCCGAGGATTCGACAAGGGAGGAACACTGGAAGCGCGCGGAGGGGGCGCTGAAAGACTGAACGGAACGGGGAGGGAAAGATCGAGGATTCTGGTGCGAAGAGTTTGCAAAAGGGGGAGGGCGAGAGACAAGTGACTGGAGCGATGAGACTGCAGTGGGGAAGCGAGAGCGGGGGAAGAGAATGCAACGGAGTTGTTGGAACAGAGAAACTGCGGCGGGAGCAGAGGAACTTTTTACGACGTTGGTGACGCCTCCCCGGCGCTCGGATTATTTCGTCGGTCGCTCTCATCTCAAATTAAAACTTCGAGCGAAACGACGAGGACACGGTGGCCTGCCGTGGCCACATCATCATCATCATCACCACCTCCTCCATCACCACTACTACCATCGCCATCATCACCATCATCTGACGAAGCTCCACCGGCACGCGCCACACATTGTGTGGCCGATGGGTGGGAGCGATGATGTAAATTGATGAATCGATTAGTATAAATCGAGTGCTGCGTAGATGTATTGTAACTCACGATTATTCGCGTAAAAAAACTCTCGAGCACCTATCATCTCAATTAAGACTGTCGTCGGCTGGAATTGTACAGTATTATGCGCGTGCGTGCGTGTGCGCGTGTGTGTGCGTGCGTCTGCGTGCCCGTATTTATTTTTTACTGAAGATGCCACTTGCGTGAGTTTTGTAAGAAGCAACCGGCGGCTATTGCAGTTGCAGTTTAGTAGCACAGAGCACGTGTGTCGGCGTGCGTGTGTCAGCGATGTTATTTATTGTTGTTTTTA
The DNA here is from genome assembly GCF_048934315.1 of Petromyzon marinus. Lineage (NCBI taxonomy): Eukaryota > Metazoa > Chordata > Hyperoartia > Petromyzontiformes > Petromyzontidae > Petromyzon > Petromyzon marinus. The sequence goes on from NC_133693.1 coordinate 4,129,942, forward strand.
TTTAGTAACGTATGTCAGTGTAAAAAAAAAACGTTAACTGATTCGGACCGCTGTTTACTTTTTTTTTGTTATAGACAAATCGCATTTGCACACTGCTGTAATTATATATTAATTAAGTTATTGCTATTGTGATGAATGTAATTAAAGTTAATTGGTGACCTTCATCTGCAAACCTGTGCGTGTTATTCACCTGCGTGAGTGTCACCACGCCCTGGACTTGATGACGCGTTCTCGTCACACACACCCCGGCTCCTCCACTCATTCTTTGGCAATCTAATTTTCACAGAATCATCATCATCATCACCGCTGGATGAAGACCTCATCACCACGTCATCGCCATCCCTCTTATTCCCCGTATTGCCAAAACCCAATCTCACTCCCTCCGATTAGCACGGTTGGCTACGTACGGTGTGAAAGAAGTTAAACATGCATGCACACTCCCGACTACCACTCTTCCGTTTTGCATTGCGTTCCTCACTCTACCCCTATCCGGCCTCTCTGTGTGCCGTGAAGAAGAGCCTTTGACCGAAGCGTCACCAATGATATACTTTAGTTACATTTTTTATGACCACAGTATAATTGACGAATGCGCTCCATTTTATTTCCCTTCTCACATCGAGTGTGTGACACGGGCGTCACGGAGGCTAGGAGATGTTAACTCCCTCGCCTGGTATACAGGAGGTCGTGGCTTCGATCCCGACCCTGATGCCTGCTGCTGTATATTTGGAGTTTGCGTGCCTCTCCCCGTAGTCGCGTGGATTTTTCTCCGGGTCCTCCGGTTTTCCCCTCCACGTTTACAAAACAGGCTTTGACAGTCTTTGGCTGTTCAACATTTTCACGTAATAAGCCACTTCGTTGAGCCATCATTCGTGGCCAGGTCGCTTCTGAAAAACAATACATACATAGCTCAGTGGGCTTTTATCTGGTAAAATAAAAAAAATAGTTTTAGTTTGTAGTTTTGGTAGTGTCCCGCGTGGAACAGCTCTGGAGACAGCACGTGCACGTGGGTGACTGTACGTGGGTGACTGCACGTGGGTGACTGTACGTGGGTGACTGCACGTGGGTGACTGCACGTGGGTGACTGCACGTGGGTGACTGCACGTGGGTGACTGTACGTGGGTGACTGTACGTGGGTAAGCGGTGAATAGGGCGGGGACGGAGGCGATTTTACAATCGGTGCAGTCTCGGCTCCGTGCAGGGTGTTGGAACAAATCAGGGCATGTGCCAATTTGATACATTAATTGGTGTTGCTGCTGCTGTTGTGTTGGCAGATGTGCACAAGCACGATTAATAACAAAAAGTAATCTCGACACAAATTGATCGGAAAAAGACAGAATAGATTACGTTTCGGGTAATGACCCTTCTTCAAAGCACATAGAGAGGGCCAGAGAGGCAGAGTGGATAAGAGTTGGAGATGGCACTTTATATACCATGTGGCCTGATGAGAATTCAATTGTAAATGTTTTCTGATTGACAGGTTTTTAATTTTATTTTTTACATAATATGCACTTCGTGATGCTGCATTCCTGGATTAAAGTCTCATTTCACAAGAACATGACAATTATGACCACGCACGTCCGTCATAATACTCTCGTTCATTTATCACCACACGATGTCATTCATGACGATCATGAGCCATGATCGGTCCGCTGCTGGAAGATTCTCTCTCCAAGCAGTCGTCATCTCTCATCATCAAGCGATGCAACAATCCATCTAGATCGGGTCGGCAAACAAAATAACAATAAGAGACTTTTTTTCCGAATTCGGTAAAAAAAACCCCTCAATATTTCAAGAGCCGCAATGGACGTGGTGAATACGAGACGGTGATTAGATAATAAATAACGGTCACGAATCGGCCCTTAAAGAGCCACATGCTGTCGACTCCTGCCGATGGTAAACTGGACTCCCATGGTAAACTGGGCTCACATGGTTAACTGGGCTCCCGTGGTAAACTGGATTCTCATGGTAAACTGGACTTCCATGGTGAACTGGACTCCCATGGTAAACTGGGCTCCCGTGGTAAACTAGACCTCCATGGTAAACTGGACTCCCATGGTAAACTGGACTCCTGTGGTAAACTGTACTCCGACGGTAAACTGGACCTCCATGATAAACTGGACTCCCATGGTAAATTGGACTCCCATGGTAAACTGGACTCCCGTGGTAAATTGGACTCCCATGGTAAACTGGGCTCCCGTGATAAACTGGACTTCCATGGTAAACTGGACTTCCATGGTAAACTGGGCTCCCATGGTCAGGGGTGGGCAACCAAAATAACAAGAAGAGCCATTCTTTTCGAATTCGGTGTAAAAAAACAAAAGCAAAAAACTCCTCAATATTTCAAGAGCCGCAATGCAGCCATAGCAGAGCCGCATGCGGGCCCGGAGCCGCAGGTTTCCGACCCCCTTCTCTAGCTGCTTCACGCGAGAGGCGAGCTCAGCGCTCCACCTCCAGTGCACGTCCTCTCAAGCACGCTCTTCCATTTGTCTGGCAATCCTTTGTTAGTCTCGACCAGCGGTCAGCATCCCGTCTCACGAGGCGCCTTGCCCCAAGTCCCCCCACTATTTTGTTATTGACTGTTCAGAACGCACAGATTATAACCACGCGAATGAATCCAGTAGAGCCTTACCAATCCATTATAAACACAACACGCCAATCAATTCTAACGACGCAGATCCGTTGTAACGTTATAGCGCGTGCCACGCCGACGTTGATCACATCGGGAAGGGGGGGGGACACTGCATGAAACATTAGCCAGACAAGCACATGTCAGTCAGCAAGCGGAGGCGATGAGGTTTTCATTTGTCGTTTGGCTGAAATTGCTGTCCCTAATTTTCTGAAGACACACACAGACGGGGCTTTTTACATTGTCACCGAATTATTTTTTTGGGTCGCCGTAAGACAGGGGTCGGTAGCACGTGAAGAGTGAAGAGTAGTCACGTGCAATAACAACATGTATACTGTCCGTGATGTGCCGAGTGCGGAGATAACTTCTAATAATCAATAATAACTACGTTTTACATTACAAGGTAAGGCCCACCGAGCTGTATAGCTCTTTTTCAGAAGTGACCTGGCCACAAATGAATGCTTAACGAAGTGGACTTTCACGTGGAAATGTAGAGCAGCCAAATAATTTGAACGCACGTTGATTCTAAATGTGGAGAGAAAAATCAGAAGTGCCGGAGGACCACGGAGAGAGCATGCACACTACATATATAGAGCAGGCGTCAGGGTCAGCATCGAACCCACGAGCTCCTGCATAGCAGGCGAGGTAGTTAACATCTCGTCACCGCGATAGATCTAGCTGACACTGAGCCGTGGGCACAGACAGATGACCTTTTCATTCCATTATTATTTATCACCAGGCGAGAACTCACCGAGGTCAAATCGCGATCTCCTTTTCAACGGAGACCCTTGGGGGGCACGCGATCGTTTTGATTATCACGGATTGACGCCTCATCGAGCATTCACGGACTCCGTTAGCGAGCCTTATCTCAACTCCACTCCTCCACACCGACCACCGAGCGAAAGTGGCATTCGCCGCTCCTCAGTGAACGCGTCCCCATCATGCGTGCCTCCGATTTATGTGGCAATTGGAAAGCACTCGAGTCCAAATGAGCAACTCCGCATGACCCCCCCCCCAATGATAAGGATCGAGGCAATAAACTTAGGTGAGTGTCGGGAGGGGGGGATACCTGCCCCCCCACCATCACAACTAAAGAGCCCCCCCCGAAGTTTGCTGGAATGTTTAGAGACATTTAAAGAAGTGCATGGGTTGATATGCATCACAGGCCCACACCTCCGATCAGCATGGTTGAATACGTACGGTGCGAAAGAAGTTCAACATATATACAATAGGTGAAACAAAAATATTGTCAAATAAAAAAATAAAAAAAATAATTTACTCATCATCATCATCATCATCCTGCCTGGATGAAGACCTCCAGATATCGACACTGATCATAACTTCACCGTGCTATGAGATGGTGGTGTAAACGAGAGAGGCTCTGGAAACTATCTGCGCGGAGCTTTGAATCTCACTCTCACCCGTCCTCGTATGTGTGGCGATCTCTACGCCATGCACTCGATGGCTGTGTTTTTTTTTCTCTCCCTCCGACACGAAGCGAAACGTCACAAACGTCACAACGTGAGCAGGGACCCTCGTTAAACGAAACGAAGTGTCGGGAGATTCGGTGAGGTTTGTCCGGGTAAACAAGAGGCATTGTTATAAGAATTCAACAAAAATGTCGTACTGCAAGTAAGGGTCTGTTCGGGAAGAGACTGGCACGCATCCTGACGAGCATTGCGTCCCGAGAGAACGTGAGAGGAGGTTGGTGGAGTTTAATGCCGGATGCTGTTCCAGCGAAAAAAAAAAATCGCAAACCTATTATGGCGCAACGAGGAAAGCATAAAATGTAGCATTTGCATAACGGCAGTTATAAAAAAAAACACACACACAAAAACACGGCCCATCGGAGGGTAGCCGTGGAATGGCAACACGACCCTTCACGCAGAGAACGAATGTTGAAGTGAAAGCGTCGAGAATGTGACACGATAAATAAACAATAGTGCGCACGAACCCTCGAGTTGGCCGTGGCAATAACCCCGAGAGGAACACGCGGCCCTCCACCGCGATGGCATCGCGACGCTCGACTCAGAAACTCTCTCAGTGTCGGCGACTCAGAAACTCTCTCAGTGTCGGCGATCAACAGCACGGACAAAGATGCCCCCCCTATTGTCTTTAACAGCCTCTTGGGCAATTGCTGTTGGCTATATCGGGCAGCGCTGGTACGGCGCGTGCGGGGGGGGGGGGGGTAGCCAACGCCACGCCGGGCCGCCTTTGTCTCCCCAGTGCAAATGTTGACGCACCGCATCAGGTTAAAATAATTTAAGGCTGAGTCGACCGAAGGGGAGGCCCAGGTCTGACTCAAATATTCAGAACTGCCATTGGGTTGTGAACGAAGGGGATCCCCGTGTGGAGTAGCCAATGGGACCCCCGTGTGGAGTAGCCAAACGGACCCCCGTGTGGGGTAGCCAAGGGGACCCCCGTGTGGGGTAGCCAAGGGGACCCCCGTGTGGGGTAGCCAAGGGGACCCCGTGTGGGGTAGCCAAGGGGACCCCCGTGTGGGGTAGCCAAGGGGACCCCCGTGTGGGGTAGCCAAGGGGACCCCCGTGTGGGGTAGCCAAGGGGACCCTCGTGTGGGGTAGCCAAGGAGACCCCCGTGTGGGGTAGCCAAGGAGACCCCCGTGTGGGGTAGCCAAGGGGACCCCCGTGTGGGGTAGCCAAGGAGACCCCCGTGTGGGGTAGCCAAGGGTACCCCCGTGTGGGGTAGCCAAGGGGACCCCCGTGTGGGGTAGCTAAGGGGACCCCCGTGTGGGGTAGCTAAGGGGACCCCCGTGTGGGGTAGCCAAGGGGACCCCCGTGTGGGGTAGCTAAGGGGACCCCCGTGTGGGGTAGCCAAGGGGACCCCCGTGTGGGGTAGCTAAGGGGACCCCCGTGTGGGGTAGCCAAGAGGACCCCCGTGTGGGGTAGCCAAGAGGACCCCCGTGTGGGGTAACCAAGGGGACCCCCGTGTGGGGTAGCCAAGGGGACCCCCGTGTGGGGTAGCCAAGGGGACCCCCGTGTGGAGGATTGTGGTCGTGCTCCATTGTTCGGGAGAAGGAAGAGAAGGAATAAGAGGACGACTGCTCTGTCGGGGCGTGCTCAGTGATGCCGCCCGTGCTGCCACCGACCCCATCCCAGACTTCGTGACACACACGCGCGCGTGCCTGTGGGGCAGTGGCGTTGCGTCGCTTGGCAGAGGCGAATCATTAAATAGACCCCCAGCCCCCTTCCCAGCCCCTACCGTCCACTGTCTGCCTTTTGTCTGCCCACCAGGGCCAGGCCAATCCGGTTCGTGTGCTCAGGGGGGGGGGGGGGGGGGGGCAGTTGCACCGCCTGCGCACTCCGTAGGCGCGCCGCTGTCGAGGAAAACAGGCCCCGCCGCAAGAGAGCCGTCTCAGACAGCAGAGATCCAGACGAGACCCCTCCCGACTGGGAAATTAATATCTCATCGAGTGTGTGTGGTGGGGGTGGTTGAATGGGAGGAATGACATTGTTAAAAGGGCTCGTGGCTGTGCGCTGGATATATCTCCGATGTGTTTTTTGGGACGTGCCGAGCGTTGTTCGTCGCGACTTCCCCCGACATTTGAGTTCCCCCGAAGAAGCTCTCAGCACCCGGAGCGAAACGTCGAAGAGACGCCGTGAGCCATACAAAGAGCACGCGGCGCAGATCCGGGGCAGCACGACGGGCAAATAAAAAAATCACCCACGCGGGTTCGCGGTCGGCTCACAAAGGCAGCGTCTCCGCATCCACCGGGGGGGCGGGGGGGGGTAACGGATGCAGCGACGGCGGCTCGCGACGTCGATTCGTACGGCGCGACGGAGCACGCGAGGAACCATCGCCTCGAAACGTCGAAACGACACAGACATAATCGGGCGAGGAGCTACCACCGTGCGTTTGCAGCTCGCTCGGTGACAAACACACGCGCACGATTCGGAGCCCCGCGCGTACGGCAGGCAGGAGAGGGGGGGGGGGGGGGCGCTTGCGTGATCTGGCTCGGAGCAGACGCTGCCGCTGCCGCCGCTCCCTTCACCCGGGCGTATTTCAGCCGCATTTCATTTAAGAAGAAGAAGAACAACAAAAATGATGAACAAAAGTGGGCCACGCGACGCATGCGGCAGCGCTGGGGAGGCGGGCAACCCAGGCTGCCCTGTTGGGCTGCAGAGCGCCGAGCTCCGGGCAACAGAATCGTGCCGGTGCCGCCAGGAAGGAGAAGAAGGCGGCGTCTCAACGCGCCGCGCCGGGCATTTCCTAGCTTTGTCCCCCCCCCCCCACCGTGGTCGGCCACGTCCAGCGCCGTGGACCCTGAGGACCTCGCGTCCGCGGCGATCGGAGGCGCGGCGATTGTGCCGGGTTTTCAAAAGCGGCGGAGCGGAGCGGTGGCTTGGAGACGGCGGTAAACATCAGGTGCCGGTAGTGCAGCGGCGGCAACTGAGCGCGCCATCTCCTCCTCGTTGTTAACGCTCCGCTGGCGGTGGTCTCCAACGTCCCCCCCCCCCACACAACTTCCCAATCATCATCCCCTCCGGACCTCCCTACCACCACCACCCCCCCAACCTCCACCACCACCCCACCCCAGGCTAGGAGCTACACAAATAAACATCTGGCGCCGTTGGTGGAACCTTGGCGTAGGTGGCATTGATAAGGGCGGCAGAGATCGGCAGCGCGCGAGCTCGGGATTGTTGCGAGCTAAATTGTATTGCGTACAAAAATACGGCGCTTATTGAACACAACAACAATCGCCCATTCATTTACTGTATCCAGCAAACACCACCGCGAAGAAACTGGGGAGGGTTTCTTGGCAAAAACAGGGTGGAAACGCGGCGGATTTTGCAGCGTGCTGCGGAGACGAACTGGGCCGATGTCGTTCGCGTTGTGGTGGGTCGCCGATTCAATCGAGCTCTGGAGGGGGTAGAAATGACTCCGCGTCTCGACGGATTAACAGGAGACTTCATGGGCTCTCGCCTGGGGTCACGTGGGAGCTTCTCCTGGAATTGAGGAGTGCGTGACACGGGCCTCTGAGCTTCGTTGACGATGACGGTTCACGTGGATTTAGCACGCGCGCTCGCGGAATGTCACAGACCAAGTTAGCCATCCACGAACTCATCGTCATCGCAATATAGTACGTACTAGGACGTTGTAACGCGTAACGCTTTCACGAAATGGACAATACATGTCACGGTGCATGAACCATCACGCAAACTCCGGTTCATCCTCGCAACAGCAGCGGCTTTTGGCTGCTAGCCATTAACACAAAGACGGTGACTGCATCGCGCGCTTTCAGATACGCTTCTGCAGCCGTCTGGAACGCTCTTCCTTCCGATGTTAGGAAGCCACCGGAGCGATGCACTTTTTTACATCGATACACTGGGCCAGGCTCAGTCACTCACAATCTCAGAAACACGCGTGTGATTAGCACGGACCCAGGCTCAGTCAAAACCACATAATATATATGTCAATATTTGTGAGCTTATTTCACGGTAGGCAGCCCAGGACACAGAGTTCTCGTGCAATACGAGATGCTTGTTTATTTATGCGTAGCTTATTCCCTTACGTCCTTCACCAACCCCGCATTGGCCAAGTGGTGGTGAAGTATGGTCAACAACCCCAAATAACTCAACGCGGCGCGAGGAGGCATTTAATCCACTCGTGGATTGACAACACAAGAGTGGCAGCGACTACTGCAACTTTCATTCGTTCATTCATCACGCACGGTCAGCGAAGGGCCGTCGCGCCGAACGCGTGACCTCTTGCGACGACATTCGCCTAAACCGCTGTTGCTGCCGGCGTCTTGAGTGATTTGTTTGATCCACGAATCACGGGGGGGGGGGGGGGTGGGGCGACCATGTGTCAACCCAAGCCCTCACTTTCCGCCCTTCACATACCCGCTTCTTCCCTTGCCACGGCTTGGGAACCCACATCGCGATCGTCGATTTGCGGTGCGCGGCAGCGGTGGGAGGGAATTCTACATTGCTGTGGCAGGGACCATGCCTCGCCGCGGGATGTCCACTGCTGACCCATCACCGAGAGGTTGTCAGGGGTTTCCCAACTTCCGAGGTACAAAAGAAGCAGGGACACATCATGGAAACAAGACGGGGGCACTTCGAGAAACCCACAAAAAAAACGCGATTAAAAAGTTTAATACCTCGAAAAGATTGAACGGATTTCCCATGACAGCTGCTACCTCCTCAACAAGAGGACCATCCTGTTAGGGGGGGGCGGGGGGAGCGTTAGCGTGGGGGGGGGGGGGGGGGGAATTCGGAGAAAAAAAACACCTGGACAGGTAGCAACCGTGCCCCTTGAAGCAAAACAGCGCGGCGGGAGTTTTTACGTTGGTCGCAGCGGCTCCGCGCGGGTTTCACGGCGGGCGTCGCAAATTGGTGGCGAGGTCACTCGAGAGGGCGGCGAGCGGGGCGTGACAACTGAATCTCCGCCAAGCGTCTCCCGTTAAGTAGAGGGCAAGGAGACAAAATTACTTCAAACGGGGGAGGAGGGGGGGGCGGTGGGATGGTGCTATTCATTTTCACAAGCACTCAAGAGCGTTGCACTTTAAAAAAAGAGAGAGATGCCTCAATCCCACCCCACCTCCCCCCACACCCACACTTCGAACGTGTAACATTAGCCCTCTTTCCTGGATGGGTCACGGTGACCCCCCTGACCCTTCGGAGCCCTCGGCGGGGTCGCCCCTGGCCCGGCGCTCTCGTCGCGGTGCAGGAAGCCGGCCGTGTAACCGGACGCCAGCGATGAGCACCTCGGACGACGATGTGCGGCTGCGGCTGCGGCGCTTTGTGCAGCCGGCCCCAGTCACACGCGCGCTCCCGCACGTGCGGACACTCGCTCCGTTGATGAGCAAGCACCGAGTGCTCAGAAACAACAACAACAACAACAACAACTGCCGACCGAGTGCTCAGTAGTCGCGCTTCCCTCGCAGGGCCTTTTCGAATGCGAGCCGCTCGCAACGCCGCCGAGCCACTCAGCCGGAAACGACGGCTGGAGTCGTCCGAAGCGACGAGATCGGCCCGAGGCGGCAGTCAGTGGACGGCGTTTATTCAGCACCCCCCCCCCACCCCCTCCTCCCTCTCTCCCCGCGTCGTCGCTGTTGAGTGGACAAAACGCAGCCCACCTAACAAGCAGGAGTGAGCACCTGACTCATTGCCATAGCGATAGGTATACTGGATGTGGTGTGCCACGCGTGGATATATTATTCCGGGCTGCTGGTAGACTGCAATTAGCCATAACAAGAGGTACACTATTACACCTGGATAGAATGAATCCCTGGGAATGAGGAATACTACGGTATACACGAGCCCTCTGCCAATATGATGCGCAGAGCAAATGACCCCGTGGATGAATTTCCCTCGGTCGTTCTGTCTGAGTTGGATGCATTCGCTCTGTCTTGGACTCTATACTCATGTTACATGTTATATTCCAGGTCACCCTTTGTCATTCTGGTTTCAAATCTCAAAGGGTTTTAACCTCGTTAAATAGAGTTCATGGTGATGATGGTACTCGTGGTGATTTAGAGATCGTGGCATTATACACTCACTCTCATTACTCTCAGTTACATTTATAAAAATATAGAAAACAAATATTCAATTGGGATGACCACTGGCAAACTCATACCCAAGGCCAATTCTGCACACGAGACCCATCCTGGTCTCTCTTGACTTCTCAGCCGGTTAAACGAAATCAACTTGAAGCTTGAAAGCAACACTCTTATCCCCAAATAAAACAACCCCGAACGTGGACTCACACGGTTTATACGGGTGAGTGACGTGGATTTAAATTTAGCATTGTATTATGACGGAAAGACTTTGTACAAACATCATTCTCGGGTACCGATTTAGCAACCACCTGCGGTTGCATTTTGTGGATATTCGCCAGCGAACCGTGTGTGTTAATACACACAACACATGGATCTAGAATAACCATACCAATCAATAACCACACTAATCCATCAGAACCACACAGATGCATGCTGAAGACATGGGACGGCGAGCGAATGCCAGCCCTGATGTTAATAACCTCGAGGGAGATTGGGGGGCGGGGGGCAGTGCCATTCCCCGTCATCCTCTGGATCCCCGTATCGTCTGCGATCTCAGGAACCGTTGGCCAGCGGCGCACCTCAACATCCCTCCCGGAGCCGGCTGCTGCCCCTGGCGAGCTGGCTGCGTGCACATTCACCGGCACGACACCGCGGTTGCGCAACACCACGTGGCGCTGGCAGCGCGACTGGCACGGAGAACCGGGTCGCATTGCCGGGGTAGAATTACCCCCCGCGCCAAAACGTTTATCTTCACATGCATTGATGCAATGCTTTTTTTTTCATTGGCAGTCTCGGTGCCAGGCTTATCCCGCTGTCGTGGCTTATAGAGCCGAACCCTGCCACAGCAGTGGGTGGGTGAGTGAATGAAAGAGTGAGTGAGCGAATGAATGAGTGAGCGAATGCATGGGTGAGTGAATTAATGGGTGTGCGAGCGAATGAATGGGTGAGTCAGCGAATGAATGGGCTAGTGAGCGAATGAATGGGTGAGTGAATGAATGGGTGAGTGAATGAATGGGTGAGTGAGCGATGAATGGGTGATTGAGCGAATGATTGGGTGAGTGAATGAATGGGTGAGTGAATGAATGGGTGAGTGAGCGATGAATTGGTGATTGAGCGAATGAATGGGTGAGTGAATGAATGGGTGAGTAAATGAATGGGTGAGTGAGCGATGAATTGGTGAGTGAGCGAATGAATGGGTGAGTGAATGAATGGGTGAGTCAGCGAATCAATGAATGACTGAGCCAATGAATGGGTGAGTGAATTAATGGGGGAGTAAGCGAATGAATGGGTGAGTGCATTAATGGGTGAGTGAGCGAATTAATGGGTGATTGGAGCAAGGTGCTCGTGGTGGCGTTCCACTGTAAGCTGCCCCCTTGGAGCAGAGAGGCACAGCCGCCGCTGTTGAAGTTGGAGGGTGCCCCGGTGGATGAGAGAACAAGTAAATGAGTGAACAACGAGTGCGTGAAGCAAGGTGGAAATTTCAGATGTTGCCTCCTTCCCACTTACCCATCCCAAAGTCGGTCACGCCCAGCGTGGCATCCACTCTCTGGTTCGTCCCAAAGCATCACTCTGTTTGTTGTAGATCATTGTGCTGATAGTGGACTGGTGTGGTTACAATTGGTTGGTGTGGTTATGATGGATTGAGCGACGTGATAACGAATTTCTGTGGGGTGGAGCGGTGGCGTAGCGCTAAGCGCGCCGCACTATGAGCCCACACACCGGAGTTTAATTCCCGCCCACGGCGAACATCGGTGGCGCGTTATCTCTGCGCCGATTTCGGGTCCGCCCCAGGTCTCCCCCGGTGGTTTCCGGGTAGATCGCAGACGGGATGCGCCGAGTTCGTGCCCCACTTTCGAAGCGGGATAAGAAGAGTTCCGATGCTCGGTCACGATATTAAAATCTGCACAGCTACTGGCCGCTGACTCGTCACTCAGCCCGATAACGTCCGCGCGCGTACACTGAACATTCGGAGGTTCCGCTGTCGCCGTAGTCGACGAGCGCGTCACCCTGTTAGGGAGGGAGCGAGAAAAACAACAGCCGACTAAACCGTACGTTGATTATCGTCCACATTTTTGTGGGCGCGCTTTAGCCACGTCTAAAAACATATGTGCTGGGTTCCCCCTGAGTCACATCTAAAAGTAAAAAAAAATGCACACGTGGTCTTTGGGACACCTACAACCCAGCCGCTCTGCTTGCAAGCCGGCATCGCGCCGACGTTACGAGAACCGTCACTGCCGAGGCTGCCGGGCAACAAACCGCGTGCCACAGGGAGTACCGTGCAAGCAAAACGCACGCAACGAGACGCAACGCAGCTTCATTTAAATGAGCGAGTCAAGGAGAGGTGGCATCGTTGGAAACCGCCGAGATCCTGCGTTCAAATCCAGACGGCCGCCTGTCGTTCGACCGGGTTCTCAAGCGCGGCAAGTTTGACGGTGCCGGCACTTGTCACCAATGACTCGTGCAGAGACCCACAGACTCAAATATAAACTCGTAGACTCATAAAGAGACCCGTAGACTGACGACAGACTGAGTTTTGATCTGACCGTGTTCTCATGTGTAGTGCGATGCCTGTCTCAGCCCGCTCGCCATAAGATTGCACAATAAAACCGGTCATGTTACATTTTGTTGCGAACTTAATTTGACGAAATTCCAGCTCGAAGGAATACAAATAGCACTCTTTGCTGCCATGCGACGAACATTTCTCCCCGGTGGCGGGGCAGGTAGCAGAGCGCCGTCCCAGCAACGGCGGAATTGCAGGCCTGCACCTTTGCCTTACCTTTTTTTAAATTTAAAACGAGCCGAGGGACGCAGCGCAGAGCACGACGAGGTGGGAGAGGCCGCTCGGGCATTCCGCAGAAAGACGGCTCGCTCTCCCGGGGAGGCACTTAGTGGCGGTGGGAAAGGACTCGAGCTGCCGGGATCAGGTAGCTCATTGAGATTGCCACACAAGGAGGGGGGACTGACCTTTGACACCACCCCGAGTTCTTTAAAGGAAAAAAAAACATAATTCACCTGCTCACTCACTCGCTCTCTCACTCCTCTCGGAGCGAGGAACGCATTAAGCGGCCCGAGAATATTGTTCGGCGTGACCGCCGCCCGCCCGCTCCCGGATGAATTCGGTGGAAACAAAGAGAGCGGAGCGGGCGAGTGCGAGAGAAAGCGCGGTGCAGCACAAAAGCTTCGAGGTGCTCGTGAATCAGCGAGCCCGACGGCCTCTGAACAGGTGCTTGAGTGCGTCGCATTCCGCAGCGCGGGAGAAAGGTGATGATGATAAATAAAACATTTAAAAAAAAATCCTTGGACATTCGGCGGGCGGGAGGGCGGGCGGGCCTGTGTTGACGGTCGACGGAGCGCGAAAGTGCCCGAGTGCCGTTGACCTCCTGTGAGAAAACACGACACAACGAAAACACGAGACAAAGAAGACGCGTCAAAGGAGATGGTATTTGGTAGGCAAATCAAAATCGCGTGCACGTGCGTGCCCGCGAGCGCGTGCGTACGTGCGAGGGAGCGTCGCGGAATGCAGTGCCCCGCACGCTCGCGTGCTCTTCCCGGTGACAGCGGCAGCTGATGAAAAATCGCGGCGCAGAAATCGGCGAAGTGTTCTCGGGGCGGTCCGCGGGGACCCGAGCGAGGGATCGGCGCCATCGAAGGCGGCAGCAGCGTCGTAGCGCCGACTTCTTTTCGAGACGTCAGATGCCACCCTCGAGCACTTCATCGCCAAACGCGTTCTACCCCCGTGCCAGGTCTCGCAGCGGCCCCACAGTAGCGACAGCCAGCGACCTCCAACAGAGGGCCCAATGGTGTCACCCTGCCGGCTGCTCTTCAGTCTTCCCCTTAGGTCACGTTAACTCCCCTACCCCCCCCCCCACACACAATCATCCACGCCCAATGTATTTATATCGTCAATCACAAATATTTACAGGTAGATCCGTTCATGCATAGGAGTCACCCCACCCGCTCCTCCTTCTTGCCCACCCCCGTCATCCGCCCGTTACCCCTCCCCCACCTCACTGACACCCCCCCCCCCCCCGCCCTAAACTAATGTGGAGAGATTACGGAGAAAACTGCACTTCGTATCAAGGCGTCCATGCGTCTCTGTACGAGCCGCGCTGCTCAATCTCGTAACGCTCCCCTCCCTGTAAGGCAACGGCGCCACCACTGGCACGGCATTCCATCGCCCGCTCAGAAGCAATTAAGGGGGAGACGTCAGAAATGAGCGGGCCATCTATAATTGGATCGCCGCTATCGCACGACCATCCCCTCTTCAGGCCGCTGGAGGAGTGTGGGCACCCACCCGCGGAAGATGACCACGGCGGAGGTGACAGCGTTGTACCCGTCGCTCGCCAGCCCGCGATAACATTTGTGGGACATTCGGCTGCTGATTTGACGGCGTTCGTCGCGGATATTTCCGCACGGCGCAACGGGAAGCCGCGAGCGGGTCGTCATCTTCCTCAAACGTTGAGACCAACCTCGTGCTCACGAGCGGCAGTGAGGTTGATGTTGTTTTTGATGTATGTATACTGAACTTTTTTCGTACCGTACGTAACCAACCTCGTTAATCGTAGGTGCGGGGGAAAGACAACAAACTAAGCACAAAAAGCAATTCTAATTAAATTAGTTTGCCAATCTAGATGTAAAAGTGCATAGTTCCAGCGGCTTCCCAATATTGGAAGGAAGAGCATTCCAGACGGCCGCAGAAGCGCAGCCTAAAAGCGCCTGATTGCAGTGTTCGATGGCTTAACCAAAAGCAGCTCCTGCGAGGATGACCGGAGTGCGTGTGATGGTTTATGCTCACTGACGAGATCAAAGTTGATCACTTGCAATGTATCGTCTATGGCTACATAACTCTTAAAACAACACACACACACACGCACCAGTTAGTGCCAGCACTGGTAGCACTGACAAGTTGGGGCATCTGCCCTGGGCGCACAAACCGAGGGGAACAACAACAGAAGGCTCTCTCTTGAAACAGACCCCGGGCAGCTGCAACACCTCGGGCAGGAATGGAACACCGACCTCGGAATTTTAATACGAGCTTTTACCTTGCCGTGGATTTCTACTCGTTTCGTTTTCGTGCAATTTGGGAGGGGGAGGGGGGGGGGGCGGTTGTGGTGACAGTGGTCAGCGCACTGAGCTGAGAGTTTCATTTCCAGCCACGTCTCAACAAAACTTCAGTGGCGAGTGACACGAACCGAGCTCGTGCGCACGAAACCCTTCAAACGACCGACACTGATAAGCGCATTTTCGAACAATTCCCCATGGCCCAAGCGGCACCTCCGATTAGAACGGTTGACTACGTACGGTGCGAAAGAAGTTCAACACGCGTACACACAGCATGGGAGGCCTTCATTTGGGTTGTGTCGCCAATTCAGAGGTACAAAACTAAATGTGGCCACAAAGGCAAGAAGAACATCTCACGATACAATCTGAAGAGGGGAGACACACGGGTACACAAATGATCTTGAGTGGAATATTATTATTATTCTTGGTTCTTTCGGTAAGTCACGTAGAAGGGAAACAATAAAATAATAAAAATATAAAACAATTATTTTATTGTTCCCTGTTTTATATTTTTATTATTTTGTCGTTTCTCTTCTACGTGACTTTACCGAAAGAACCAAGAATACGAATCACTGCAGGCACGAAAACTTTAAATCAAAATGGAATATTATTGTTATTATTATTACGTAACTGACAACATATCCTGGGAATTTCAATGTCCCCGGGAGAGATCTCAACAAGACAGCCAATACAATAAAGAGGAGGATCCTGGGGAGAACCAGGACAGGTGGTGACCCTAAACAACACCTTCGTCAAGCTTTAGATCGGCACAAGGCCTGCAAATCACGATCGCGTGATTTTATTGGAACACCAACCTCGTTTGAAAGTGTCCGTAGCTATGCCGCGTAGGGAGGTGCCCCCTCGTGCTCCCCCCCCCCCCCCCCCCCCCCCACTGCCTGTGTTTACACTTCCCAGTAGCAGCAGCAGCAATCCGTCTTTTGATCCCGATGAAATGCGATCGTGCTCCCTTGGGATGGGTTGAGGTGGAGAGCGGGAGGGGGTGGGTGGTGCGAGAGTGGGAGATGCATCACCGGGAGACCTTTGATCTTCTGGGAGCCGAAAGCTTCCACCGTCATCGGGACCGATGGCTCTACCCCCCCCCCCCGCACGCCGTCCGTTCCGGCGGAACCGGGAGCCGTAAACGGCGCCGGCCAGCGCTGAGAGACGCGGAGCGCATGTCCGTGCGGTGCCCTGAACCATGAGAGCGGGGAACCCGTAGCATGTAGGCCCAGAGGTGCCCCGGAAACTTTGTTTGCTACTTGCCGTGACTTAATTTCTTTACGGCGCAGTGACGACACGAGGCCCTGCCCTTTGAAAAGGTCTTCCACCCGTGTCGAGAACTCGGGACTACCAGACGGAATGTTTAGTCCAATCCGCGGTGTGTTCCAACACCCACACACTGCAGGTCACAACAACACACTCACCCACCCTCCTATCACACTGCAGGTCACGACACACTCACTCACCCACCCACTCACCACAGTGAAGGTCACAACACACTCACTCACCCACCCACCTATCAGACTGCAGGTCACAACACACTCACTCACCCACCCACTTATCACACTGCAGGTCACAACACACTCACTCACCCACCCACTTATCACACTGCAGGTCACAACACACTCACTCGCCCACCCACTCACCACAGTGAAGGTCACAACACACTCACTCACCCTCCTATCACACTGCAGGTCACAACACACTCACTCACCCACCCACCTATCACACTGAAGGTACTCTTTGGTTATATTGGGTAAAGTCACGTAGGTGAAAATAAAATTACAAAAAATCACGACGTTTCGGCCACAACACAAGCGGCCTTCATCAGGTGAAGGGACGAGACTGTCTGGAGGACAGCGCTGGAGTGGGAGAAGCCACGCTTAGATCACGACCTTTAAGCTTGTGATCGCGGCTTAAAGGTCGTGATCTAAGCGTGGCTTCTCCCACTCCAGCGCTGTCCTCCAGACAGTCTCGTCCCTTCACCTGATGAAGGCCGCTTGTGTTGTGGCCGAAACGTCGTGATTTTTTGTTATTTTATTTTCACCTACGTGACTTTACCCAATAGAACCAAAGAGTATGGATCCTAGCAGTCACGAAAGCTTTAAATCCACACTGAAGGTCACAACAAACTCACTCACCCACCCACCTATCACACTGCAGGTCACAACACACTCACTCACCCACCCACTCATCACACTGCAGGTCACAACAACACACTCACTCACTCACCCACCTATCACACTGCAGGTCACAACACACTCACTCACCCACCCACTCACCACAGTGAAGGTCACAACAGACTCACTCACCCACCCACCTATCACACTGCAGGTCACAACACACTCACTCACCCACCCACTCACCACAGTGAAGGTCACAACAGACTCACTCACCCACCCACCTATCACACTGCAGGTCACAACACACTCACTCACCCACCCACTTATCACACTGCAGGTCACAACACACTCACTCGCCCACCCACTCACCACAGTGAAGGTCACAACACACTCACTCACCCTCCTATCACACTGCAGGTCACAACACACTCACTCACCCACCCACCTATCACACTGAAGGTACTCTTTGGTTATATTGGGTAAAGTCACGTAGGTGAAAATAAAATAACAAAAAATCACGACGTTTCGGCCACAACACAAGCGGCCTTCATCAGGTGAAGGGACGAGACTGTCTGGAGGACAGCGCTGGAGTGGGAGAAGCCACGCTTAGATCACGACCTTTAAGCTTGTGATCGCGGCTTAAAGGTCGTGATCTAAGCGTGGCTTCTCCCACTCCAGCGCTGTCCTCCAGACAGTCTCGTCCCTTCACCTGATGAAGGCCGCTTGTGTTGTGGCCGAAACGTCGTGATTTTTTGTTATTTTATTTTCACCTACGTGACTTTACCCAATAGAACCAAAGAGTATGGATCCTAGCAGTCACGAAAGCTTTAAATCCACACTGAAGGTCACAACAAACTCACTCACCCACCCACCTATCACACTGCAGGTCACAACACACTCACTCACCCACCCACTCATCACACTGCAGGTCACAACAACACACTCACTCACTTACCCACCTATCACACTGCAGGTCACAACACACTCACTCACCCACCCAGTCATCGCACTGCAGGTCACTACACACTCACTCACTCACCCAGTCATCGCACTGCAGGTCACTACACACTCACTCACCCACCCACCTATCACACTGCAGGTCACAACACACTCACCCACCCACCCACTCATCACACTGCAGGTCACAACAAAGTCACCCACCCACCCACTACACTGCTGGTCACAACACACGCACTCACCCACCCACTCACCACACTGCAGGTTACAACACTTATCTTCTTGCTTCTTCCCTCGCACCGCTCCAACTTTAGAAATCCCTCCGATCATCTCTCTTCCAAAGTTTTTTTACTCTTGTACAAATTCCAAGAAATGCGTTGCAACGTAGCCGTTACGTGGTCAATGCTGTTTGTTGCTGGCCCACCGCCAGGCTGTTTTGGTCGTTTGAACCTGTGCTCAATAACTGCGTAATTCTTGTTTGTTTTTTCCGTCGCTGCCATCACCTCACCAGTACAAATCAAGCACTAAAAGGGGCATAGTTTTTGACCTGGCAATAACACCGGCATTTCTAATATTAGCGCGCTCGATCACCTGTGCTCTTTCAATGCACACAATGGCAGTACTTCACCTAGATCAACCCAGCCGAACATTTTGGACGTGGCAAATGTTTGTTTCTATTATTATTTACTCGCATTAGAATTCATAATTAGTTTATTTTGGGGTTAGAGTGTGTAGGCATAACGGTGCCAATGGATACGGGTTTTCAGTCAACCGGAATGTTGAAAGTTTAACACGTAGAATCTCGCGACCAATATCATCTATAATAGAGGTGTTTTTGGGTTAGATCGCGTAAATATATAAATGTGTCGTAAAACCCGCCACCACTCGACACAGCCAACTAGTAAGGGTTGTCACGCAAACATAACGTGCCAATTCGTCACCAGTACAACACTAGTTGGCTGTGTCGGGTGGTGGCGGGTTTAACGACACATTTATATATTTATGCGATCTAACCCCCCAAAAAACCTCTATTATGGAATGTTGAAAAGCAATCAATACCTTGACAATTTTTATAAGACTGCAAAAATGTTACAATTGGCACATAATTTTGTACATGACGTGACAACTCGATTCGATTGGCTCTGTCGGGCCGTTTGAGGGTTAAAGTTTAATCAGAATCGGAATCTTTATTG
The DNA here is from genome assembly GCF_048934315.1 of Petromyzon marinus. NCBI lineage: Eukaryota > Metazoa > Chordata > Hyperoartia > Petromyzontiformes > Petromyzontidae > Petromyzon > Petromyzon marinus. Next base: position 4,149,425 of record NC_133693.1, read on the forward strand.
ATACTGGAGGAGAAATCCATTGGTCTATAAAATGGGCCTGCTGCCCTTAGCACACAAACCCACACATATGTCTTCGTGCCATCTCCGTTCTCACCTCGCAACTACACTCCGGCAGTGCCCTTGGGAGTACTGGTGTGCATTTGTACGTTCATTAAAACATCGCTATGGTGGGTGGTGGTGGGTGGGGGGGGGGCACGATAAACAACACGATCGAACCCAAAATAAACGAGTTATGAATCCCTTTGTCTCACAATTTAACTACTGCAAACATATTCTTAGTTTTTTCGGTAAAGTCACGTTTGAGTTATGGTCGAAACGTCGTGAGAATTTTTTATTGTTTTATATATATTTTATTATTTTGTTGTTTCTCTTCAACGTGACTTTACCGAAAAAACTAAGAATATGAATTACTGCAGTCACGAAAGCTTTAAATCAAAATTTACTGCAAACATCTGAAAACTTATCAATGACATTCCATGGCCGTGAAAATAAAACTTTTGGGTGGTGGAAGGCAGACAACTGCTCCTTTTGTCACTCCCTTCCTGGGGCTGTGCCTCTGTCCAGCCCGAGTCCGATTGAGATTTCAATTAAAAAGGATTTTTGAAAGTCCTCCTCAGCCCACGGTAATGCAGAGGATTCCCCACCAATGCAACAAGGCGTGCGTGTTACTAGGCCCATGAGCCACAATCTATTTGAATGCTGCAGACAGACAAACAAAAGACAACAATCACACCCGTACAGCTACTTCACAGGCTGTGGCCAGCTAAGGGGCCTGAGGTGCATCAAGATACAGATCCCCCATATAGCCCCAACAGATTGTTGGGGAAAGTGCTGAATAGCGTGCACCTATGAAGGCCAGCGAGGCACACGATGGGGGTGGGTGGATCAGTGCCAAGCCCGGCCACCTTTGTCTCCCCAATGGCGATGTTTACACATCACAAATAAGTACTCATTTGAGGCTATGTCGACCTAGCAGAGGCCCAGGACCGGTTCAGATAATCATCACGGGTGTTAGTGGCCGTGAGCGAGAATCGATTCCGGGTCACCGGGTTAGTAGCGGAGCGCGCTAACCGCCACACCGCCGCTCCCCGCTGAGGCGGCCACACACACACACAGAAACAAAGTCCGACTTATTCATGTGGACTTGATCATTGACCTACCTCCGCCCAGCGGTTAAGGCACATTTCTAACATCAGGAACTTTTGGGAGTAGGCGGCGCGCCACGATGGGAGGGCAATGGAAGGGCGGTCAGTTTCCCTCGGCGAGAATACAGAACACGTTGAGAGGAATTCATCGACAATGGAGAATACAGAACACGTTGAGAGGAATTCATCGACAACGCAGAATACAGAACACTCTGAGGGGAATTCATCGACAACGCAGAATACAGAACACTCTGAGGGGAATTAATCGACAATGAAGAATACAGAACACGCTGAGGGGAATTCATTGACAACGCAGAATACAGAACACTCTGAGGGGAATTAATCGACAATGAAGAATACAGAACACGCTGAGGGGAATTCATCGACAAAGGAGAATACAGAACACGTTGAGGGGGACGCATCGAAAACGGATGTAAGGGTGAAGTAAATGCCAATTTCCATCAGAAAGAAGCATTCCGTTCATTAATCTGCGATCATATCAATGGTAGTAAATGGAGGAAGAGTTTGACTAAATTACTAACGTAAATTAATGCAATAAATTATAGTAAATATACGATGGATGTTCCATATGTATATCACTGCTTTACCAAACTACACCTGTGCAAAAGGCCATTCAGCAAAATAAATTGTTGTACTGTACTACGATCCCATATCTATGCTTCCCACCTTCACCGACCCGCACTGACCGGTGATTGCTCACGGCTCACCGCTTTGGTCAGTATGGGTGGCTTTAATTTCTCAACTCGGCGGTATCCTCGACGCTGCTGCCCTGCCCTGCCCAAGGACAATAATTAGGCGAGATCATAATCATGGTTCTGATAATGATTGCCATTTGTAAAGCGCCACACGGCATTCGCTCGCTCTCTCTCTCTCTCTCAGACACAGAGAGTTGGGAGAGAATAGCAACAACAGACGAGCGGGAAATGCGGCTTGCGTGCGTGCCGATATCACGGTCCCCGCAAGAAAATTAAGCGGCGGTTATCAAGACGACGAGCGCAACGGGAGAGACGCGGAGAGACGGAGGGCGAGAGTTCGCGCTTGTCGGCCTTGCTTGCCCGGGTTTGCGTGCCTGCGTCGTTGCCGTAACCCGTCAGTCATCGGCACCGCTCCGGCCGTTCGGCATGCGACATTTGGCGTTGAGAAATGCCGAGCATCTGAACCGCCGTGAACCGCAACAGCGATGCGAGTTATGCGCTGGGCTAATGTTTGCGCATTTTCCAGACTGCAGGGGTCACGAGCGGCATTGGCCCCCCTGATTGACACAAATTGTTATTCAGTTATTTAAATCTCCTGTCAACAAACAAGCAACAGCAGCAGCAGCATTCCCAAAACGGATTTTGATTACGCCTGCCCGATCTCTAATCCTAAATTCACCTTGGCCGGCGTTGAATTCTTAACGAGATTAAGTGGTGCCCTGACAGCGTGTAATTGGTGCTGGTGTCGGAGATACTGGGCCGCCACCTCTAAGGATCCTGGGTTTGAAGCCAGATTTCAGCCACCGCTTGAATACACCAGATTCTCACGTTCAACTCGTTGATGGTCCCAGCACAGTCAAAAAAGGGCTTAACAACAATACAAAACCCCACCAAATTAAATTTCGATTGTCACAATAAAAAAATGCCAATTCTGAGAATAACAAAATTAAACGTAGGTTCCACCACCGTGCGATTAGAGGTGACGTGAAGGGATCTAAGAAGCAGTTCTGTGAGATCCACTTCAAGCACGGGGTGGTGCACGGCTCGCTGCCCAGACGCTTTTGTCTCACGACGAGACCACCAATTGCACAATTGGAACAGAACACGACGACATATTTTCATGAGAGAAAAGAAAGAGACCAATTTTAGGTTTCGCATTCTTCGGGCGCGAGTTACGCAGCGGGGGGGGGGGGGGGCGGGGGGGGGACGGTGTGCGATCGCCACGCACGTCCACCCGAGGCACACGACAGCAAGGGGAAGAGAGCGCCGCTCACGTCGTCGCTGCTTTAATGTCAGAACCGCCGAGACGGTGGCGGTGGAGGTGGCATGCGCACGATGGCTCTTGTCCTATCGTCACTCCGGTTACATCACCACCCCCACCGCACCTACCCACATCCCACGCATTGCCCTCTGGTAATCGTTGCAAGAATGTGACGTCAACGGGCATAGCTTCAAATTGTTGCGGGAGGGGTGGGGGGAGGGGGTACTTCTTCCTCTTTTGGTGAAGCCACGTTCACTCGTGGGACCGACTTCCTTTCGTAGTATGAAAATGGGGACTCTTTATGCGTCACGAAGCCCTCTCAACCACCAAATATTCCAAGAAATTTAAGATCGGTTATGTTGGGATTTTAGTCAAAAGCGTCACGCAAATTCGTCGACTTGTTTCAAAGACTTTACAACATTAGAATGATTCTCAGAACGTTCATTACAGCGCACACTGAGCGTCCACCATTCGAAAACCACCTCCCATTCCGACCTTTGCCTTAACCAGTCTTTTTGCCACACAGGGGTCATGCAGAATAGACGACAGTCCTATGGAGAGGGGACCTGTTTATCATCACCGTGGCCGAAATGTCAGCACAATTGGAGCAGCCCACCGCAGTGGAGAGGGCTTAAATCCCAGCTAAACATCAGGGGCCCATCAAATAATTTGACAAATTGCCGCGGTTCAGGGTCACGAGTGGATTGAAGAATCGGTTATGTTTGTTGTTGTTTATATCTGGTCAAATTGTTACTGTCTAGTTTATATAGCTGTTGTCTCATATCTACAGTTTGTCTCCCTCCGCATTAGCTCACGCTTCATGGAGAATATGAGTTGTGTATAACTTTCAATGTGTCCCAGTGGTTATTAGCCGACACGGTACGCAATTTCACAATTGCTATATATAGTTCTTCAGCATTACGCACCTTTGATTTAAAGCTTTCGTGACTACAGGGATTCATATTCTTGGTTCTTTCGGTAAAGTCACATAGAAGGGAAACAATAAAATAATAAAAATATAAAACAATAAAATTCTCACGACGTTTCGTTCTACAACACAAGCAATCATCATCAGGTGTGAAAACCACGTAGAAGGGAAACAATAAAATAATAAAAATGAAACAATAAAATTCTCACGACGTTTCGACTGCAACACAAGCAATCATCATCAGGTATGGTTTTCACACGTGATGATAATTGCTTGTGTTGCAGTCGAAACGTCGTGAGAATTTTATTGTTTTATATTTTTATTATTTTATTGTTTCCCTTCTACGTGACTTTACCGAAAGAACCAAGAATATACATTACGCACCTGTTAAAAATATGTATGACGGTTTGTGAACAATCATTAAAGCATTTCCCATTTTTATTTTGTTTAAACACGAGAGAATTATAGTTGTTCACAGATGTTGTAACTTTTGATATATAATCTTTTACTTTATAATTGCAACTGTATTTACTTGGTCACAACGAACATGCTTCTGAACCAAGTAATATATTGAGTGACCATGGTGGTGGAGTATGGTCAAATGAACCCAAATTATCAACATGTGGGGATACCTCTATCGAGGCAGAGGATTCATAAAGGGCTGTAAATTATTGAAATTTGTAATGCACATTTTATCTTGTAAATCACACCACAGGTTCACAATAATGTTATATAAAGCACTTCTAAAGATGCTGCATAGAGGACCCGTGTTGTAAATCACACTATGTATAAATAAGAGTGAAATTAATCGTACAGCACAATGTGGACTTACAAAACTTCTCAATCTGAAGATGCTGTGCGTTAGCACGGGGCGGACAAATTGAGAACATATGAAGGAAATTTGATTTTTGTTGCTGGAATATTTTTTTTTAGGAAATCGTCGTCACGACCATGACGACGATGACTACGACGGTGATCAGTGAAGCACGCAGCAGGGGCAAATCGTTCTCACTGTGATGGAAAGTGACTCGTTCGCGGACGCAAAAATCGATTACGTGTAAGAGGGGTGGCAGTACACACCCCTCCCTCCCTCTTGACTTCTTTCCTCTCACCCCTGCCGTCTGCTCTTTCCCATCTCCTCGCTCTCTCTCCTCGTCCATCTACCAACTCTCTCGCTTTTTTTCCGGCTCGGCACGGCGCGATTCCATCGACGGACTCCACGGGCCGCGAGCAGCGATGGCCAATCCCAGAAGGCGTCGCGTCACGTTCGTGCCCGGCGACTGTGAGCTCCGCCCCCCCCACCGTGCTCCTTTTTCCTGTCCAGCCGATGTCTGGGCTGGTGAATCCAGAGCTGCTGGCGACTGTGGCGGGCCGTGGTTCAGGTGCATCGATCATGGGGTTGTTGTTTTCGACCGTACTTCACCACGCTGGTCAATGCGGGTTTTGTGAAGGGAACACATTTTTCAAGTTCAAGTTTATTTTGTCGACCCACGTGAGAACTCAAGAGAGCTGGATTGAATGTCATTTGCCAGAGGTGACCTGGGTCACCGAAATGACAAAAACAAAACAAGGTTGTTTGAAAAAAAAATCTGTACGAAAAAACCGCAATGACGCGAGGAATCCAAATGATCCAAATGCGAATCCCTGCGGCGAAAATGGACTCGGGCAGATTACCTCCGGGTTGAACACAGCACAAATTACGAAAAACCATCCTACATTGATACAGTGAGGGAAAAAAAGGAATTTCATCCCCTGCTGATTTTGTTCGTTTGCCCACTGACGAAGAAATGATCAGTCTATAATTTTAATGGTAGGTTTATTTGAACAGTTAGAGACAGAATAACAACAAAAAAATCCAGAAAAACGCATGTCAAAAATGTTATAAATTGATTTGCATTTTAATGAGGGAAATAAGTATTTGACCCCTCTGCAAAACATGACTTAGTACTTGGTGGCAAAACCTTTGTTGGCAATCACAGAGGTCAGACGTTTCTTGTTGTTGGCCACCAGGTTTGCACACATCTCAGGAGGGATTTTGTCCCACTCCTCTTTGCAGATCTTCTCCAAGTCATTAAGGTTTCGAGGCTGACGTTTGGCAACTCGAACTTTCAGCTCCCTCCACAGATTTTCTATAGGATTAAGGTCTGGAGACTGGCTAGGCCACTCCAGGACCTTAATGTGCTTCTTTTTGAGCCACTCCTTTGTTGCCTTGGCCGTGTGTTTTGGGTCATTGTCATGCTGGAATACCCATCCACGACCCATTTTCAATGCCCTGGCTGAGGGAAGGAGGTTCTCACCCAAGATTTGACGGTACATGGCCCCGTCCATCGTCCCTTTGATGCGGTGAAGTTGTCCTGTCCCCTTAGCAGAAAAACACCCCCAAAGCATAATGTTTCCACCTCCATGTTTGACGGTGGGGATGGTGTTCTTGGGGTCATAGGCGGCATTCCTCCTCCTCCAAACACGGCGAGTTGAGTTGATGCCAAAGAGCTCCATTTCGGTCTCATCTGACCACAACACTTTCACCCAGTTCTTCTCTGAATCATTCAGATGTTTATTGACAAACTTCAGACGGACATGTATATGTGCTTTCTTGAGCAAGGGGACCTTGCGGGCGCTGCAGGATTTCAGTCCTTCACGGCGTAGTGTATTATCAATTGTTTTCTTGGTGACTATGGTCCCAGCTGCCTTGAGATCATTGACAAGATCCTCCCGTGTAGTTCTGGGCTGATTCCTCACCGTTCTCATGATCATTGCAACTCCACGAGGTGAGATCTTGAATGGAGCCCCTGGCCGAGGGAGATTGACAGTTCTTTTGTGTTTCTTCCATTTGCGAATAATCGCACCAACTGTTGTCACCTTCTCACCAAGCTGCTTGGCAATGGTCTTGTAGCCCATTTGAGCCTTATGTAGGTCTACAATCTTGTCCCTGACATCCTTGGAGAGCTCTTTGGTCTTGGCCATGGTGGAGAGTTTGGAATCTGATTGATCGATTGCTTCTGTGGACAGGTGTCTTTTATACAGGTAACAAACTGAGATTAGGAGCACTCCCTTTAAGAGTGTGCCCCTAATCTCAGCTCGTTGCCTGAATAAAAGACACCTGGGAGCCAGAAATCTTTCTGATTGAGAGGGGGTCAAATACTTATTTCCCTCATTAAAATGCCAATAAATTTATAACATTTTTGACATGCGTTTTTCTGGATTTTGTTGTTATTCTGTCTCTCACTGTTCAAATAAACCTACCATTAAAATTATAGACTGATCATTTCTTTGTCAGTGGGCAAACGTACAAAATCAGCAGGGGATCAAATACTTTTCCCCCCATTATAGGGCGACCACAATACTGCTAATCACGATGACAAAGAACCTCTGCTGCTGCCGTCACTACCGCCGCCGTTACCGCGTAGCGTCGCGGTGTTTTGATCGCCCGCTCCAAGCAGAGTGCCGCTGCGGAATGAAACCGGAGAGGGCCCAGAGTGGCGGAGCCACCGGCGCTACCCGTGGCGCCCTCGTCACAGTGCCGGCAGCCCACTCCCCACCCCCCACCGCTTGCATAGCCACGCGCTGCGAGACCGGGACGGCTGCTTCTTGCGACGCGACCTCCACGTGGAGGGGGGGCGGACAGTCCCTACCGGACCTCGCTCCAGAGGTCATGGCCATGAACCACTACTCTCGCTCCCTCTGTCCACTCCGACTGCTATCTCCCACCATGCTCTCTGCCCCCCCCCCCCCCACGCTCTCTCTTTGCTCTCTGCCCTCTGCCCTCCACACGCAAGCTCCCATCTTCCCTATCGCCTGTCACCTCCACACACGGGTTCCTGCGGAGCCACTCTCCATCATCTCCTCTCCACTTTCCTCTCTCCTTTCACTTTTCTCCATTCTCCTCTCCCACTTGTCTCCTCTCTCACCTCTCTTCTCTCCCCTCCCTCTTGACCTCTCTCCTCTCACCTCTACCCTCTCCTATCTCTCCTCTCCCCTCTCCCATGTCCACCACTGTCTCACTTCTCCTCTCTCTGCTCTCTCCCAATTCTTCTCCCCTCTCCACTTGCCCCTCTCTCCTTTCCCCTCGGCATCCCCCCCCCCCACCCCACGCCCGTGCCTTTGGCTCGTCTGGCCGATGAACCGCGGGGTTCCCACGCTACGGCGTCCGCGACGATGCCGCTCTGGCAAAACGCCAAGGGGCTCCGGGGAACACCAAGCTTGGGGGTGGAAGGAGACAACGAGTCGCCCGCACGCCTCGCGGGCGACGTGTTTACGAACTCCGGCCCGTTTGCAACAGACGGCCGCGAGCGCAGTGGCACCAGTCACCGCCAACGCGGCCGCCGCAGCGTCCCATAATTGGCCACATTACGCTGGGGCGACAGCTTTCGGCGCGGTGATTTATCGCCACCGCAGCTGTCAGCCCGCGCAGGTGATGTGTCACAAGCGCGGTGGGTTACATTGTGCGTCGTGTGGGAGTGTGTGGGGGGGGGGGGGGAGGAGGTGCCGCGCCGATACGAGAACCACTTCACTCCTCGCCAGGCGCGGCCGTCGCGCACGGAGCGCCGCGCGCCGCTCGCTCCGGAGCAGGGAGCTTCGCTGGGGGAAAAAAAAAACGAACTCCGAAATCACGGCGGTGCTAAGTCCTGCCGATGAATAATCCCCGCCGGGTTTCGTGCCGTCACGGAGGTGTCAGGGGGATTATGGACAAATTCCTTGGCTCGGGGCCAAGTGGGGCGCCTTCCCCGTGTTTTGGTGCAGGCCTCCGCTCGTGCCGGCCGGCTTCGCGCGAGCGCAAGAATCCCGCGGAATTTGGGGTGACCCCGCGACCTCGCAACTCGGCGGCGGCACGAGACGAGGACGACGGCGAGCGGTGCACGTGGCACCGCCACCACCGCCACCACCGCCACCACCAGTTTCGTTTGAAAGGCACTTCACATCAAGGGCCCTGCGCGTGTGTCATGGTTTATTGTTATGTCTGGGTGGCTGGATGGATGTCTGTCAGTCCGGACGGTTGTCCGTCTGTATTGTTGGCTCTCTAGATAACAATCTGTCTAGCTAGAGTAATGTCTATTTTTTGTCTCCCTGGTATGTCCGTCAGTCTGTATTCATGTGTGGTTGGCTACATGTATGATATTCGGTCTCTCTCTCTGTCTACCCGGTGTCTCTCGCAGTCTATTTCACCGTCTGGCTGTCGATCTATCTCACGATCTGTCTTTCTGACTGTCTGGCTGTTCACCTGACCATCTGTGTGTGTATGACTATCTGCTGTGGCTGCCTGCAACACTGAATCTGCATGTCCATCTCGTTGTGTCACTGTCTGGCTGGAAAGCATTCTATATTCTGATTCTGTCAGAATCAGAATCTTGATTTTAGACTGGAGAAATCCGATGAGCTATGAAGCTCTTTTTCACAGATGTCCAAGCTGGGCGCGGATGAGATGTTGAGCCCCTTGTGGTCAAGTTCAGCTGCCCGCTCCGTCGCATACTTCTCTTTTCGCCTCCACGCAGTCATCCAACCCCAGTGACAGATCTGTGAAGAGGGGGGCTGTAAGGGCGATGGGGCTAATAACCACCCCCTCCCCCCGAGACCGCCCAGACATTAGTGTGTTGCTGATAATTACCAGATAAATTACATTGAATGCTTTATTAATTATAATCATTATTATTCACGTAGGGCCCTGTTTAAAAAAAAAAGCTTAGAATATCATAACCGCCACTCAGCGCCACTTTTTGGAAATTTAAAGATCGGCCTCTGCCCAACCCTGGGGCTCAGAACGCCGCCTCACCACAGGGAGATTCCTCGCCGCTCCTCCCTCCGAGCGGGGCGGTCAGGATGAGCACGAGAGTGACAAAGCCGGACGGGGAAAGGAGGTGAGGTGGGGGGGGGGCAGCTCGGCGTGCATTGCAGCTGGCGGATGAGCCGCCGGGCCCGGCAATCGCAGTCGCCGCGCGGTTATCAAGGTCACCATCGCTCACGCCTGGGCACGTGGCCACGGGGCTTGGCCTCCAGGAGGCACAGAGAATCCCCGGTGGAGAGACATGACAGTGGTGGGTTGTTCGCGGGTCCAGCACGTGAACATTCACGAGCCACAGGCCACGTGAATATTCGCGAGGGGGAGGGACACGGAGAGAGAACCGACGTAATTTTAAAACCGGCGCGGCGAGGGCCGGGTCTGTCTGCCGTCGTTGGGGTCACACACAAAGGGAGCACACCCCCCCTCCCTCGGGACAGCCACAGTGACCACCCTCACCCCCCCAAGCTCTGGAGACCTGTTCGCGGCGGCTTCCCGTGAGGACATGCCGTCCCTGGACGCAGATCTCAATCGATGGAGAGTGGCGACTCTCGCACGAGGGGGGGGTGGGGGGGGGCGACACCGCTGCTGCTGCTGCTGCTCCCGCTCACTAACGGCACGCCGAGATAAGTCTGCGCCCGTCGCTGCCGTCCGCCGTCTCAGTGAATGGTGGCGCGCAAGCGAGACATATCGCACGTATCTGATTTTCTGTTGTAACATTTTCCTTATTCAAACAGCGAAGTAAACAGTACAATGACGCCACTGTCTTACCGCCCGGCGCGTCTCCCTCTGCGCTTGTTGAGATAGGCCGCTGTAAAAGGAAACAACGTAACAATGAGATGAAATGAGCGATAACGTTTGAGTTTCATATAGTGTCGTCGCTCATGCGAACAGCATCCCTCACAATCGCTGACGAACCACGTACGAAGCTCGCGGGCAGCAGCAGCAGCAGCAAGGCGCTGAACAGATGGCAACAATTGCACGAGCTTTGCTGTCCTCGATATATGAAGTTGTTTCAGCCAATCAATGAGCGTTCGCACCTGTGGGAGGAAAGAGGAGTAGCCGGAGAAAACCCACGTGTGCGAGGGGGCAACACTCTCATACGGAAGAAAAACAGATGAAGATTAAACTTCGATTTAAAGCTTTCGTGACTGCAAGGATTCATCTTCTTTGGTTCTTTCGGTAAAGTCACGTAGAATGAGAATAAAATAATAAAATGACACAATAAAATTCTCACGACGTGTAAGCCAACAACGAAAGCGGCCGTCTTCAGGTGAAAGGTACAGACCTGTCGGGACGACAGAGCTTCAATGAACGGCCGCTTGCGTTGTGGCCGAAACGCCGTGAGAATTTTATTGTGTTATTTTATTCTCATTCTACGTGACTTTTACCGAAAGAACCAAAGAAGACGAAGATTAGTCAGCACTTTGCCGTACCGCCTTCTCCTGGCATGCCGGGGGGTACGGCTCCACCTCGATGCCTACGGGGAGGGAGTTTTGCAAAATTCTCGCGGTGATCCCGAAACCCTCGCACAGTGCTGGGTTACAGGCAGCCACGTGCAGAATATCCGCCACGACCTCCCACCGGACGGAAGGAAAAAGGAACACGAGGGAATAGGGAAATGCCGAGACGTGTCCTTTACAGAGACGTCTAGCTTAAGGCAAAACGAGGACAAAACAAACGGGCAGAGGGGCTACCCCCAAAACCAGGGGGGACCTCGGGGTGAGTGTGGATAGAGTGAGGTCGAACATGCATGGGAACCAGAATTCTCGGAAGGTTTCAAGTAAATTTTGTTCTGACCTGGATGAGAATGCAAGAGACGAGGATTAGCTTCGATTGCATGAGTGAACCGGCTCTCCAAAATGCAAAAAAAAACTAATTAAATAAAGAACAGCGACATATGTATGTATGCATGCACGTTGAACTTCTTCCGCACCGTGAATAGCCAATCGTGGGAATCGGAGGTGCGGGGGAAGGATAACAAACGAAACACACACAAAAAAGGTTAAGGAACTATGCTGGAAAAATAACGCGTTACGTAGCTTTGCGTCGAACGAGAGACCCACATCTAACAGAGAGGGTCTTTGCCGATAAACATCAGCTGGCAAGTTCACCAGCATTGTTTCAAGCGATCCTGACTCTGCTGACGAGACACTGAAGGTCAAAACCGGTCCAGAGTTTTGCTTGCGTTGAACCGACGCTGTTGAAATGATGCACTCGAAAGGCGGCCGTGCGGCTGATGGGATGTGGTAAAAGGAGGCGGGGGGGGGGGGTGATCGTCTGCTCCATGTATTTTGGTCAATCAAAGCATTTACACCTCGTCGCCCTGAAATGTTGTGACCGCGTGACTGCCGTTTGCCAAGAGTACCCCGAAAAGTTGATCTCGTTAGATTTTTCGAAGCTACGCAGAGTATGACCCAGAATAGCACTTGAAATGGGAAACGGCCTGGCAACGTCAGCTGCTGCAGGCCAGGCCAGTGAGGTGGCCAGGCGTTGTCAATACTGTACATCAATGGATTCTTGAATCTATCTGTGCGGAGACATGAGTGTTTCGCCGCTCGACCACACGCGCGTCCTCTCCACCAGGTAACTCCGGCTTCCTCCCGCGTGACGCTGAACAACGATGTACAGTATTATCCAAACGTCATCCCCAGTGCGGGCCCCTCCTCAATTGAAGAGTCGTGAGACTCGGCAAAACTTTTATGGGAAAAGGCGTAATCAGCGGTAATTATTATTATTATGATTACAACTACGACATTCTGCATATCGACTGTGAGTACTCCCGCCTCTTGGAATTACCTGGCCAGCGTGAGGGACAAATAAGGGGCTATGTTAGAGCTCCCTCTGCTGGAGGCACCTTTTGCCAGCAGCAGCGGCGTGAGCAAGGGATTGCAGGCCTCGCGCCTTTACCTTCTCTTTTTTAACTTGTACACAGACAAACGCAACCTCGGAAGGGCAGAGAAACGTGGGATTTGGCAGCAGAACACGAGGAGGAAAGCGTTGTTAGATATCATCACGAAGGTTGTGACGGGGTGGGGGAACGCTTGGCGGGGTGGATGGAGGGGGGCTCGTCACAGCGACCGGCATTGCAGTGGCACCCAGAGGTCGGCGACTAAAGGGGAAGAGGAGACGCGAATCAAGAAGGCGGCGGCGGCGGTAGTTGTGGTGACGCGGAGATCGTTAAGCGTTGCTCCCCACGACCTCCTGCATCCGAAGCGAGGTCGTCGTTCGCATCTCGCGAAAATGAAACTGTATAGCCAGACGTCGGAGGTCAGGGGTCACAATTTCAAATGATGCCGACGACGACCGAGCAGAAGGACGTGAAGGTGAGGAGTGGCGGTGGATTCAACAGCGATGGCCCCGATGACCTCTTGACCTCAAGCGCGTGCGGCCCGAGCTCAAGGGCACCTCGTGCCGACGCGTTTGCGAAAGGGCTTTACGCAGGCTTGATTTTGTTCTTATGAATGTAATAAATGCGCCTTGAGATTTCTATCGCCACTGTCTCACAGCCGAGCGTTAAGCCGCAGGATCGCGGTTGCGGGCGGGCGAGCCATTCCGAGGTGTCAGGGCTCACCGCTGGTGACGAGCAATGTGTCCGCGAATTGCGTCAAACGCCAAGCGCTCGCTCAGCCAATCGCTCGCTCGGTCGCTCGCTCTCTCGTTCTCTTGTTTACCCACCCGCTCATTCAACCGCTCATTTACTCACTCACTCTTTCATTCACTCGGGCTGTTACTCAGCCACCCACGAATTTACTTGCACGGTTGGTCACTCATCCACCCACTCACTCAATTGCTCCCTCACTCACTCTCCCACTCGCCCACCCAACCGCTACCTCACTCTCTTGCACTCACCCTCGCACTCGCTACCTCGCTCACTCACTCGCTTACCCCTGCCATTCACTCACTCACTCACTCTCACTCACCCTCCTTTTCACTCACCAACTCACCCTCCCACAAGCTACCTCTCTCACTAACTCATCCTCCCATTGGGTCATCCACTCACTAGCCCTTCCACTAACTCATTCACTTTCTCTCGCTCATCCTCCCCTTCACTCCCTCTCTCACCTTCCCACTCCCTCTGTCTCTCGCTCGTCCGCTCACTCACCTCACCCTTCCACTCACTCACTCTCTCACGGCCGTTACTCGTGGCAACGATCGTGGTGACGGGGGGGGGGACACACACGCGCACACACACACATACACGCACACACACACACACGCGCACACACACACACACGCACACACGCATTCCGGGGCGGTCGTGGCGGTGTTGGCGCACGGAGCCCGCATTCCGCGCGGCACGGTGGCCGCGGTGCATCGCGCCCCGTGGGATGGGGCCGGCACTGAAGCCACAACAAAGCCGAGCACGGCTGAATCTGATATAGCGGGGGGGGGGGGGGGGCGCAGTATTACTGCCACCGATTCCCTGTCACAGCCCGGCCTGGTGCCCTTGACCAAGAAGAGACGGCTGATTCTCCCCCCCACCCCACCATCTACGACCCTCCCTCACCAACTCGAACCGCCCCCCCCAACGGTCAATCCTAGCTAGCGTCTGTCGTGACCGCCGGCCGATACGTTGGCAAATAAATGAACACTGATGACAACGGGGACCGGCGGTGGCGGTCGTCGGCAGGGGTACGGCGAACGAACAGCGCACGAACGTCGCCGCGGATATGGGCGGTGGTGCAAAAAAAATAAAAATCACGGACGGCATTGATAACGTCTGCGACGGGTGACGGAACCGGTTTTCTCGAGAGGAAAGAGGGAGAGAAATAATGAAGGTGGTGAGTGTCTGAGACTTCATTGCCTCGGTGCGCAATGAGTCGGGGGATGGTACGGTGCCGCGTTACGTTCTCGGCAGATATCGGTGAGGTTTGAAACACGGAGAGCCGACCGCAGGCGAACTCATTAGCTCGGTGACGCTGCCGCCGGCGCGTTGGAGCGTGGTGCAAGAGCACAAGATGACAAAATAACTGAACTCAACGCGTCCGTCAACAGTAACACTGTGTGTGCGTGCGTGGCATTAAAAGGAAAACAAAAACATTTAGTGAACGACGTTTCGGGCAATGGTCCTTCTTCGTGGCACGTAAAACTACTCGAGGTGGATGCTTAAAGACACACAACGACAACGACGACGGTGGTTGAGGTCGGCAAACAAAAGGATGGTTTGCTGCCATTTTGCAATCCACTGCTGGATGAAGGCTTCATTTTGACCATACCTCACCATGCTGCTTAGTCGCGGGTTGAAGCGGAGGATGCCCCAGAGCCGTTTCGAATATCGCTTGCCACTGTTAACCATGTCCAGGTACAGTGAGGGAAAAAAAGTATTTGATCCCCTGCTGATTTTGTACGTTTGCCCACTGACAAAGAAATGATCAGTCTATAATTTTAATGGTAGGTTTATTTGAACAGTGAGAGACAAAATAACAACAAAAAAATCCAGAAAATCGCATGTCAAAAATGTTATAAATTGATTTGCATTTTAATGAGGGAAATAAGTATTTGACCCCCTCTCAATCAGAAAGATTTCTTGCTCCCAGGTGTCTTTTATATAGGTAACGAGCTGAGATTAGGAGCACACTGGGATTTTTTCACACAGCGTTGGTGTATGGTGCTATTTTCAGAAATATTTTGATGTTTTTTTTCCTGGATTTTCTGTTTGCACAGTCACATAATCACTTTAAGATGTTTTCTTGTTCATGTTTTTGTTTGTTGCGGTTGCACCCGATTCAAGAGCCGAATGGCTCACAGGGCTATACCAAATAAATGGAACTAAGAAACTAACACTCTTAAAGGGAGTGCTCCTAATCTCAGTTTGTTACCTGTCTAAAAGACACCTGTCCACAGAAGCAATCAATCAATCAGATTCCAAACTCTCCACCATGGCCAAGACCAAAGAGCTCTCCAAGGATGTTAGGGACAAGATTGTAGACCTACACAAGGCTGGAATGGGCTACAAGTCCATTGCCAAGCAGCTTGGTGAGAAGGTGACAACAGTTGGTGCGATTATTCGCAAATGGAAGAAACACAAAAGAACTGTCAATCTCCCTCGGCCTGGGGCTCCATGCAAGATTTCACCTCGTGGAGTTGCAATGATCATGAGAACGGTGAGGAATCAGCCCAGATCTACACGGGAGGATCTTGTCAATGATCTCAAGGCAGCTGGGACCATAGTCACCAAGAAAACAATTGGTAACACACTACGCCGTGAAAGACTGAAATTCTGCAGCGCCCGCAAGGTCCCCCTGCTCAAGAAAGCATATATACATGTCCGTCTGAAGTTTGCCAATAAACATCTTAATGATTCAGAGGACAACTGGGTGAAAGTGTTGTGGTCAGATGAGACCAAAATGGAGCTCTTTGGCATCAACTCAACTCGCCGTGTTTGGAGGAAGAGGAATGCTGCCTATGACCCCAAGAATACCATCCCCACCGTCAAACATGGAAGTGGAAACATTATGCTTTGGGGGTGTTTTTCTGCTAATGGGACAGGATAACTTCACCGCATCAAAGGGACGATGGACGGGGCCATGTACCGTCAAATCTTGGGTGAGAACCTCTTTCCCTCAGTCAGGGCATTGAAAATGGGTTGTGGATGGGTATTCCAGCATGATAATGACCCAAAACACATGGCCAAGGCAACAAAGGAGTGGCTCAAGAAGAAGAACATTAAGGTCCTGGAGTGGCCTAGCCAGTCTCCAGACCTTAATCCCATAGAAAATCTGTGCAGGGAGCTGAAGGTTCGAGTTGCCAAATGTCAGCCTCGAAACCTTACTGACTTGGAGAAGATCTGCAAAGAGGAGTGGGGCAAAATCCCTCCTGAGATGTGTGCAAACCTGGTGGCCAACTACAAGAAACGTCTGACCTCTATGATTGCCAACAAGGGTTTTGCCACCAAGTACTAAGTCATGTTTTGCAGAGGGGTCAAATACTTATTTCCCTCATTAAAATGCAAATCAATTTATAACATTTTTGACATGCGTTTTTCTGGATTTTTTTGTTGTTATTCTGTCTCTCACTGTTCAAATAAACCTATCATTAAAATTATAGACTGATCATTTCTTTGTCAGTGGGCAAACGTACAAAATCAGCAGGGGATCAAATACTTTTTCCCTCACTGTATAACACTTGGGTCGCCAGCGCGCTAACCACTGTGCCACCACTCCTCCCCCCCCCCACCCCGCACAACGATTTCAAGATAGCGCACTGTAAAGCGACGTTCCACTTTTACAATTCGGTGAAACTGTCCGTCAACCTTCAGTGCTGAAACAGGATCGGTGTCTCTGAAGCGTTTGCCCATCTCCAGCTGTCCGATGTGCGTTCGGGGACGTGCTGGGAGGATCGCGGTGCGAAACGTCGGACATCACCACGGAAAACACAATCGGAGAAGCTGCCGTCAGCCCGATGGAGAATTTGTTTCTGCTGCACGGCGGCGGTGTTGACGATGATGGTGGCGGTGGTGCCCTATTTAGAGCTTCCTTCTTCACATCTCTCTGGCGTCCCACAAATACAAAGATGCCCCCCCCCTATGAAGGCCGCCACGGCACACGGGGGGTGGCCAGCACCACACGCGGCCGCCTTTGTCTTCCCAGTGGTAATGTTTACGCACCGCAACAGATACTCATTTGAGGCTGAGTCGACCTAGGGGAGTCCCAGGGCCAGTTCAGATAATTGAACTCGGGCGACCGGGTTCGTAGCGCGGTGCGCTAACCGCTGCTCTTCCGCTCCCACAGACACACACACACAAACTAAACAATCACCAGGAATGTGAGCAATCTCACCTATGGCCAAATCAGCCCCAATGTGCCCGCCGATCTCGTCAGATCTCGCAAGCTAAGCTGGGCTTGAGCCTGGATAGTTGTTTGGATGGGAGACCACACCGTGCATACGATGGGTGTTTACAAGCTGCTGTCGGGGGCTACGTTGTCCTGGAGCTCTCAGCTCACCACCGCAACCCTTCGACAACCGGCGTGGTGAAGTGCGGACGAATAACTTCGACGACTCCGCGCAGCAGCGGATTCGATAAGCAGCTCTAGGAGGCAAAGGTGCAGCCCTGCAAACGCTCGCTCACGCCAATGCCTGCGGACGGGTCTTCACTAGAGGGAGCTCAAGAGAGTCCCTGCAGAGGGGATTTTGGCCTACTCTTCCACGCCGGATAGACGTCTTGGTTCAGAGTTGGGAGTTATCCACATTGTGCAAACCACTCCACGTGACCTGCCGCTCGAACAACCGTGGCAGTGTAGCCGCTTACACTGCCCGGTGAACAGAGGCGCGGGCGGAGTTAGGGATGGCAAGTTAATCGACTTGGCAATAACTTCCAATGACGCGACGGGAGATGACAAAGGATCGGCGACTGGGCTGCACGTGCAACGCGTTGACCGTCGCACCACCGCCGGCAGCTGCGCGGCGAGCGCTCGAGATGACTTGGACGTGACAGCGCACGCTTTGAACAGTCCAATTACGATCACTATGATCATCGTCGCCACCGCGACAGCGTCGCACTTTCTGCACGTGTACTCGTCCTTAGGGGCCGTCCATAAATGACGTCACGCACCTGTGGGGGGGGGGGGGGGTCAGACATTTGTGACGATGTGTTACGAGGGGGGGGGGGGGAGGGGATTTGGAAATGTGACGTCACGTTAAAATGCGCAACTTTAAATAAATGTAGACAACGCGTTCTACGTAATTAAATAGACTTTTTAATAAATGTTTTCTCCTACAACATCAGAGTGCAGCGCCACATTAAATACGCACTACAATGGCAATAGTTTAAAGCGATTTGAAGCATGTTTTATTTATATTTTTGCGGGGGGGGGGGGGGGGCAGAGCTTTGTGACGTCACATTTGGGGGTGGGTCTGACTCTTTGTGACGCCGTGTGACGAGAGGGGGGGGGGGGTCAAAAATCGTCCAAAATCGCGTGACGTCATTTACGGACGGCCCTTTAGCCGCCGACGGTTACGAGCTCACGTGACGCCGCACACGACAGGTGAACACGGCCCGGGCGGCGGGGGCGGGGGGGGGGTGAGGTTTGGCCAACTTTTAGGTCGCCGTGGCCAACAATAAATCGCGGCACCGCTTTGGCGCCCGCGGTCTTTCTCCAGCGGTTGCCCCCGCTACGCCGCTCGGCAGGGAAGCTCGAGCGGGGGGCGGAATGAATTCCTCCGGGGTGCCCACCGCCTCGTGGATGGGAGCGACAACGACGGGCGCGTTACTTCGGTAGTCGGTTTGTAAACAAAACCCGCGTCACACCAGCAGGCGCCCCCACACCCCCCCCCCCCACGACACCGAACGAACGGCCATTACATAACGCGATGCCACGCTCGCCTGCTGTCGACGGGACGCGATGCGGAGAGATAAGCGCAAGGGGGGGCGGGGGGGTGGACACTGCACGGGCTGGCGACGGCGATGCGCCAACGAAGGTGCGAGAAAATGTCAACGTTTGCCCCGCGCCTGGATGGAGAGATCGCTCCTTCGGAACGCGAGGACTTCACGCTTGTCTCGCTCTCAGTGGCACCTCCGCAAAAGGCGGAGTTCCCCCCGCAAACAAACAAGGGTTGACCAAAAAAAACCGCAAAACGCAAAAAGCAAAGCGTGAAAATTGTATTCACGGCCACGCGTGGATTCTGGTAACGCCTTACAGCACGCGTTCGTCGTCGCGAGGAATTGGATCGGACGGCGGAAACGGCGTTCCCCGCCGCTCCAGGCGCGCGCGGGAAGCGCCTTGGGCATGGACAGCGGATGTGCATAGGATGGCGCGGCCTTTATCCGATTTAGTCGATGTGGCCGGTTCTCTTCGGGGCGACAGCAACACCACTTGATCCTAAAGGTTTTGCTCCTGGAGCTTCTTAGGAAACCATTGGGAGCTATGCACTTTAAAATCTAAATTGAAAACTCATTTCCTTGAGATTGCTTTTTTGTGTTTTGTTTGTTGCCATTCCTCTGCACTTCCGATTAGCACGGTCGGCTACGAACGGTGCGAAAGAAGTTGAGCGTGACACACGGGATGTAACTTAACGCCCGAAAGGGGTTCAACCTCCGTTTTGCAAGCGGTGCAATGATCCCAGGCCTCAGGTCGGACCCACGAGTGGCATTGGATGAGTTTCAACGAGCCGAGGTCGAACGCCGTAGCGGGGAAAATAAATATATATTTTTAGAAAAGATGAAGAGGCACGCGAAGTCGGGCCCCTGGGCCCCACCATCCACGCCTGCGCCGCACTCAATGCCACGGCCACCGCGGGCGGAAGAGATATTCCACGCGTTTGGCATTAAAAATGTAGCTATCAGCAGCTTGAACCGCAAGTTCGTGGATGTTTTGTTGAACTCGCGAGGGAAGAATGTTCGCCCGTGCCCGCCTCTGCGCTGGAGAGAAGCGACGCGGCTCACCGCCCCCTCCGCCACTGCGCTCTTCGCTCCGGTTTCGCACGCCCGCCCGCTCGCCCGCTCGCTCCGAAGCCGCAGGAATGCGGCGGCTTCGGCTCTCGGCGCATCGCGGCGTGGCAGCGGCAGTGGCAGGTGCATCACCACCACCCCCCTCTCTCCTCCAACTGACCCCCCCCCCTCCACAACCTCGCCACCGCCGTCACCCGGCTGTCATCTCGGATTAAGTGAATCTCCTCCGCGCAGCGACGCGGCCGAGCGTGGGAATCCCGTAACGGCCTCGCCACGCCCCGAACGGCTGCCCCATCGCCAAGGGCGCTGCGACGCAATTAGTGGCCTCTGTAAAAAGCACTCCAGGGACGCCGTCACCAACAACCTCCTCCTTCACCTCCACCACCTACACCACTACCACCGCCGCCGCCACCACCTCCTCCACCACCTCCTCCACCATCACCTCATCCTCCTCCACCATCACCTCAACCACCGCCGCTGCTGCAGTGCAGCCGTCAACACAATGAACTTGCGTGCGATTCGATCCCCCGGTCCGGCAGTCGAAAATAATGGGGCAGCGTTCATTTTTAAATCCCTCCACCTCCCTGCCAACACCGCCCCCCCTCCCCAGCTCCTCTATCTAGCCGGCAGAACGAGTTGGTGAGTGGCAGTCGATCGGCAGGTCGCGTGCGGTGCGGTGAGGCGCGAGCGCTCCCACCTCTTTCAAAGCATCTGGCCGGCGTGGCAGGGTAGGCCAAATACCCTCGTCCGGAGGGGCTCTCTCAAGCTCCCCCTCTCGTGTTGAGGCCCTTCTGCCAGCGGTGGCGTGGGCAAGCATTTGCAGGGCTGCAGGAGGAGCGGTCGTGTAGCGGGGTTCGCGTGCTGAGCTAGGGAACCCGGTCACCCGAGTGCTATTTCCGCTGACGGCCAACACCGGTGACGATTATCTGAACCGGTTCTGGACTGCCCCGAGGTCGACTCAGCCTCAAACGAGTACCTGGTGCGGTGTATAAAACCATCGCAAATGGGGAGACAAAGGCGGTCGGGCGTGGCATTGGCCACCCAACCCTTCGTGTGCTGTGCTGGCCTTCATAGACGCTCGCTAACAGCACTTGCCCCAACAGTCTGTTAAGGCTATGCAGGGGATATTTGCCTTGAGTCCCTGCCAGACCTCCTGGTTTTGACCTCAAAGTGCACCTAGCCTGGCCCACACGCCATGGCGATGTCGCCACCTCTATGGTGACGAACGGCAGCTGCTGCTGCTGCTGCTCGTTGCTATTCGCGCGTGTGCAGCGCGCTACAAGCCGGGCGACCCGACTTCAATTCCCAGCAATGGTCATCATCACCGGCGGAATACCACACTGCCATAGTCGATCTTAACAACAACAACAAAAAGGGTCTGGTGTCAACTTTTCAATGGCTACGGGATCTGTCATAAGGAAGTGATGGTGATGTGTGATGACACGAACGCTGCCGGCCACGTTGACCCCTTAGCCTGGTCACTGCACGCGCGCAAGTGTGCGAACACAACAGGAAATTAATTCTGTCTTAACGACCACCGGTTGTTAGCCCGTGCGCGCGTATTCGAAGGGAGCCGTGACTCGAGTGTGCAGCCGATATAACTGCCACGGTGGGGCTCCATGGCGCAGGGCTACGAAGGAGGGGAGGTAATTGGAGAGTTGGAGGGGAGACCACCCTTGAATGATTTGATTCCTGGCACAACGGTCCCAGGCTTCGCTCAACCGGAACGGAGGCTCCGTCGATGTCACGGCTGCTCGCAAGGTATCCGTACCGAACCGCGGACAAAATACGTTCGAAATCACAAATAACGGGAGTCGCCCGATGAGCGTAGAAATTAATTTCAAAAGACGTATCTCACGACCGACGTTAAGATTCGTCGTCGATTTCCGCTTGGGTTAGATCATGTGTGCGTGTGTGCAATGTCCAATTGGCACGGTCAGCTACGTACGGTGCGAAAGAAGTTCAACATACATACAATGTCAATTGTTTCACTATAATACCCCCCCCCCATCACCTGACAAGAGCAAAACAAATAAATTTGTCACGTGGGCGAATGTGCAATAACTGCTTCGGCTTGAACAGCGAGCAGAAGCATTGACGATTTTGTACAAAATTGTCCAAAAAAAATGCGTTAACGAAATATATAAATTGGCACTTTTGTCCCCGTGACGACGTACTTTGTTTGGCTGCATTGAGGAAATCGACAAGAATTAACGCATTCCACGGTGGCGGATTCAGCGGGCAATGCCCGTGCCACGCACACCTCTTCGCTCGCGCCCGCCAGTGCCACCGAGCTCGCGGCTTTTGCAAAAACTTCCAACTGGCTTCAAATTGAGTCGATGAAAGTGCCTTTGTTTTCGAAAGAGAAAATAAACTTTCCTGCGTTGTGTGCCAACACAATGCGTGTGGCATCGACTCCATTTACCATTTGTTATTTGTCCTTGTTCTGATCAACACCGGAACGGCAATTTTCCGCTAATCATAAAATTAATAATGGGTTGAATCAGGACATTCTGTGGGGGTGGGTGGGGGTTGTGGTTTGGAAAGTGGACGGGAGTGGGGGGCAGCTTGTTTACAGGGCATGCTGCAAAACTTCTCGAACAGAAAGACCGGAAGCGTCTGACCCTGCTGTTTTTCTAACGAAGCTTCTCAGAAGTTTTGCCCGTGGAGAGGCGGCAGCGTCTGCTGCCGCCCGCGTGCAGGCTGACACGCTGCGCGACAAGCTCACCGCGCAAAGTCCGAGAGAATCGCCGGTCCTTCAAAAAATGTTCGCTCGGGCCCCAGTTCGAGCGAGCGAGCAAGCGACCGAGTTGGGTTTTGGAGGCGCCTAGGACTGTGATCCAAGAGCGTCGGGCAGGGCCGCGCGACGACGGTTCGCCTGGCCCGCGCGGAATTGGACATCGCCTGGACATACATGATCCATCGTCCACAGTGGCAAATCTAAGGAAGGGAGAGGGGCAATGGGGTGCAATGTTGGCGATAGCCTCTCACACTCCCTCCACGCCCACTCTTAAGATCCCAAGAATGTGTATTTTATTGTATGTATGTTGAATATCTTTCGCACCGTACGTAGCCAACCGTGCTAATCGGAGGTGCGGGGAAGGACAACAAATTAAACACGAAAAGCAGTTCAAAAGAAATAATTTTTAAATCTTCAACGATTTCTATACAGTGTCTTGATGTTTACAAAAATAAGTAAGCGGAAATGCTATATGAGAAATGTGGGGCCTTACAGTGAGGGAAAAAAGTATTTGATCCCCTGCTGATTGTGTACGTTTGCCCACTGACAAAGAAATGATCAGTCTATACTTTTTATGGTAGTGAGAGACAGAATAACAACAAGAAAATCCAGAAAAACGCATGTCAAAAATTTTATAAATTGATTTGCATTTTAATGAGGGAAATAAGTATTTGACCCCCTCTCAATGAGAAAGATTTCTGGCTCCCAGGTGTCTTTTATACAGGTAACGAGCTGAGATTAGGAGCACACTTAAAGGGAGTGCTCCTAATCTCAGCTTGTTACCTGTATAAAAGACACGTGTCCACAGAAGCATTCAATCAATCAGATTCCAACTCTCCACCATGGCCAAGACCAAAGAGCTCTCCAAGGATGTCAGGGACAAGATTGTAGACCTACACAAGGCTGGAATGGGCTACAAGACCATTGCCAAGCAGCTTGGTGAGAAGGTGACAACAGTTGGTGCGATTATTCGCAAATGGAAGAAACACAAAAGAACTGTAAATCTCCCTCGGCCTAGGGCTCCATTCAAGATCTCACCTCGTGGAGTTGCAATGATCAAGAGAATGGTGAGGAATCAGCCCAGAACTACACGGGAGGATCTTGTCAATGATCTCAAGGCAGCTGGGACCATAGTCACCAAGAAAACAATTGGTAACACACTATGCCGTGAAGGACTGAAATCCTGCAGCGCCCGCAAGGTCCCCCTGCTCAAGAAAGCACATATACATGCCCGTCTGAAGTTTGCCAATGAACATCTGAATGATTCAGAGGACAACTGGGTGAAAGTGTTGTGGTCAGATGAGACCAAAATGGAGCTCTTTGGCATCAACTCAACTCGCCGTGTTTGGAGGAGGAGGAATGCTGCCTATGACCCCAAGAACACCATCCCCACCGTCAAACATGGAGGTGGAAACATTATGCTTTGGGGGTGTTTTTCTTCTGAGGGGACAGGACAACTTCACCGCATCAAAGGGACGATTGACGGGGCCATGTACCGTCAAATCTTGGGTGAGAACCTCCTTCCCTCAGCCAGGGCATTGAAAATGGGTCGTGGATGGGTATTTTAGCATGACAATGACCCAAAACACACGACCAAGGCAACAAAGGAGTGGCTCAAGAAAAAGCACATTAAGGTCCTGGAGTGGCCTAGCCAATCTCCAGACCTTAATCCCATAGAACATCTGTGGAGGGAGCTGAAGGTTCGAGTTGTCAAACATCAGCCTCGAAACCTTAATGACTTGGAGAAGATCTGCAAAAAGGAGTGGGACAAAATCCCTCCTGAGATGTGTGCAAACCTGGTGGCCAACTACAAGAAACGTCTGACCTCTGTGATTGCCAACAAGGGTTTTGCCACCAAGTACTAAGTCATGTTTTGCAGAGGGGTCAAATACTTATTTCCCTCATTAAAATGCAAATCAATTTATAACATTTTTGGCATGCATTTTTATGGATTTTGTTGTTGTTATTCTCTCTGTCACTGTTCAAATGGATCTACCATAAAATATATAGACTGATAATTTCTTTGTCAGTGGGCAAACGTACAAAATGCATCGATTGCACGGTCACAGGAGCGACCGCGATGGCTCGCGGCTGGGAGAATCTGTTGCCGCGTGTCTCTCCCCGATCGGGTAAAAACCCAAAGCTGCGACGTCAGTGAAGGTAGGGGGGGGGGGGAGAGACGGGGGAGGAGATTTCCATCACGGTTCTGGTGGCGAAGGAAAGAACAAGGGAGAGACGCGTGGGGCGGCGCCACTCTATCGGCACGGCCTTTAATAACGAAAAATCTATTTTAAAGCTCCGATTCTTTCCCTCGTTTTGTTTCCTCAGTCGTCGTTACACAGGAGCGGAAAGTACACAAAAGGGGGCCACGAATCTCGAACGGCAAGTGGCGCGGTTATTTTCGAAATCGCAGTCGGTGCAGAACAGCATGGTTTACGTAAAGGACAAAGAATGAACAAGTACTCGAAATTTCCCACCCGCCCCCCCTCCTCCTCCCCCCAAGAGAAATCGCGTCTCGTTAAAATGACCACGTGGACACAAAATGTGGCGAGGACCTTCCGAGAAGAGGCGGTTGAGTGTTCGCAAAACCCCGCATAAACTATCGCTATCTGCCCCCAGGACAATGGTGTCCACAATTGTAAACTGTATAGAAATCGTTGAAGCTTGGACAAAAATCAAAGTCGCTACACAAAAAGAGGCCACCGTGCACGCGGCGAGATGCAATCGACGCACGTCGCTGGCAAGGGGCCCACACGTAGCTCGCTCGCAACAAAAAACACAGATGGGGGGGGGGGGGGGGGTGTTGCTGTTGTCTGTGCCATTCACCCGCTAACCACCTGCCCGGTTTCATTATGCACCCAAAATGCCATCGCGATTTTGGGTCTCCAAGT
This sequence comes from Petromyzon marinus, assembly GCF_048934315.1. Taxonomy (NCBI): domain Eukaryota; kingdom Metazoa; phylum Chordata; class Hyperoartia; order Petromyzontiformes; family Petromyzontidae; genus Petromyzon; species Petromyzon marinus. Next base: position 4,175,269 of record NC_133693.1, read on the forward strand.
ACAACGGACGGAATGCAAAATAAACGGGTGGAATTTGTTATCGAGGCTCCTCTCGGTATAAATAGAAAAGCGGTACGTGCACTGTGGCATCGCCTCCGCGATGACGCACGCCCGTCGCCGGCTGATGGTTTACACGAGATCTATCTGTGAGTTCATGCGATGCCAACCAGGGTGAGGGGTCGCGAGTAAAGCAACCGGCGAGTAATGTCTCGCGGAACACTGCCGGGGTCGTCGGTAGTGGGGTGGAGTGGGGCGGCACTTTGACGAGCAGTCACAGCTATGGCCAGCCAAATTGCTGAGAGGTAAACTTGATGCGGTGTGCTGGATACGAAAGATTTTCTCGGCTGGAAATTTCAAAGGCCTAAAAAAACAACGCCGTAAAGGTTTTTTTTTTTTTCTCTTTGCGTGGCCTACGCCAACTTCGTCGACATCACCGTCGCCACCGGCAGCGCCGAGTGAAGCTGGCGACTGCGTTTGTCGTTACGACTCCACGCGGACACAGATCAGCGTGTACCGCACGCCATCATAAGTCACGAGCTATCCACTGCTGGACGAAGGGCACCCCCCCCCCCCTCCAAAAAAGCCATCGACACCTCCCACCGTCCGCCTGGCTACTGCCCGCGAGCCAATTTCACCGCTGGGTGAAACTGACGTGCGAAACGAAGGGCGACGGGACGGAGCATCCATACGACCACCCCGGGGGGTCCAGAGGTCACCGTCAGCGGCGATGTAAGGGGAGGGGGGGGGATGAGGGGGCGAGGGAGTCCCTTGACGCAGGGGGAGGAGGGCCTCCCTCAAACTTCGGGCTGTCATTCCTCCGCCTCGTTAATCGTGACATCCGTTCATCAAATATGTCATCAAACGTCGAGATTTCCGTAAGCCAGACTCAAATATTTTGCAGAGGGGAAACCACCCCGGGGGGTGGGGGGGGGGGCAACAAGATCTGATATCGGCCTTGAACGTTAGGGACCCTGGGCTGGTGGGGTTGCCAACTGGCCCAGCATCGTCCCCTTGCACGGGGGGAACACCAAGCCCCCCCCCCCCCCCGATGGTATCGCGAGCGCCTGGCTGTTGCTCAAGGACATCGCCAAGACGCGAGTCGTGCTCTGCCCCCCTGGCTTCTCGGGAGCCCAGCCATGGGTGGGCGGTGGAGAATGTGCGCCCTGGCACAGCAAAAAAGAACACACACACACACACACCTGATGCCGTGTGGTGATGATGATGATGTGTGCTGCTGCTGCTGCTGCGTGATGCCGTGTGATTCTTCTGCGATGCTGTGTGCTGTTGTGATGCTGTCCGATGCTAAGTAAACGATACTGTTTTAAATTCATCAGGTAAGGCCCACTGAGCTATAAAACTATTTTTCAGAAGCGACCTGGCCACAAATGATAGCTCAGCGGAGTGGCTTATCACGTGAAAATGTACAGCAGCCAAATACTCGAAACGCGCGATGTTGATTCTAAATGTAGAGGGAAAACCCGGAGGACCTGGAGAAAAATCCTCATGACCAGGGGGAGAGAGACACGCAAACTCCAAATACTGTATACAGCAGGCGTCAGGTTCAGGATCGAACGCACGACCTCCTGTATACCATGCAAGGTAGTTAACATCTCGCCCCCATGGCACCCATCGAGTGATGAAGTGTGCTACCATGTGGTGCTGTGATTCGATGTGATTCGATGTGATGACGTGTTCCGCTGCTGTGTGATGCCACGTGATGTCCTGTGATGCTGTTGTGATGACGTGATGCTACATGACGATGTGTGTTATTACGTGACGCTATGATACTGTTGCGATTACGTGCGATGTCGCACACTGCTACGTGGTGCTGTGCAATGCCATCATATGACGTCGTATGATGCCGTGTGCTGCCATGTGACGCCTTAGGATGCAATGCAATGCTGGAGACAGCGCTGGCAAGTCACGCCACGTGGTGATGCCACGTGACGCCACGCGCCGCCGCGAAGACAGCGATGGGCCCATGGCCGGGATCGCGAGGTCCGTGCGAGGCGTCTTCACGTACCCCCCCCCACCGCCACAACGCGTCCGCGTCTCTCTACGTCCTCACCACCGTCACGGCGCTACCAGGGGCGCTGGTCCCTGGGCTGCGCTGCTGCACGTGCCAGGAGGAGCTGCAGGGCAGTGTCACGCGTGCCAACTGTGCCTCGCTCTTCTTGGCCGTGACCTTCATCGAGCGGACAGGGGTGGTGAACAGCAAATAAAGTGCATTTTCGGGGAGTGCTCTTGCGTTGTTTTATTTTATTCTCCCCCCTGTCTCTTGACACCTCTGCAGGACATGCACGCACTCGCTGTGCACGCATGTGCGTTGAACTTCTTTCGCACCGTGCGTAGCCAACCATGCTAATCGGAGCGCTCTCTCTCTCTCGGAGCAAGAAGACACAGGGAACAGCAACCAGGCGGTGTAGAACTTCAACCAGGACGCCTTTAATCGTACACCGTGAAGTGCGCCGACAGAATCGGCAACTCCGTCAAAGCCCGCACACAAAGATTTTGCCGTCACGATTAGACGTTGATGGCGAATCTCCCTTCTCCGTCTCACTGCCTCCGCTCCCTCTCGATCGCTTCCCCCCCCCCCCCCACCCCCCGATTCTCCGAAAAAGCGCTGCAATTTAACCCACTCGGAATAATCACCATCAATTAACGTCAACAACAACACATAACGTCAACAACAACACATCTAACGTCAACAACAACTCACGAGTAACACAACGTGTTTTTAGACACCACGAAACGGTGAAGGTCGTGGTGAGTGGGGTGGGGGGGGTGACTGGGGTCGGCGGGCAACACTTCACAACGATGCTCGATACTGACGGATGAGTCAGATTTCGCCGCCCCGATAGAAGGAAAATAAACCAAACGCATTGTGCATTGTTTGGTGACGTTCTGCACAAAGGACGTGGAGCGGATCGAGTCTGGACATTTTTGCGAGCGAGCGCAGAAGATAAGGCGGTAAACAGATTCGTTATCGGCCATCTCGTTACTGTATTTAAAACGGACGGAGGAAAGAAACACAACATGCAGGACGACACTGCAGGCAGATGCCCAACGCGTCGAGCGGGCCGGAATTGAGAGGCATGAGGCGCGAACGGAGGCGTAGAAGGATTCCGTTCTCAAATGGTTTATAAACGACAGACGCTTTGAGAAAAGAAAAAAAAAACAATTCTGCTGCGGTCACTGGAAGAAGAAGCAGAATTTTTTTTTATTCAACAGTCGCATCACAGCTGCGGCGAACAATGTGTTTCCTCGACACGTGATATGTCAATTTCGACGAAACATCGTTCCAGCTGCGAGCATCCAAGCGCTGAGCTCCCCACCACACGTGCATGCACAGATGCGTACGCGCAGACACGCAAAGGTGTGCACACGCGCATGTGCACGTGCGTAGGCACGTGGGTGCAGACGCAAATACAAAGATGTCCCGTATAGCCTGAAGAGACTGTTGGGGTCAGTGCCGCTAGCGAGCACCTGTGAAGGCCAACACAGCGCAAGAGTTGATGGCTGGCCAACACCGCGCCTGGCCGCCTTTGTCTCCTCGGTGGCGATATTTGCACACCGCACCAGTTACCCACTGAAGGTTGAGTCGACCTAGGGGACACGAAGGATCGGTTCAAATATACGTCACCGTTATTGGCCGCGAGTGCAATGGACAGGAGGTACACGGTCAATGGGCTCGCATAATGCGCATGCATAATGTTCGTTGATTCATTAATCCCCCATTACTCTGCGCACGCAGAACACACAAGAGGAGTTGCCATCACATCTACGCCTCTATGTAAGGAACGAAACAGGTGGACTTCCCCGCAGATCTGGCTGTCGCCTGATGAAGCTAGTTGTAATTACTGGCGAAACGTCGTACTTAGATTGTAAATGTTGTGGCTTGGCACGTTCTGTTCACGTGACAACCCTTACTAGTTGGCTGTGTCGGGTGGTGGCGGGTTTAACAACACATTTATATATTTACGTGATCTAACCCAAAAAAAACCTCTATTATGGATGGACATTGGTCGCGAAAGCCTCCTACGTGTTAAACTTATCCTTCTACCCCTTGATGGTCTTCACAGCCCCCACCCTGGTCCCTCCATATGGGCCACCCGGAGCTACGGTGGGGGGGGGGGGGTGCCTCCCTTTTCCCCTTGCGCCAATTGCCCCCCCCCCCCCCCCCACGGCCATATGTAAGTTACAAAAACACAATGTCTTCCAGCGCCAGACGGAGGAGTTGGGTCAGCCGGGCCTGGGTTTGATGATGGCCCAAGTTCACGGTCCAGGCGTCACGGCGGCAAAAAGTTAACTACTTCGCCTGTTACGCAGGAAGTCGTGTGTTCGATCCCGACCCTGCCGCCTGCTGTATATTTGGAGTTTGCGTGTCTCTCTTTCCCCCCATGATCGCGTGGATTTTTCTCCAGATCCTCCGGTTTTTTTCCTCCACATTTAGAATCAACATCAGAGTACTTAGCTGCTATACATTTCCACGTGATTAAAAGTCCCTTCGTTGTGACAGCCAGGTCGCTTCTGAAAAAGAGCCACATAGCTCAGTGGGCCTTACCTGGTAAATTAAGAAAATCGTTTTTTTTAGTACGCTCGGTGCGCAATCACTCGTGGAGCAAGGACTACGCTGCCGACGCCGCTGTCGTCGGCGCTGGCACTAGTCCCGGCGTCTGCTGCCGCGCGAACGCGGACGTGGATGGGGAAGGACGGGCGACCTTCTCGCGTTTCCCACGCAACGAGCGCTTCCCGGGCAAGGCATGAATGTCAGCCGGAGGGGTTTTGATGGTCGAGTGCCGTTACGTCAGGAGCGCAAGTCAACCATTCGGCGAAATGTCACGGAGACACTCGGCTAAAAAGTCACGGGAAAGTGATTCAAGACGCTGCCTCCGCCGCCTTAGCAGCAGCGGTGGTAGCAGCGGCGGCAGCAGCAGCGTAGGGATTTGATTAACCATGGACTGACCTTTGCATGTGCAAGCACACTTCTGCGCTCCTGCGTTCGATTTTGTTTTCAATTGTCTTGCGGTCGGCAAGGCCACGTGCGCTTCAGCCTCCAACGATTTCACCGAGCCCCCATCAAACTTCAGTGCTTTTGCCTCAACGTGGACATAAGAGGGTGGTGGGAGAAAGTCTGACGGAGGCCATTTCCATTCATCGCACCGAATTCATCTGCACAGCGGCCAACACAAGGCTCATGTGGGTTCTTGTTGCGTAGCTCTCCGTGTTCGTGCCGTCCGGCTAACTCTCCCACGTGTTTGCGAGTTGCGACGAGTGGCGTCTGGGCATGGGGTCCAATGTGGGGCGAAACGCCGGACGTCGCGCCGAGCAACAGCTCTTGGCACGCGGAGCGAAACGTCGAGCAACGCGTGGTATAGCGCGAAAGCACGTAGGATAGCTGCTCGTTGCTGGTTCGCGCTCGAGCACGGGCAGACCGGCTGTCAGACACAAACACAAGATGTTCTTTTTGCGTGCGGCTTTTGCGTAACGGCTCCTAAGTTCACGTCCGGGTGTGATGGCCAACAGGACAGGTTGTGGGAGCGGGGGGGGCGGGGCTGTAAATCACGAGGCCGACGCCACTGCGTCTCTCGGGCTCGAGCGAGCAATGATGGGGGGGGGGGGGGGGTGGGGGGCAGCTCTCAAAGGCGAACACGAGAAAGTGAACGGAGAAGTTGGCGATTGTGGGGAAGAAACAAAAAAAAACGCAACCAGAGGCGATGAATAGGCATGCCAAGGTAGAGCAAAGCTTTCCATTTGCCCCCTTGCCTTTGTCCAGTTAGCATTGTTGCTGTTTACACAGAGTGGCAAAGGTTTGCCGTACCTGAGCGAGGGGGGCGGGTGCACGGGGTGGGGGTGCGCGTGCGACGTCCGGGGAAGGGTGGGGGGGGGGGCAACCCTCAGAGCCCACGTTGGGCTCAGCGAGCGGCTAATCACGCGATATTCTGGAATGATAACAGCGCGGGGCGATTATTTTGGCACAAGCAGAGACTTGACTTGCCCGCCGCGTCGATGGGGGGGGGAGGGAGGGAGTTGGCTGAATTCCTGATGCAGCGATGCAGTTTGCGCAACGTGCCACCAGGTTTTTTTTTACCCAAAACATTGTCAGACAAAGCCGTAGAGACGCGCGCACACACACCGACACACACACACGCGCGCGCTGACACAGACACACACACACACACGCGCACTGACACACACAAACGTGCACTGACACAGACACACACACACGCGCACTGACACAGACACACACACGCACGCGCTGATACAGACACACACACGCGCACTGACACAGACACACACACGCACGCGCTGACACAGACACACACACGCGCACTGACACAGACACACACACGCGCGCTGACACAGACACACACACACACGCTGACACAGACACACACACACGCGCGCTGACACAGACACACACACACACACGCGCTGACACAGACACACACACACGCGCTGACACAGACACACACACGCGCGCACTGACACAGACACACACACACACGCGCTGACACAGACACACACACACGCACTGACACAGACACACACACACACACGCGCTGACACAGACACACACACACGCGCGCACTGACACAGACACACACACGCACGCGCTGACACAGACACACACACGCGCGCTGACACAGACACACACGCGCTGACACAGACACACACACACGCGCGCTGACACAGACACACACACGCACTGACACAGACACACACACGCGCGCTGACACAGACACACACACGCACTGACACAGACACACACACACGCGCTGACACAGACACACACACACGCGCGCTGTACAGCACTACGACAAGTGGAGAAGGCTCCGGTGGGAGGTTGGGGTGCGCCGCTGGCGAACGGTTCCAGCTGGCTGTTCCTGAGATCACAGACGACGCGGAGATCCAGAGGATGACGGGCAATGGCACTGCCTCCCCCCGCCCCCATGTCCCTTGAGGTTATTAGCGTAGGGGCTGGCATTCGCTCGCCGTCCCGTGTCTTCTGAATTAATCTGTGTTGTTATGATGGATCGGTGTGGTGATAATGGATTAGTGTGGCTATGATGGATCGGTGTAGTGATAATGGATTAGTGTGGTTATGATGGATTTGTGGGGAGGAGCGGCGACGTAGTGGTTAGTGCACTGCGCTCTGAACCCACTGACCAGCCAGGTAGGATCCGCGAGGTTGACTCCACCACTTCAACCACGGCAAGAAGATTTATTCGACTCCACTCCGAATACATTCAACCTGCCCAGCTACTGGCTGCTGACTGGCCGCCTTTTCTCTCCTGACGCTACCGTGCACACGAAAAGGTTCCATCATCAGCATAATCAGCATTGACGTCGCCTGATTAAAAGGGAGAAAAATACAGGCTAAAAAAATACCAATTTATTCGTCCAAAAAATGGTGGGTGTGTCACAGCCATAATTAAACATTTTCAGGAGTAGGGGGGGTGTCCAGAGCCCCACAATACTTGCATTTCCCTGCACAATCAGACAGGGGGTGTAGGTCGAACAGCATTATTAATTTCTTATAAACCAGCAGTCGAACTCCGGTCATCCTCACAGCAGCAGCTTTGGCGAACCATCGAACAAAGATGGTCACTGCATTCTGCGCTTTGAAATGTGTTTCTGCAGCCATCTGGAATGCTCTTCCTTTCAATATTAGCAAGCCGGCGGAACCATGCACTTTCAAATCTATGTTGAAAACATTTCTTTTAGAACTGCTTTTTGTGTTTAAGTTTGCTATCCTTCCCCCGCATCTCTGATTAGCACAGTTGGCTACGTACTGTGCGAAAGAAGTTCAACATATGTAACACCTCGATGAGATTCTAGAATGGATCCGCTACTGCCAGTCGGACGAGCTGGAGGGGCCGAATAGCCTCCACCTCTCGCTTGTAACCTTTTTTACGTTTGCCGTCCGTGTACCAGAGCAGGAATTGGTACCACCTAAAGTAGCAAGCCATTTCGCAGTGTCCGATTTATTCGGATGGCTAATACGAGTGAATCGCTGGATGGATATCCCCGCTTGTTTCAAATGGATGTCACGTAATTTACTGCTATTGGTTACAGAAAGGAATTGCAACCACTAAAGCTATTGCCCGCCTCAGGTGGTAATGACAAGTGATATATATGTCTGCTCCAGGATCACGGACTATCTTCACAGCTTCATGTTGTTGGACCCCCATTGCGACAATTTCGGCAGGCTGCCGACCGACGCACACACAACGCTAAAGCGTCCACACGCTTAAACAAGCAATTAGGGGCGGCTCCCATCGCCCTGGGTGGTGGCCCTGAACAAGTGGTGGAAATTCCACGTTACTGTGACAGTGAACAGTCGCTCGGCCACTGACGTTAACCGTGACAGTGAATGGCGTGCGTTTTTTTCCCCAAAACACTATTTGAACAGAAAGCGGAGAACGTCAACACATCGAGACAAAGACAGAGATCCCCCGTTTCACCTTAAGAGGCTGTTGAGGCAAGCGCTGTTAGCGAGTAGCACCATATGAAGGCCGGCATGGTACACGAGGGGGTGGGTGGCCAGCACCACTCCCCGAACGCCTTTGTCTGCCGAGTGGCGATGTTCACACACCGCACCAGGAACTCATTGGGGCTGAATAAACCTAGAGGAGACAGAGGACCGGTTCAAATGATCGTCACTGGTGTTGTCCATGAGCAGGAATCGAAATGGGGACACCGGGTTTGTAGCGAAGCGCGCTAACCGCTGCACCGCCGCTCCCCCTAGGAGCACACGCACACATGTATAGGCGCTTTGTTCGTGCTCGCCACTTTCTCCCAGTATGTACGCAAGTTGAATTTCTTTCGCACCGTACTTAGCCAACCGTGCCATCGGAACACAAACACCACAAGCAGCGCTCCAAGCGCATGAACATCTCTGGATGCCGGCGGGGAGACGTTATCACCCTCGCCTGCTACGCAGGAGGTCGTGGGTTCGATCCTGGACCCGGAGGATGCCTGTTGTATATTTGGAGTCAGCGTGTTCTCTGACCGTGGTGGTCGGATTAATTTTTTTTCTCCGGGTTCCTCCGGTTTTGCCCTCCACGTTCAGAGAGAACACGCGTTCGGATGAAGTGCAACTGCTCCGATAAATTCACACACGCGACGATAACAAGCCACTTCGGTGAGCCGTTATCACGCGTGGCCACTGCGCCTCTGTTAAAGGGCTCCGAGCTCAGCGGGATTTTACCGATGAATAAAATCGTTTAGTTTGGCAGGTAGAGTCGGCCCAGGTCCCGGCCGGAGCGGGCGCGTACGCGAGTTTATTTAAAGTTAAGCCGGACGACGTCACTCGAACGATATGTGCTGAGTAAATTTGCCTCCCCCCCCCCTCCCCACCTGAAACACAATGCCCCTTGTTAGGCAGCGCCTCACTGTTGGGGCGCCTGGGAGCCACGCAATCGCTGACCCCACGCGGCGGCCAAGCACCGGCCCAAGTGTCAACAGGGCGCGCGGCGGTGGCTCTTTGTCGCGTCGTGACAGGGCGCGACGTTTCGCCACACGCGCCGGGAGCTTCTTCTGTCGGGAATCGTGGCCGGGAACGAGGCGCGCGGGCGAATCCTCGACAACGCGCGCGACAGTGTGGTCCGTTTTGTTGCCAGAAAAAAGGGGAAAAACCCTATTATTATATTTTGGTACTGGCAAAGGAGGTCTAATGACGTAGATGCTTACCCCGAGCCTTCATTACTTTGAAAGTGCATTGTCTTTGAGCTGTACGCCTTTTGGCGTCCTCTGGTCTAGCACCAATTGAGGCGAGGCTCAAGAGAAAGCCGTCTCTGGTGTGGACCAATCAGTTTCACGGACAATGCCAATATATTATCACGGTATGCTTTTTGTTTGCATTTTGACCACAAGTATTGTGGTTAATGCACACATGATTCCTTGTAAAAAGGTTTCAGTTTTGTTGCCAAAAAAAGGGGGGAAACCCTATTATTAGTGTGAGACAAGGTTGACCCCCCTCCCCACCTCGCCCCCGCCCCACCAAAGCGTGTCAGTACCATTTTAGACCGAAAAGTCACTTCGGGTTCAGTCATTACCACCACCGCTCCCCTCTGCACGCCCCCATGCCTCCTGGCCCACACCTTCTACTCCCTCTCCCCAGGAGGTCCCAATCGCTCAATATTTACAGGCAGCAAACACGAAGCTGAGAGAGGGGCGTTTAAGAGAGCAGCGAGGGAGCAGAGCGAGCGGCAATGGCTAGTGCACGGCGGTGCGTGCGTGTGTGATTGATTGATGGACGTGTGTGCGGTGCAATGGTCTAGGGGGCTCTTAGCTGTCACCCCCCCCCCCCCCTGCAGTGTCTTAAAGGACAGAGGCGACGCGCGGGTCTCTCAGGTAAAGCGCGCAAAGAATGTGTCTGAACACGCGGCCGGGCAAAAGGGCTAAACGGCGCGAGCGTTGTGGACACAGACCTCAAAGAGCGCCCGAGACCAAATAAACTTGAACGCGATCGATGCGGTGATCGATGCGATGGTTGGATCTGTCGAGCCCGGAGTTGTAGCGCCCGGACGGGTGGCCATCGCCACCGACTTTCCGGCTGTTGTAGGCGGCGAGGTGACGCTGAGCGTCGCCCCTTCGTGTCATTCACGTGCTACGTCGAAGGCGCATTGCCCCAAACGTCACCTAATATATATTTTTTCCTTTTAAGGCCACACACAGTGCTATTGGCGGACGCATTGAGTTTTTACATATGGGTCGCCGGGTTTTCCTCCCATACGAAGCCGAAACAACGGAATTGGCCCAACCATCCCGTTGCAAGATGCCCCTATAAAGAGTTATGAGACTCATTGAAGCTATTGCTGGACACACGACGCAACCGACGTTATCATTATTATTATTAGAGCCGCGGCCACTTCTGATGCTTAAAAAAAAAATCGAATGACAATGGTACTTTGTTTTCATGGAGGGGGGAAAAGTATAATTCCGTTCGTGCAATCATTCGACAGACATTGTTTTTCTATTTATGTAATCGTTTTCCACATGCGGTGTATTTTCGCATGGCGCTGCGAAGCACAAAGATATATTTGTAGGCAATGAGCCAGATCGGTGCTCAGAGACCCAGGAATGTAAAATCATTCCTCCTGCTAATTGTCAGAGCGGCCCACAAAGCGCCAGGCCACCTTGGCCAACGGGCAGACAGGAGGTCGCGCGTCCCGATAACGCCGCTGCCCTCGCTAACGTTGAATGGGATAGAAAGCAGCGCTTCGTGTGTGTGGAGGTGCTGTGGCTGGGGAGTGTTGGGGGGGGGGGGGTGCCTTGCGTTTTCTACATCAAGAATGCAGGTTCTAATCCCCTACCTCAGACTACACAGACAATGTTATTAATAATTCCCCACCTCGGCTACAGCGTCTCTCTGCGTCGAGCGATGATGGCTCTAAGCTTAAGAGCCGCGGCATAGTGGTTGAGGCGCACTGCGCTACCAACCCGAAACTGGCGACATGAGTTCGATTCCTGGCTGCGGCTAAAACAAGTGACGTGTGATATCCGAGCCAGCATGGTGAAGTATAGTCAAACAAACTCCCACTACCCCATGTTAGACAAACTCAAACGACTGGCACTCGAATGGCCTTCATCCAGCAGTGGACGAAGGGCTGTCATTTGTGTTCGTAGAATTTTCATTATAATCTGTATAACAATGTTAATACATTTCAATGTAATGCGGGATTTTAATCTTGAACAAAAAAATAATATGCATTGATCATATTTATTTGTAACCATAAAAATTAATCCTATTAACCCTTAACCCACGTCCAAAGATAATTTCAGCAGGGACGGCGGGGGGGGGGGCAACACCTCTTGTTTGTCCCACCCCCGCCCCCCCCACTAAGCCAATTAAAGTTGTGTAGGAGAGAGGTGGAAATTGCTCCCCCCCCCCCCCGCTATTTGCTGGAAGCGGCGCTTAATATCTATTCTTAATATTTCCTGGGTCGCTGGCCCAGACTGGAGCAGGCCGGCCGACGACGATTAGCCACTGCCCAAATGAGAGGCGGACTGGATGTGATGTGCCAGGTGTGGAAATAATTTCCCAGTTCCCAGGTGGCCGATCGGGACGAACTAAAGGACGCCGCAGCAGACCAACCGCAAGCGGTTAGAAGAAAGACGACCACTGGTGTTAATTATCGTACCCACATATTTTTGATTCATTATACATATTTATACAGGTGGGGGGGGGGGGGGGGGGGGGCAGGACAGAGTCCCCTCGAGTGCTACGAGACCGGGCCCAGGGCTCCTCAAAACAACGGAGCCCGACCTCAGTGGTGGATCCAAGGTTGGGGAGTTGCCGGGGGGGGGGGGGGGGGGCAACCGACCGCTCCCTATGAGACTCCAAAAGTTAGAATTGTTGATATCTACCAGATAAATACATGTGTTTTTAATTTAAAATGTTGGCAATTTTTGGATGCCCCCTCCCGCCCCCATTCCGTCCCCCTTGAGGCTTTCAGCAGGCATCTAGAAACTTCCCAAGGTGGGCAGGGAGGCGTAGGTGTCCTGAAATATCAAGATCGTTACATGGGGCCCTATATTAAGAAACAACACATTTTAAGTATTTTCTCTGGATAAATATCAATAAAACACCAATTTTCAGGTTCTCTAGTGGGGGTGGGGAGGCGGGAGTCACCCCCATCGCCCCCCCCCCCCCATCCCCCCATCCTCTGAGTCCACCACTGCCACACGCCATGCTGTTGAGCCTTTCCTGGGCAGACAGCAGAGCTTAAGAAGGTATTTTCCTCTTAAGAGAAGAAAACGCGAAAAAACACACGAGGCGTTAAGCTGTGACTGGCAGCTTCATGAGGCTGAGGCATGCGCGGTTGTATCGCGATCGCGTAATCTCGCCCGCATATTTTTCCCTGAGAAATTCTCCCGACGTAAAAATTATTTATTTTCGCCCGCCGCGATAAATAATTAGGGACATATATATTGCGCGCACACCCGCACGCACGCGCTGATAAATATTACCGCGCGCGCGAGTTCCCTCGCGTGCAAACCTCCCAGTTAACGTGGAATGTTGGGCCGACGTTGGGCCAATGGTTTCAAGCACGTGCCAACAACGTTGGCCCAACGTTGTTGTCATGTTGACTGAGCTCCACCCCTCCCCCCATGCCTCGCTCAGTCTCTCTCTCTCTCTCATTGTCAGTTACATTCATCTTTCCACTGTTGTGTAAGCGTTGAGCGTCAAAACAAACCACGATTCGTATCGACTGTACCTGCTGATGAGGCCTTGAAATCGAAACCAGAACGGACTGGAGTTTTGCCTGCTCGAACAAATACTGTCGGGTTACATCGGTCAGCGAAGCCCATTGGTTGATGCTCGGAGATGAACGAAGGCAATATCTGTTGATATTTTCATTTGGATTGTGCCCTCACCTTATTGCTCCACCACAATGCACGAGGTGTTTATTTTTATACGTGAACGCCTCCCCCCCACCACCACCACCTTGTCGATTGAGTGCTCTCTCCATTAACATTTGGGAACTAAGCAAGCGATCGTTTAACACGCCCAAATCTGCTAATGAGATTCTGAACGTGTCGAAACTGGTCGCCAATTTGCCCGCGTAAACAAACGCTGCAGGGGCAGTATATTTGGCGGGAATAATACAATCGATCTGACGGAGAGAAGGGAAAAAAAATACATTTTATTTTCGCACGGCGAAATGAACAGGGGCCCCCGTTTATGACCGCTGTGACACGTCGGCCCATCGCGCGATTTGTAACAACCTCTAAATTTCACAACAACAATCCACAAGATCACGTACAACGCATTCCTGCAAACTGTCCCCCCCCCACCACCTCCACCCATCTCTCTCCCCCCCCCCCACCTCAAATATTTTCGCACACCCGAGGCCCCAGACCTGTCCGCTCATCAGCTCGAGATGTGCAGGACATTCATGTGGATTTAATATTTTTTTTCGCTCGCTCTTAAAACCCGAGCGATGCAGGCAATGGCGAGGGAAGAAATTCTAACAATAAAAAAAAAATCTCCGTCTGGTATTTTGTTTTTGAAACCCAAGAGCTCGCTCGCTCTCTCTCTCTCTGCCTGACGGGGCGCGAGGTGCGAATGTGGGATGTTTTATCCGCGATGGATGCCCTGTCGATGGTTTTATTTGTGAAGTTCTGTAATGAGGCATCAAGTCGTGCGGGCAGAGAGATGTGGGCAGCACACGGAGAGTGGCATTCCTGCCGAGACAACCGAAACCTCGCGACGATCACGCTCACCGTGACCACACTCACCTGACACACGCAGCAGACTAACCATGAGCTACTTACCATGAGAAATTCACCATGAGACCACTCAGCCGAGACGCTCGCTTAAGATACTAACAATGAGCTGGACACCATGAGCTTCTCTTAAATAAATGTTATTTTGTTCAATCAGGTGATAACTTGCGAGACCAGGATGAGTCTGATTTGCAAGAGTGACCTGGAGCATTAGTCTGCCAGTAGGGGGTGATTACTAATGTATACTCTGTATATAAGTGAGTGAGTAATTGAGACATTCTCCCAAGACACCTGGCACACTCACCTCATATACTTACCTGGGACGTTCAAACATAAGCTCCACTGACCTGACCCACACAACCCTGAGACACCAGTGGTGTCGCTGTTCAGTGCGCAGGCGGTGCAACTGCACCAGGACCAGGTGCAGGCTTACCAAGTGGGGGCAGGGACATCGGACACAGGGCCCCATTTAATTCCTTCCACCAGGGGCCCACGCCAACCACACTACGCCGCTGTGAGACACTCACGGGATTCTGAAAAGCAACTCACTCAGAGTTGCACAGCAAGCACCCACCCACTCACACCATGTGACACTCATATCTGAAAGCGTATGCCTGCACATCTTAATGTCGAAATTAGAAATAACGTCAACGTAGAACGTGCCACGGGAGATCAGCGGCACGGTCGTTCATGCACCGCGCGATGAAACTCGTTCCCCAGTTTGAGAGTCACCACCACGGCCAACATCAGTGGCAAGCGGTAACTGAACCGGTCCTCGGTGCCCCCCTTCACCAACCCGCACTGACGAGCGCGGTGAAGTACGGTCAAACAACCCCCCGACCGACATGGCGCGGGAGATCTTCATCCGGCAGTGAGCTTTAAATTATTATTAATTATACAATAAATGTGTGTATGTTTAATTTGCCCCCCACCCCCCTCATGTACATACAAGTGTTTCGCGCAGCGTGTGTTGCGTTTATACTGAACGCAAATCTACATGGCGTGTGTTTATTACGCTCGCCAGCGTGTCGTTGAAATGGCTTAAAATGGTTTTAAATTCACAGCGTTATAACGTAGCGAGCCACCTAGGATTTACAGAAAATCCAGGACATGTCCTGGGAAGAAGTGGAAGGATATCTCACGATACCAGACGCGGGCAGGCCTACACGTGAATGCATCTTTTGGAGTGCCATGTTGTTACGCAACGAACATGAACCGGATCTTCTAACAGATTCTCCTGCGCAACAAAGAAAAAAAACTAACGAAAATAATCTTGGAAAAACCGGGACGAGGTGATAACCCTACGTCGCCACGGTGGCAAAATGTTAACTACCTCGCCTGGTATGGAGGAGGTCGTGGGTTCGATCCCGACCCTGACGTTTGCTTTATATTTGGAGTTTGCATGTTCCTCCCGTGGTCGCGTGGATTTTTCTCCGATTTTTCCCTCCACATTTAGAAACATGCTGTACATTCCCACACGATAAGTCACTTCGTTGAGCTATCATTTGTGGCCAGGTCGCTTCTGAAAGAGAGCTACATAGCTCAGTGTGGGCCTTACCTGGTAAAATACAAAAAAAATGTTCAGTTTAGTTTGTGGGTGCTGGCGGTGGAGCGACGGAGGAGCTGAAAGCTGAAACGCGTTTAAGCAGTCACTTCAACCGGCGGATGGGAGACTTGTGGGTGTGCACTTGACTGCCGGCGGGAGGATTAATTCAGGAATCCCAATCGTTCAACAACAAAATCGTCCCGTTGAGTGGAGATTTTTTTTTCTGTTGTTGTTGTTGTTGCCGCCGCCGCCGCCCGCTGCTGCGGCTGCAAAAATGTCTGTTCTCGATGATACCAAAAAAATGAAAAAACACCCCACCCACTCCAAACCTGGGTAACAAACACCGGCACGGGAGAGCGCACGCACACACGCACACACGACGACGACGACGACGACGCGCAGCCAAAGGTTTGCGCAAACAGCGGGACGGAGTGACCGCAGCCCTGCCACATATCCAGGGGCAAAGATCAAAGGAGATCTAACCTAGGGCGTTCGCCGAGATTTACCTTCATGCCACCACGCACCACGTGATAAGTTTGGCGGGGGGAGGGGGGCAGAGGCGGGTGGTGGAAGGGAATTCTCCGTGGTCCCTATCTCAAACACTCCTCATCGTTCGTTTCCACGGTCAATGGGCACCAGGCTCTGCTGGCCCAGTACAGGTCCAATATTGACCAGAGAATGCGACCCGCGGGTTAACGAAGGACGTCGCTCCGGGGGAATCCGTCGCTTCGTTTCACCAACCTGCACCTGTCCTGGTTTTCTCAGAATAGTGCTCCGATTGCGGTCGCTGTCCCAGCTGTTATCAGTTGTGTAACGACACACCACATTTACAGGCAGGTCTCCTCTCTTCTGATCTTGTGAGATATTCCTCGTTGCACGATGCATTCTGGGTGGTTTTTTTTTCTGCCTCGGATGTGGCAACCCTCGATAACACAATTTCACACGGACTCCTGCTGAACCAATCATCAATCACAAACCACCATGTGAAGTCCCAAACACGCCTTCAACCAATCACTAATCACAATAACTCCCGACACCCTATCAACCAATCAATCACCAATCACTTAAAGAACTCCCACATGTCCTGAATCACTCCTGGCATGGCCATCTATAGGTTTCTGGAGGCCCGGAGTAATATGCCATGTAGACACCCCCTGCCGCCCCCCCCTCCCGCCTTATCCCACCATCCGCAGAGCTGTTTTGTGGAGCTCTCTTTTGTGTGAAGCCCAGGGAAGAAAAAAAATATCACTCCTTTTGCCCCCCTCCCACACTCTGGGTGGCCCTGACTACAAGTACTCCAACACTCTCTGAACCAACCACCAATGAGCACAACAACTCGAACGCTCTCCGTGCCGACCAATAGCCAATCACAGCAACAAGAGCCCCCCCCCGCCCGCCACCTCACCGATCCGACACTCGGCGTGCCTTTTCAACGAAAAAAAAACGCCTTCAAATGAGGGAGCCGTCCTGCAAGCCCCTGTCAGCCGCGAGTATAAATCAATGGCGCTTAAACTGAAGAGCATATATTGACCCAGTTAGTGGTGGCGAGGGGCCTCAACGTGCAATAGAGACGTAAGGCTCAGACAATGGACATGTGACCCCCGCCACCGCCACCGCCGCGCCTGCATTCCTAGCCACAGCCTGCGAAAATGAGCTTACATTTCAATCTCGCCACAGAGGCTGGCTCGGTGCCCACAAAAATCTGTTTCCTTAGCGCACCGGTGGGGCAGCGTGCAGGTGGCACCCATCACCCAACCACCCACCCCCACCACCACCCACCCAACACCCCCCCCCACCCATGCCTTCACCTACTGCCTGCCGAATACAGTAGCTACATCATTATCATTACCAACAACAACAACAACATCATCATCATCGTCAATCGGCAGCAGTCGTGATTAATCCACCACCGGGTGAATGCCTGTAGAAGGAATGAGTTGGCCGACAAGAAAGAATTCAATAACAAATGACTTGATTACAATGTAAACATCGCACATCATAACAGCGCCCCCCCCCTCCCCCAAACTCTCCCTCCTCCTCCTTGGTGGTAGACTCACGCCCGCTTGCAGGAAAGGTTGCGGAGGTCGCCTTGGTGCTGTGCCGGGAAAGCTGTCACCGGCGGTGCCCTTCGAACGGTTCAGATGAGATGTGACGCGAGGCGCTTTTGGGATGCGCAGGCATCGAAGCGAGTGTAGCACAAATGCAAAGGTGAGACGATTCTGATGCAAACTTTCATATTTGCAAAAGGCTGTGACGAATGAGTTTAAAGGAGAAAGAATGCAATGCAGCAGCAGGAGCTGCATCAGCAACAGCAGCCGTGATCAATCCACTGTTGGATGAAGGCATGACAAAGGGTTATTTGGTCAGAAGCAAAACTATCTATACTTCGCCAAATAAATGGACGTAACTTTTCATACGTATTTTTTTTCTTTTAATGCCAAACTGTCATTAACAAATGCGTTCAGGTTTATTGTTGTTGTTGCTGTTTGGAAAACGGCTAAAGTGAATCAACATATTTAAATGCATTTTCATTCGAATCATCATCACCGTCAACATCGGCCGTGATCAATCCACTGCTGGACGAAGGCCTCCATTCCCCACCCCACCCCACACCATCCCCCAAAGCCATCTCCACCTCTCACGCTCCACTTAAGAATCCTTCCAGCTCCCGCTGCGTACGAAGCCAATTTATATCGATGCTGCGTCTCTGCAAGCGTTCGTCCCTCGCTCGGCTCTCACTCCGCCGTGGGCCTCGACCGCTGGCCACTGTCCCTTTGCGGCGCGTCGAAGCTCATGCCCACACGCTTCGCTGGACAGTCGCCGTGGCGATAGCTCTACCTCGAGAAATGTTTTCCCATGCAGGTGTAGTCCCACTCTCTGTCGCAGGTGTAATTCCAAGCACCTGCCCGCCTCTCCATGCTTCTTTGCACACTCATTCAGCTTTTGTTCCATGCTCCTTTGTCAAGGGTCCACGTTTCTGAACCACACGTCAAAAGCGGGTAATGTACACTGATTAAATCGTTTCTTCTGCAGGCGCACTGGTATGTTGCTTTTTCATCGCGGTATGTTGGTGGGAAACCGGAATACTCAGAGAAAACCCACCGTGCACATCAGGGGATAAGGCTTAATGGTTGCACAGTCACAACCCACTTGCTCTACTGCCATCTCCTGGCCATCTCGTGGTCCGGCGGGTTTTGGGTACTTCACAAATCTCTATGTGATCCACCAACCGTAAGTCTTCACAGCACTCGATCAAGGTAGCATGAATCTATCTCCACGGGGATATAAAAAAGGTATTTCATTATTTACAAAAAATGTAACCAAGTGGGATTATTCAGCAGACGTCGCTGGTACGGACAGCAGCCGACGGTGGAGAAGAACAACAGGGTGGTAGCCGGGGAACGGAACGCGTCCGGGGTGGGGAGATGGAGCGATGAAAGGTGCCAGGTGGATCGTTAAATTGCAGGACCGCGACAGATGAAGACCACCTTGGGGGAAGCCTTCATCCAGTAGTGGACCAAGGCTGAGGATGATGATGCTGGATATTAATAGAGGGCATGCACCCCGCCCTTGAGCTTTTTGGTGTAAGATCAGGAGAATACGATCTCAAATCAAAAGTGAAATTGCCGCCCCGCTGCTCAAACGAGCAATAATGCGGCGATCATTTCCGCAGGGGGGGGGGGGGGGGTGGTGGGGGGGGAGCGGCCCTGAGCCAGTGCTGGAAGTTCCACAGTATCATGGCAGTAGCAAGTCCATCCGAAGCAGCACTGTGGACTTCCTACACAAAGTGGCACTCATGTTATTGGCTTGGGAAGTAATGATGATGATGCTGCTGATGATGATTAACCAAGTCGACCCCCAACTGGGATTTGAGTATGAAACGGTCCAATTGCGAGCGGAGAACATCTGAGCAGGCCTGTGATGAAACCACCTCGAACATACACAATCTCATCAGAGCTGGCCAGAGCTCGTAAGCCAAGCAGAGTTTGAGCCTGGATAAAGGACTTATTGTGGGTGACCACGACGCGTGAGAGGTACTGTAGGCTGCAGGGCTACGTTGCAGGCGGCAGTGGGCAGTGCCTCAAAAATGCATCGTTGGACTGTATATCTATGCTCCCCTAGTCTATATGCTCCCTGCGCCGACATGTGTGGTGAAGTATGGACACGTGAGTTGTTGTTGCTTAAACACGTGACGCCTTTCTGGCGCAAATCTGCCAAGGCATGGGAGGCGTCCGTCATACAGTCATCCAGCAGTGGATTTGCAAAAGGGCTGCTGTACATGACTCAAAAAGAGCTGTAAATCTGGCCACAGCTTCACCCGGACGAATGTCCACAGAGAGCCTCGGTCCGCTACGTTCAGGACAACAAAAATATCCGTCAATGTGCAAATACGCTTTTCACACCTCCGAATGGCACGTTTGGATGCGTACGGCCCGAAAGAATTTCAGCCTACATACGTCCATACGTTATTGCCTAACCGACAGCTAGTGCATGAACATGTAAATTGTCTTTTCTCTCCCGACAACAGCTGCAACTTCCTGTCCAGTTAATGTTTACAAAGTCGATCGTTTAAAAGCTTATTACGTCAAAAAAAGGACGTGGTTTTTACAAAACACGTATTTAATTGCTCGGCGTGGGAGGCCACGGTGGCACGCGAGTGCGAGCAACAGACGCACACGCATCGCTCGCTCGCTCGCACACGCAGCGCTCGCAAAGGTTTCAATTTCACTTTTTTTAATCATTCATTTACCAGAATTGTAGTTTTGTAAAAATATATTACTAAACATGCTGGGAAATGTTTCAGTTCCACTGCTGGATGAGGGGGGGTTCTTGTGATGCCCGTGCAGGTTCAGGGTTGAGGATGTATTTTCAGCCACTCTGGGCAGTGCAGGTTGGTGAAGACTGGGAGCATTTTACGAGGAAGCGTAGAAGTTCGGTACAACAGTTACATTTGCTGCAGTGTCCTCTGCTGCCCACATCGTAAGCCCTACCGCCACCCGATGGAAAATAGCTTGTAAGTGCTGGTCATCCGCGTAATAACTACCCAGGCTCAAGCTTGCTTAGCTTTCACGATCTTCCGAGATCGGGCGTATTCAGAAGGGGGATTGGTCATCGGATAAAAAAAATATATTATTTAAAAAAATCAACAGCATGACTAAATATATAATATACGTCCTTCCAAAACCTTACCCTGTCCGTTAACAGAATTACAACGTGCAACGGTCCAACGTACATTGCCGAATAGACGCATTCATGACGCAGCGAATGATTGCCGAGTGGAAACAAGGTGCGCGTGATGGATTAAATCCAATCACCAGGCGGTGATGATCAGGGCGATTGCGGGCAAAAACAATGCGCGTAAATCAGAGCATGCAGACACCAGGGAGGGTGACAGTTAACGAAAGATACCAGTCTTTTGTGAAGAAGACAGGGAAGGGTTCCTCCACCTGTCTGAATAAATGTTGAATTGACCCAAGCTCAGATGATGTCTCTCTTGCTTCTTATCGGTAAGAGCCAGCGACACCAGACTTGCTTCACCCCTTGTGGCTGCAACGGTCCGTCCTGTCGTCTCCTGGCCACACCTCGTTGCCCCGGCAAAAGGAAACCCCATCGCTTGAGCTTGGTGGTGACTAGGAAGAGGGGGGGGGCAACACATACAATTATAAACTTAAAACCAATGTTAAACACTTAAACGGAATGGGTTTTAAATGCTATTATTATGTTTTATATGTACTGTATATAGCTTCGTCGTTCATGAAAATTGCATCTCACAATCGTTGACGTAACCAGAGACACGAGCTGGAAGACGGCGAGACGGCGCTACCAACAATTGCCAAAGATCTGCGGTCCTGTAGATATTAAAATGTTTTCAGCCAATTAATGAGTTTTTTTTAACAAGTGGGAGGAAACCGGAGCACTCGGAGAAAGAGGGCAACACCCTTATCCTGTACGGAAGAGGCAGATTATATTTCTACCACATTTTGCGGTATCGCCTTCACCTGGCAAGCCGGGATATCGCACACCTCCTCGACGCGAACATTTGTGCGATCCACCAACCCTTGCTGCCTCCACAGTGCCGGATTACAGGCGTGCGCCAACACCACCACCACCAACACCACCAGCCGGCTATGATTCCGCTAGTTTTTCTCCGGAACTCTCACCTAGTTGCAAGACTACTTCCGGAAGGTCCTGCTAAGCTGTTTGCAGGGGGGGGGAGGGGGGGTGACAATCGCTACGTGTTTCACACTCAATCTGTAACTGATCAATCGAGTAATTTGTAACCAATCAAATGTGGACCACGACACTGGCACACGATGGACTGCCCTTCCTCGAATGACGTCGCGGTATCTTTAAATAGGAGGCGTGTATTCATGGTGAACACACCTGTGGTATTAACCAGGGCATCCTACCAGATTCGGAACGACAAATCACATCTGCAACAGGGAAGGGGGGGGGGGGGGGGCGGGAAAACGTGCAACCACTGGGCCACGTTACCGTCGCAGATGTAATCTGCTCTTGCCCATCGTACATTCTGCTCCAACTTCCACCCCACCCTCGCCACCCCCCCGTGATTATATAAGGGGTTGCTTCGTTGTGCCCATCTGTGCGTTCTGTCCGCCCCCCCCCCGCCCCATCCCCGTGACAATGTTCCAGCACACAGCTGGAACTAAGTAACGTGAAGCTTGCAAACTAGAAGGCCATCGCGCCAGATCCACCGCAATCGGGTGCAGACTTTGGAAGAAAAAACAGTCACCAGTGTTAATGATCGTACCAACGCGCAATAATTTGAAAGGGGGGCTGCAGAGCCTTCATTAGTTGAGTGGGGGAGTGGGAGGGGGGCGCGCAGCCTCCTCTAGAGTTTGCTGACGCTAAATCGGGGCTGCGGCGGCGGGGTGGTCGAGAAAGAGCGTCGCGTTTCTTGTTCTTGAGCAACAACGTTGCTCTGGGCCCACCCCGTGACATCAGACCACGTGGAGTCAGTGCAGCACGCGGTGCTGAGCGAGGCTTTGCATCATCGCAACAGCGGTGGCAGCAGCAGCAGCAGCTCTCGACTGGAAGCAGCTCAAGCAGGGCAGGCTGCACCCCCCCCCACCCTCCTGCCAGCACGTGCGCTTCTCCCAAACGAGGGAGGATGTGAAAAAACGTGACGGAGCGATTTACGTCCGAGGCCGTTTCGTTACGGAGCAGGAAAATCGTCGCGCGCACGTGGTTTGTTTGGCCCGTGGGCAGCCGCACGCTCCCGCAAAGGTGATGGGGTTTTTCGTTCGCCCCCTCCGTCATCCCCGAAAATAAAACGAGCGGCGGAATTATGATTACCGGCTTGCCGGCCATTACGGGTTGTTGACTAGACAATTCTTCGGCGGTGATCTCGTGCTGCGGGCGAAATTATTTCGCGCGTGCGAAATGCGTGTTGTAATGGGCGTATTTGTAATCTGTGACGTGAAATCAAACTTTTGGCGGTGTTGTTTTTGAACTGAACTGAACCCGTGCGTGCCCCTCCTGTCAGCGAGCAAGTTGTCACTGTGTCCACAAGGCCACTCCTTGGATGCCCGTGGCCCGTCTCGAGTCAAACTGCATTGGCATAGGTCACTATGAACCGAGGCCACAACTATCTTCAGGCCTTCACGTGGGAGGGGGGGTCTCATGAAATCTCTACAGGAGGGGGGGGGGGGGATATGTTCACCAAAAGCTCAAACCCATTGCCGTTATTGTGGAGCATTATGGGTAAAACATGACTAGGTTTTTTTTTAATTGTCTGTCGACCAATTGGCTTTCCAGAACGATATCCAGCAACATTTGTTTCGACCTTCTGAGTTTCTTTAACACGTAGGCTTCCACGACCAATATCATCCATAATACAGGTTTTTTTGGGGTTAGATACAGTAAATATATAAATGTGTCGTTAAACACACCACCACCCGACACAGCCAACTAGTAAGGTTTGTCACGTACACAGAATGTGTCAATTCGTCACTAGTACAGTACACCGGTGTGTTTGAGAGCAAATCCACAACATTTACAATCTGAGTACGACGTTTCGGCAGTAATTACAACTAGCTTCACCAGGCGACAGCCAGTGTTGTGGAGACATCACTTGTGAGCCCTTCTTAAGCAACGTGGGGGGATATTAACGAGTGCATATATTTGGCACGATACATAAAATACGTCAATTAATATCTGGTACAAAAGATGTATCACCGATTGGCCGATAGACTAAAACATATTTTTTATTTATATATGCGAACAGAGAACGCAGTTCCTTAAATATCTGCCTTTAGTCGTTAGATCGCACGGTGGAGGCCCAAGATAGTCCCCCGCAGGGCACACGATCCTTTGCAGTGCTCACGAGAGAAATCATCGCCATATACACACACACACACACGCACATATATATTTAGGTTTCAATTCACATTCTGCTTTGTTTAATTCCCAAGGGATTTGACGTAAAATTATATATATACCCAAAAGGATAAAGTGCTCACGCTCTTGAACAAGGATTGTATTTTTTTTGTCCTTTCGCTTTGTCTAAAACACGGGAAGGAATGACCAGATCTCATTTTTCAAACGGCCTCTCTCACCGGCCTCGCGAGGCTACCCTGCTGACAGCCATGCAGTCTGTGGGTGAACAGAGGGCGGTGTGAGCGTGGGCGGTTTAAGAAACGTCCCACTAGCGCGGCTGGCTTAAGTACGGTGCGAAAGAAGTTCAACGCACGTTAACATACGGACCCTGCGCCGTTGTTCCAGCTGCCGCGACGAGACATGGAATCGAACCGTAGACGCCTGAGTTGCAAGAGCGGCGCGCCGCCGATCGCCAGGAGCCGCGGCAGCGTGATAAATCTTGCTGTGCAACGGTTAAAAAATATCGACGTGAAATTCCGTCTATTTAACTCTGCGTGCACTTCGCCAACATATATAACCTCTTGTTGTAAGAGCTCTCTCGCTGGTTCAGAAGTTCCACTGCTGGATTGTTTTTTTTTCCCCGCCTCAGGACGACCGCTTGTGTGTCGCGATCGAAACGTCGTGATTTATTATTTTTTTTATTTTATTTTTCTACCTACGTGACTTTACCGAAAGAACCAAAGAGTAATGTTAACATGTAGCTCACAAGCACTTACATTCATTCGTAATGCCCTAAGTGGCTCGTCTGTGTGAAATCGAAGGTTGACTCTGATGGAATCTTTTTAAGATGCAAACAGATGCAATGCTGTTTCCATATTACGAGGAGCATTGTAGATAAAAACAATAGGGTTGTAACAAATTACCCTCCTGGAAAATCTGATGAATTTTCTCAGTTCAGAGGCATGCTTTGATTTTAAAACATTTTGGGTTGAATTTGGCAGCCGCAATGACATCGGTGCAGACTTGTCCCCCTTCCCCGCTCCCCCCTCCCAGTGGGCGGCCCGAATCGGTGAGGATCGCCTCGTTGTTCGCAGGTTTCGCACGCGACACGTGGTCCATACAGTAAAAAAAAAGATCATTAATTCTTACAAAAAGGGACGATCCGATGCCTGCATCTGGAGCTTAAGAATCGGAATTCAAATCGACAAAGCTACGCATCGGTGCGCCTCTGGTATACGTAAAACAAACAAAAAAAACTTCCAAGGTTTGCTAAAACACCCTTGGGACATAACGTAAGAATTTCGAAGGATCGTCTTAAATTTCATGGATCTCCCATCCATCATCGTGCTGCCTCCATGCCGTCCACAGGAGGGCGAGGGGGGACGGGGGATGGCGAGGGGGGTGGGGGTGACCCTCCCCGCTTCTGCTTTCTAAGCGCACCCCGTGCTGGCCGCGGGCTCGTGACATCACCAGGCCAGTGTGGAGGCCGAGCTCCCCTCCTACGGGGGGGGGGGGGGCCCACATGAGTCCCTGTGCGGGGGAAGGGGGGGGTGCGTCCTTCCTGCTCGTGCCGGCGTGAGCCATGGTCCCACTTGCCAGGTCTCCCTTATCGCGCCCGGCCTCTGTGGGGTGCACGGCATCGCAGGAATGAGGAGCGCGTGCGGGTTTCCGCCACACCCAGGAGGAACCGCCATCCCGAACATCATCGGTCCCTTCATCCGTAGATCCGTTCGTCCATCGGTCCGTTCATCCGTAGATCCGTTCGTCCATCGATCTGTTCATCTGAACCACGGTCTGCTCGCCTCTTCATCCGTCTATTCGTCCGGTCAATCATCGGTCGATCCGTGCATCTGTCAATCCGCAGTCCCTTCATCCATTTATCCGTCCGTCCAGCCACCTGTGCGTGGGTTGATCTGTCTGTCCATTTGTCAGCCTCATCCATCCAACCATCTGTCCACCCCACCACCCGTCTGTTCATCCATCTGTTCATTCGTGTGACGTACTGTTCATCCGTTCACCTGTCCTCCGCCTACCTGTTCATTTGCTCGTCCGACTGTCAACCCTATCCACCCGTTAATTTCTCCATGTCAGACGTATTCTTGGAGAATGACACCAATAGAACCAATCGCTCCTGTGGCACAACTTCCAACTCAACCCCGTAAGATCATGGGGGGCTAGAGAGTGTTGACCTTTGCCCCCCCCCCACCTACTCACTTGCTAAATTCGTATAGCCAAGGGAAAATTATTGGTAACAATGTTTTACGCTAGTTAAATTAATGTTGTTACTCGTTCTGTTTGGCGTTCAGAGTTAGTATAAAGTTCGTTTTCACATCGACCGTGTCGTGCCCCCCATGAGTTTGTGTATGCCTCCCCCTCTCTTTAAGCAAGGCTATGCTACAGGGTTGCAGGTCCCTACAGAGCACAACTCCTGTCAGAACTGCGAGCAAGCACATCAAGTGTTGCCTGAGCATCATCGGCATCCATCTATCCACTGCTGGACGAAAGCCTCCCCTAGCCATCGCCATCTCCCGCCGTCTCGCGATGCGACGATCCATCCTAGCTCCTGCTGCGTACGAGCAGATTTCATCGCTCCGTCTCTGCGGAGGGAAAAAAAAATCCTCCTTCGTGCGTTCCCTCCTATGGGCTGTTAATCCGTCATTGATCTCAACCGTCGGCGAACGCCCTCGCGGCGTCTCCTCGCCAGGCCCACTCGCTCTCTTGACGGCTGATGCAATGACTCCGGCCCGCGTGCGTATTCTCAGATGTGTGCGTTCCTCTTCCTGTCTCTCGGCGATGATCCAAGCGCGTGCGTCGCCCACGCTTCTTTGCTCGTCACGTTCTCGCCCCGGGCCGTGCCAAAAATATTGCTGCATCATTGCAGCGCCATCCTCATGGGCAACGGCGGGGCGGTGTAAAGCCTTTCGCAGATGTAAACATTGAGTTAGCGACACTCGCTCTTTGTTCTGCATGTAAAAAAAATAATTATTGGGGGCAATTAGGTGTTTTTGGGTTAGGCATTTAACTGAGGGTTTAGGATTTATTGTTTTCGGAGAACAGTAAAAGAACAATTTTATTTATTTCTCAATTACGGTCTGCGGAGGGTCAATGTACGGCATGGGTGCTTTTGGAGGCTCGGCCCCGCAGCCTCCTCCACGCCCCAGGTGAGTGTTGTGTGGAAGACATGGACGGGCACCATCGGTCGCCTTTCGAGGAAGACCCTCGGACGTCCACTGGGACGTGACGCGCGGTCCTGACCGAGTTGGTCCGGGGTGCCGGCAGGGAGGTTCAATCGAAACGACGACGCACGAGTCCGGGCACGCACGTTTGGCCGAGCGCGGCGCGTTACAGCCCCCTTCCGGAGGCACGCGAAGACTTTGCGCGTTTGCGACATTCACGCTTTACGCATCGTAGCGTGCGCAAAGAACACGCGGGATAATTTGGTGAGGAGTAGTAACGGGTCCTCCTGTTGCTGGGTCCTAAAGACGCATTTGGTCGGGGGGGGGGGGTGGGGGGGTATCAAACTACCCCCCTCCCCCAACCCCTAAAAAAAACCTCGTTTCACGACGATTGCCGTTTTGAGTTCGGCATTTAAAGACCAAATGCGCACCCCTCAGCCGGCGATTTCGTTTCGCCAACCGCGCGGCGTTTAATTCCCAAGCCTTCATGCTCCAAGTCGCGCGCATCGGCAGACGTGACGGTAAAAAAGAAGAAAAAGTCACGAGCGAGACACGTGGCGGTTGCATGAGACGCTTTACGCACTTCCCATTGCATTGGTGTGCTTGGGTGGGGACCCCGACAAGGCCCTTTAGAGTCACAGACTGGACCGCCCGTTGTTGTGCATTCCAAATTTTAGTGTTTTCAAGCAAAACAAACGGGGATTCTCTCGGGCTCCGCGCACGCAGCCGCGTTTGTCCGCAGCGGGCGGGTGTTATCTGCGGCCGGCTGCGGCTGTCGCAGGCGGCCCCGCTCGGCGGAACGAAGCAGATATCGCGAGGGCCTTGAGAGAGCAGAGGCCACACGCACTCGTGTAGTTGAGTTGTTACTGGCTCATAGGGTTCGTTATGGAATTACAACCACCCTCGACCGCCCCACCTCCACTGCCGCACACCTGCCCTGCCACGGCAGTTGCCACCTGTCCTGATTTTCCCAGGATCGTCCTCTTTTTTGAGGTTAGCCATCCTGTAAAATATTCAAAAGGGACATTAACATTTCAAGTTTGTGTCAGTTGTCCAATAATGCACCACTCAAGACGATTAATTTATATTGTGAGATATTCTTCTTCTTCATGCGACAGGTCCCGGTTTTGTTGTGTACCAGAGGTGGCAAACCCTGCCCCCCACAAAACTATTTTCATGTTTTTGGACAACTTGGGTCGCTGTCAAGTAGGGCAAAAGCCGAAATTCTTAAGGACAATTTTGTTTCTCAGGCCAGGCATGAATTCTCCATCAACATTTGCGCCGAGCAGAAATATAGATTTCTGGGGGGGGGGGGGGGGGGAGGGAAATACCTGTTAACGTGATAACTGGAGTAACTCACAAGATTGCGGAAGAGACATTTTTAATCGACAAAAATTGAGTTGACTCAAGTATCTAGGAGAAATCGGACCCACTTGAGTTTACCTGAGCCCAGCTCGAGTTATTTGTCCACGGAACCAAGATTCTGCAATAGATTGAGGGGAGTCTAAACCCCCTTTAGCCTACGAGTCGCACACCCATAACTTTCATTTGCCCAGGAGCAACGAGACAGCAGACCCCATCGGGTAAAAAAAAAATGTAAAAATAAAAAAAATGTAAACAATAAAGTTATATAACAGAGGTTTTTTAGGGTTAGATCGCTTAAATATAAATATGTCGTTAAACCCGTTGGAGAGTATACCCACGACATTTACAATTATTTTACTTTCCATCACACTGGTGTGCTGAACTCGTAACGAATTGGCATGTTTTGTTTACGTGACAAACTTTACAAAATTGGCTGTGTTGAGTGGTGACGGGTTTAACGACACTTTTTTTTATTTAAGCGATGTAGCCAAAAAGAAACCTCCATTATGATTAATATTGGTCGCGAAAGCCTCCGACGTGTTAAACTAATTAAGTTCCACGCCTTTTACAGCGCAAGCGATAAGAGACAAACTGAGGGCGCCGGTGGCGAGTTAGAAGGTCGCGTGCGGTGGTCACGTGTGGCGGTTAAGTGGGGTGGTCGCGGGGGGGGGGTCACGTGGCCGGTTCACTTCACGCTCATTGGCCATGGAATTTTTAAATTTAGAAATCTGCCTGAGTTCCCCGGGAGTTTCTCGTATCTGGTTCTTCTGCCAAGGCCGGGTACCAACAGGGCCCATTCCCACCTCTGGCAGATTTTTTTTTCCCCGCTTCGAATTAAAATTCTATTGGAAAAAGTGAAACGTTAGCTGTGTCGCCTCCGTCGGACCGCAGGTGAACTGGCCCTGGAGTGGGCGCGTGGTTTTTTTCCGCCCCTTCACGACAGAAACCCAGCTCTCCCACAGCACGCTCTCGCACGAGCGTACTGCCGTCCATCACTCAAAGACCACACCTCATAACGCTGGCTCACAAGGGGGCTCACAAGGGTGCGCACGGCCCTTATGTGTTGCAAGCGCTAAAATACTTGAGGTTAAGATCATACAAAAAAAATCAATAGCTTCATTTGCATTGAGAATTTCAAATGTACACGCTGTAATCTGAAAAGATAGGGCACTTTGCGCCCGTGTATTTGTACAGTGGTCGTGTTTGTGAAACGCTGCCCGTGTGAATGTTTTGAGATTTGCTACCCTTGAAAAATTGTCACCATTCAGGAAGGGTAATTTGGCCAAAACGTTTCCAGCTATTTTTCCCAGAATTTTATTTTTATGGACAATTTAACCAACACTTGCACCTAAATACAAGAGGGTAAGATCGGTGCTAGCAGAGGGTAACGCACTCAAACTACAAACCGCCCAGCAACCCGAGTTTGATTGCCGGCCACGGCTACCATCAGTGGCAAAGTCCCTGGCCATCTTTCCACATTCAATAACCTGCACCGATCTGCGTGGGGGTAAGTAAGGTCAAACATCCCCCTATCACCAATATGGGATGGGGAAGTTCTTCATCCAGCGGTGTATTTTAATTTTTAACGTATAATGGGAAACATTAATAAACCAGCTGCTGCCGACGTTGGCCTGTAAGTTTCCACCGCTGGGCAAAGTCCTCCTCCCCCAATTCTCTTGCTGTCCTTCCTTTCCCTCGGTTGTTCCTGTCCAGTGAGCGACCTCAGAACCCGCACGTAGACGGCGGTGACGACATCATCCACCGCGCAACGACGACGGATCGCACGCCGCCCAGAACGCCGGCCTTCGTGGGCACACACCTACTGTCACAACAGCCTCGGCCGCACGGCGCTTGTTTTCACAAAGGTCAAGGGTTCGGCAGGAGCGTGCGTTCCTTGGTGCGGCGCTGTGGTGCATGCGCATTTTGTTCCCGAGCCCTTAATTGTCCCTCGAGATGACAGGGCTTGGCCCCATTCAAGGTCGCGGGCGCAGTAGGTGACGGCCAAATGTTTTGTGACCGCGCGTTTTTTACGACGATACACAACGAGCCCGTGTCACTGGGTTCATGGCGGAAAGATGGAACCTGGCGGCAAGGGTGGCGGGGAGAGGGGGGCTCCTGCACTCCCAGGGGGGGGGGGGTGCAGGAGTTTGAGAGAAGGCGAACGCTGCGGTTACAGCGGGCAAAGCCCGTCGCCAAGTGATGCACCTGCGACTAATTTGCATCGTCGCTTCTCCCCGCCCGAGCGTCGTGATGGCACCGTGCGGGGGCATCTGCTCGGCACGGTTGCCGCGACGATATCTTTTACGCGATGCGACGATTATCGCGAGATCTGTTTCAAATCGCGCCGTATATTTGCGCTGTTGCCTTACTTCCAGCAGCAGGCATGAAGATGATTTGAATGTCCTTCAGCTCAACTTCACTCTACACAAGCCTGGCAGGAATATTCTGATCAGCGCAGCACTCCGGTCGACAAACGCACATGCTTTTGGTTATGGACAAAATAATTGAGTAATCAATGCAACTACAAATATCGTTGTTTACGTCGTTACTTTTATAAAGTTTGCAAAGCACTAATTTAACGCGAAATACCAATTCAATGAGTTGTGTTATTTATATTGTCAGAATATACGCCGTTTACAAACATTACATGAATGACGACAATGACGGTATGATGATATTTTTTGCAGAACGGACGACGCGATGATTGTGGGGCCCATAGCGTATGATGTTCCATAGTATCGCAGCAACGTTCAGTCAGGAGCAGCAGCAGCAGCGACAGCACGTGGCCTATAATTATAATCCACCGCTGTGGAGGCAGCAAAGGTTGATGGGCCACACAAACGTTGTGAGACTCCCTTCCTGTGGGCGTCGTGGAGGTGCCATACCCTGGGTCGCCAGGAGAACGCGGCACAGCAAGTTGACTAATCGCCATCTGTCTCCATCTGTACGGGGATGGAGTATTGCCCCGTCGTCATTAATTGGCTAAACACATCTTAAAATTATACCCCGATGCTGCAGGACCCTCCTGAAAAAGAGCCATATGACTCAGTATGGCTATCCAGGATAAATAAGTTAAGTTAAATTATTATACCAGCAGCAATAACAACAGTGCCTTTCAACCCAGAGTTTTGTGCCAAAGCAGATGTCTACTGGACAACTGCTAAACATGCGTTCATAGTAATTGGCTGCTATAAATTTTCACGTGACGATAAGCCACTTCGTTGAGCTATCATTTGTCGCCAGGTCGCTTCTAAAAAAGAGATATATAGCTTAGTGGGCCATACACCGGATAAAACAAAAATAGTTTTAGGTTAACGCACTTGCACTCCGAACCCAGTGAACTGGAGCTCGCCGGCCGCGCACAGCCATCGGTGGCGAACATATCAGCTGAAATTGGGACTCCGTTACGTTGACTCAACCTCAAATAAGTACCTGGTGCGGTGTGTAAATATCAGCACTTGGGGAGACAACGCGGCCGGCCAATGTTTCTGGCCACACTAGCCCCTCGTACACCGTTACGGCCTTCATAAATGCTTGCCAATAGCACTTGCCACATGACAGCACTTGTGCCACACTCACAGGCACTGGCGCACATTCAATGAGCCTGACTTTGTCAAATCTCAGAAGCTGTGCAGAGGTTGACCCAAACTAGTACTTGGATGGGTGACCACCTCCAGGGCTTGCCAGGTGTTGTAGGCGTGGCGCTGCGAAGTGTGTCCAGGAGAAGGCAGCTCCCTCATGTCCGTGGCAGGGTTTTCTCCAGGTTTGCTAGTTTCCTTGCACACGAAGCAAACACCCATAATTAGAATTTGTCAAATATCCCAATGTAACAGGACCCTTTTGAAAAAACATGCCTTGAGACTCAGTGATGATTTCCAGGGTAAATTAGAGGCATTGTTGACAATATTCAATAACGTAGACTCTGGATTTTGGGAGCAGTGGAGTGGTACAAACGAGATGGGAACAGGTGTAACATTTGTCAGTCATCACAGAGTTAACCCATAACACCTGGGTCTGTCCTATGACTTCTTGCCTTCCACGCTCTTACCTAGCCCGGCACGAGCGCTATGGTTACGTCACTATGGATGAGCGGTGAATGTCGTCGTTTACACTTTCACAGTGCTCGCAACAGTGAAAGGTACGGTTCAACGGTTTCGTCTTTACAGAGCACGGGCACAAGTGTTTTATTAGCGAGCACCTATTAAACAATCAGAACAAATGATAGGACGTCATAGCCAGCCTTCGTCTCCCCAGTGCCGATGCTTCTAAGACTGCAGGTGGACGTCTCCTCCTAACAAAAGCATTTCAACCACTGGCCAAGTGATATGAATGCGGCTTAGTTTACTCACACTTTACCCCACCACCGCCTCTTGACTAAAGCACGCGGACAATGTTCGAGACCATCGTCAGATCTGGGAGTGACTGAGCAGGATTGAGCCTGGAAAGTTCTCGGTTGGGCGAGAACCACAGGTGCAAAGAACACAGGCGCCATACGCTGCTACGGTGGGCTGCGTTGTGAGCACGATGGCAGTGCTGGCAACTACTTTAGGTGGTAGTTGTTGTAACGTACTTCCATGCTCCAAACGTCTACGCTCACCCTGCCTTCACGAGGCCCGCGCTCAACAGCGCAGCGAAATAAGGTCAAATGATGATTATTGTTGTGGTGCGTTATTAATCGTCATAATCCCGCGTGCCGTTTGCTTCCCAGTAGACATTAAAGACCCCCTCCCCTCCCGCCGTAATTCGCCGTTGCGTGCTGGTGTCAGGATTCAAATGACAAATCACTCAAAATTAGGGATTATAGGCAGCGATCGTAAACACTTCCCTTGCGGAGCGATGCCCCGGGTTCACTCTTGCAAATGATGACTGATCGTGGTTGGTCTCTCGAGTTATTCACCTGCTTAAACGAAACGAAATGAACGTCTTATGTCTTTAGACACAAACAAAATATAAACGAATGCAGAAGCAATGCCGGTCCATTGCACGAGCCTGTATCAGCATAGAACGATGATGATAACACACACACACACGCGCGCACACACTGCCTGCACGGTTATCAAGGTAAATACGTACAGTGTGTGTATAGCAATCTCATTGAAACATCTTTAGGGGGTGTGTGGGGGGTGAGAGGGCAATTGCCTGTAGTTGAGCTGCATAGTATTTACAATGAGGCCCTTTGCAAAATAACAGCACCAGATAAGGAAGGGCCCTGCAATACTCGAACAAATAATGAAATAACAGAAATGCCACACAGCCCAGGTTTGGTTTGCAGGCACCGGACCCAGGGTCAGCTGTTGTTCAGAGCTGACCGGCCCTCGGCGTGCCGAGACAAGAGAGGGGCCCATCCATTGGTCGTCGGCCAGGGGGTGTGTGGCCCAGCAGGCGTGGGCGTCCGGGATGGGGGCTCCGCCGGCACAATTCAAAGCCCGCGCGTTGATTCCGACGATGATAGCGGGATATTTATCCTGCCGCTCGACACGACACGGCCGCATTTTTTGGACCCCCCCCCCGCATGCTGGCATCGCTCACGTGCGTTGTCGTTTCCTGCCAGGCCCCCCATTGTTTGTGAGCCCGACGGGTCGAGCCCCCAGGGCCGGGACCGATGGAGCCCGGCTCCGGTGTCGAATCCGCAACGAGGCGGAAAGATCATCGCTACCGTCGGCCAGCCAGCCATGCGTCCGCCTTCTGACCCCAAGATTTAGTCAGCATATTTTTTTGTTATTTTAGCCATCGTGTCGTCGTCTAATCGAAGACAACTTGTGGAATTTTAATGAAGTATCAGTCTTCCCTTTCATCGTTCTGGATTCCGTTTAAGTGATTCTTCTCGTCCATGAGACTAAAGATTTAGGCCACTCTTAGTTGTTTAACGTTGGTGTGTGGGGCAGTGGAAATTTCCCACCGCAATATTGGTTTGGTCAGCCAACCAGTGAACTGATTAAACCTTAGTGCGTACGTACACAAGTGGACAATTCAAATGTGTGGTATATCTCAGTGCACTGCTCTCTGTAATAGCATTTCTAAAATTATCTTAATTCCGCATCTTCAATCAATCGCAATAGTTTTATCTCGTCGTGGTTAGTCACGCTTTCGGTGCGTCGATCGCGGTCATCGTCATTTCATCATTTCCATCATCACTCAAGAGTCATTGTCGATAAATATTAAAACAAAAAACCCACCACTCCGTTCGTGAATATTTCCATGACTTATGTGCGTCAGCAAAATAAACACAGCCCCCCCTGCCTGAGCTGCCAGCCTTGCCCCGTGACCGCGAGCTCCTGGCGGTGGGGGTGGATGATGCTGCTCCCTGTTTGCCGGCGCTTCTGCTGCCCCTCTGTGGCATCATTGCCCGATCCCCGGCGTGGCTCAGCGGGAGCGCTGCATCACGTCCGAGCCAGGTGTGCGCATTCACAGAGGGACCACGTCAGGGGGACACGACGAGGTGGCTTGGCAAAGTGTTCCTCTCCGTGCGCCTATCCTGAAAGCTGGAAATCGGCTTCCGGTGCTGTCCTTCACCCGTGCTTATGCAAAACCTTTCCGCTGCTGCTGCTGTCACTGCTGCTGCTTTGCTGCTGCTGCTATTGTTGCTGTTGCTGCTGCCCTTACATCCTCGAGCGGTGAAATGGCCCAGCGGTAGCGCGTTCGCCGCTTGCTGCTGCGGAGGTTCACGGTTGCAATACGGCAGGCCGCCCTGGATAATACTGTAGCTGTATTAACCGTGAAAGTGTCTCCTTCATAGCAGTGAACGTTAAAGATCCCGTGACGTCATTCGAAAGGAGCAGGCCATTTTGTGTGACGGCGCCACGGTCAAAATTTGGCACATTTGAAAAAATTACCTGCAAATCACTCAATTAGAAATGACACACAGCAGTAACGTCGCCCCATGCCACGGAACGACTGGGGACCGTGCTTGCGAAACACAGCAGCGCCTTTCCTCCTACGTGATGGTAGCCCTTGCGTTATAGCTCTGCATGCTACGAATACTAGTGGCGATACCGAACATACTACATCATCATTAATCGACGTGATTGATATTATCCACCGACCCTTTCTTTGCGGTTGGGGAAAACCCGCAAGAGCTGAAACAGCGTCAGTGGCGGGCAGCACGAACTGGTGGCCACACGGTCACAGGTTCGTCTCGCAGGTTGTCGCGCTCACAGTAAGCAAACATTAAAAATTAAACATGGCACAGGCACGGCGACCGCGCGAGAGACATTCCTCCTCCTGCTCACACCGCTGTGGTACTTATCGCTGAAATCGTTGGTCAAACACAGAACCACGGGACCTCCAGTGGCTATCTACAGCCGAAAGGTGTTAAACGAGAGAAAGAGAAAAAAACCAATCTTGCTCTCCCTGGTTGAATTGGCGAGAGATAGGGAGATTTATTTGAACCGGTGCTGACCTATCGGCTATTGTGCTACTCAGTATTCTTCAAAAGAAATCCAAAATAGGTTAGTCAGAGGACGAGTTATGAAAACACCCTCATGCTGAAGCCACCAGATTGGTGACAAATGCAACAAACATTTCCTCCCACAGAAATGCCGGTCATGCACTCAACACAGCCCCCCTTTCCCTCCCCAACTGACGCAAGGTCTGGACCCCCCCCCCCATCTAACCCCCACCCCTCCTCACTTGACCCATTCCACAATCATTTGTTGAAAATATTCCGCAAGAAATGAAAACCGGCTTCCATTTTTCACAACGTGGGGGGGGGGGGGGGGGCGGGGGGAATAGTAATACGCACCCGAAAATGTAACCACGTTCCCTCCCCTACGAAAGAGCGACGTATCTCACTGCGCGTTGATTTATTTTGTGGTATTTCATTACCTAGCGCGGCTGAGTGGTATTATTAATCGTTTGGCCCTGTAGCCCGAGCCCGGGCACACACACAGAGAGCGAGCCCGGGGGATAGATGCACACGAAAACGCACGGGGAGGGATACTCGAGGCGCTTTCAGAGCCGAAAGCCAGCTCCACCTCACCGAAGAATGCTGAGGACAAAGCTTTAAGCGAGGATGAATGACATAAAGGCGCTTTTTTTTGTTACTGGCATCGCAGTGGGAAACAACGCGAGGCCAATAACGTTTGGCCTTTGCCCAGAGACGCGGTGAGAAAGGACGCGTGAGAAAGAGACGCGGGGTCGGCCCCAACAGCTTCCACGTGACGGAGAGGTGCACGCGCGGATCGGTTTAAAGGCCCAGCTGGTGCCGCCGGGATCCTGCGTATTGACGACGCAGGATCGACCAGTGGAAGAGGGGGGCTCCGATGAGGTTAAGGCGGAGTGCTCTTGCCAATAACAGTCGATAGCCCGGACGGCATATATTTGACGAGCCTGACTCTGCTGACGAGACCCGGGAGGTCGAAATCAGCCCAGAATTTTCTGCTTGCTGAAATAAAGGTGGCTGGATAATGTTGGTGTGGAGAACCAGTCGATCGATGGACTAAAATAATATTTACCATGTGCAGTGAGGGAAAAAAGTATTTGATCCCCTACTGATTTTGTACGTTTGCCCACTGACAAAGAAATGCTCAGTCTATAATTTTAATGGTAGGTTTATTTGAACAGTGAGAGACAGAATAACAATTTAAAAAACAGAAAAACGCATGTCAAATATGTTATAAATTGATTTGCATTTTAATGAGGGAAATAAGTATTTGACCCCTCTGCAAAATATGACTTAGTACTTGGTGGCAAAACCCTTGTTGGCGATCACAGAGGTCAGACGTTCC
The DNA here is from genome assembly GCF_048934315.1 of Petromyzon marinus. Taxonomy (NCBI): domain Eukaryota; kingdom Metazoa; phylum Chordata; class Hyperoartia; order Petromyzontiformes; family Petromyzontidae; genus Petromyzon; species Petromyzon marinus. The sequence continues at coordinate 4,212,660 of NC_133693.1, forward strand.
TTGTAGTTGGCCACCAGATTTGCACACATCTCAGGAGGGATTTTGTCCCACTCCTCTTTGCACATCATCTCCAAGTCATTAAGGTTTCGAGGCTGACGTTTGGCAACTCGAACCTTCAGCTCCCTCAAAAGATTTTCTATGGGATTAAGGTCTGGAGACTGGCTAGGCCACTCCAGGACCTTAATGTGCTTCTTCTTGAGCCACTCCTTTGTTGCCTTGGCCGTGTGATTTGGGTCATTGTCATGCTAGAATACCCATCCACGACCCATTTTCAATGCCCTGGCTGAGGGAAGGAGGTTCTCACCCAAGATTTGACGGTACATGGCCCCGTCCATCGTCCCTTTGTTGCGGTGAAGTTGTCCTGTCCCCTTAGCAGAAAAACACCCCCAAAGCATAATGTTTCCACTTCCATGTTTGACGGTGGGGATGGTGTTCTTGGGGTCATAGGCAGCATTTCCTCCTCCTCCAAACACGGCGAGTTGAGTTGATGCCAAAGAGCTCCATTTTGGTCTCATCTGACCACAACACTTTCACCCAGTTGTCCTCTGAATCATTCAGATGTTCATTGGCAAACTTCAGACGGGCATGTATATGTGCTTTCTTGAGCAGGGGGACCTTGCGGTCGCTGCATGATTTCAGTCCTTAACGGCGTAGTGTTTACCAATTGTTTTATTGGTGACTATTAACCCAGCTGCCTTGAGATCATTGACAAGATCCTCCCGTGTAGTTCTGGGCTGATTCCTCACCGTTCTCACAATCATTGCAACTCCACGAGGTGAGATCTTGCATGGAGCCCCAGGCCGAGGGAGATTGACAGTTCTTTTGTGTTTCTTCCATTTGCGAATAATTGCACCAACTGTTGTCACCTTCTCACCAAGCTGCTTGGCAATGGTCTTGTAGCCCATTCCAGCCTTGTGTAGGTCTACAATCTTGTCCCTGACATCCTTGGAGAGCTCTTTGGTCTTGGCCATGGTGGAGAGTTTGGAATCTGATTGATTGATTGCTTCTGTGGATAGGTGTCTTTTATACAGGTTACAAGCTGAGATTAGGAGCACTCCCTTTAATAGTGTGCTCCTAATCTCAGCTTGTTACCTGTATAAAAGACACCTGGGAGCCAGAAATATTTCTTATTGAGAGGGGGTCAAATACTTATTTCCCTCATTAAAATGCAAATCAATTTATAACAATTTTCACATGCGTTTTTCTGGATTTTGTTGTTGTTATTCTGTCTCTCACTGTTCAAATAAACCTACCATAAAAATTATAGACTGATAACGTCTTTGTCAGTGGACAAACGTACATAATCAGCAGGGGATCAAATACTTTTTTCCCTCACTGTATACGTGTTGAGACAGATCGAAATTCTGCTTATGAATTCTCTTACCCAGAATGCTCCGCAGCCATGCACTATGCGTTCGTGTGCAATACTAATTCTAAATAATCAGTGTTCGAATACCCCCCACCCTGAAGGAGGCCTCACGTCAGATGGTGTCCATTTACGATTATAATTGGGTCGTTGCTCGCAGCGTACAGATAATTACAACATTCTGCTGCTACCCACGCTGCCGCAACCATTCACAATTTGAGACCAATAACATTCGTGCGAGTCCGCCAATGTCAGATCTACACCAATCTGCCCTGTCCCGTGTACATCGCTAAAAGAGTGAAAAAGTCATCATTCAGCGATCGTGTCACCTACATTTATTTACAGATAAAGCAAGCAACCGTTGAGGAAGACGAGGAGACATCACCTCATCTCACCACCCCGGGTTGAGGTTCAAGAGTCCGAGCACGGAGGGTGTTGCTGCTTGGGTGAAGAGCTTTGAGTGGCATCTCGAGCCAAGGAACCCGGCTCTTCGTTAAACAAAAATGAAGCCAAAACAAGAATGACCGCAGCAATTTATTTTAAAACGTCAATACTGCCGGTATAACGGCGGTACGCCGTTACTCACGGCACTTCTCAAAGCACCAAAATGCGTGTGCCGCCACCTTTATGGAACGGCTCCTACTCCCATCGCCGCGATGTTTGTGCAGGGGGAGGGACACGGCAGTGGCCGTGGGCCGCTCGATGGAAAGGTTTCATCGCGGGACTTTAACAATCCAATATCGAATGATGACACTGGCCAACCAAAGCGTTTGACGACACTTGTTGCATCTCCGTCACAGAGTGGCTTGAATTTTCCTGGGATTGGTTCTAAATTAATAATAATGATCAATGTTTACTGTTTAAAAAGTAACGGAACACTGAGGCAGTAAACATGGGACGTTGAGCCAACATCGGGCCCGCATTGGACCAACGATTCGAACGACGTTGCACGTTTTACTGGGCGAGCTGTTATCCAACACAGAATTGTTGGAGTGACATCTTGTTGAGCGTCCGTCGTCCATGAGTTGTAAGCTGAGATAAAAATAAAATAAACAAACAACCCCTTAACGCACCTCACGGCTGCCTCGCTGCTCCAGCCACAGCACGGCAAGCCCCTGGCCAGCGAGGAGGTTCGCACGCCAAGCGACATCGGGTCTGCTCACTTTCAACAAAACAAGCCCTTATTTTTACTGCATTAATCGGAGTGTGACGGCCAAGCCCCTCCGCTAATTCTATTCATAGCTGCCGCCGCTGCAGGTTCGCTCGTTTGGGCCTGTTCTCCGGCCGCACAATCTGATGGCCGGTGATTCTGGGAGCTTGAAGATTTGTTCGTAAGATGCCCTACTTTTAGGTGGTATAATTTAGTAAATTCCTCGCTTATCATTTAAATATTTTTTTTCTTCTTCATATTTTCTCATGCATCTTTAGAGTTTTGCGTGCCCTAGTTTTCACGAGTCTTGTGACCCCTAGAGAAATGGCGGAGCTGCATGCGGGAGCAAGCTCAGCGGTGGAACCACACCGGGGCCCGCCCCATGGGTTCGAGGCGCCCAGGCGCTGGGCTACAAGAGGGGTAGGGAAACGGGACAGGCGGTGGCCCCAATTCTGTCAACCACACCAGAGCCCGTGTCAACTACGGGATGACTTGCCAGAATGCACCATACCATCCCATGCCCGGTGCATGGTGCCACGCACGGAGGGCACCACCATTCGCCCCCTCACCGGCAAAGAGGATTAGCCTTGTAAAATCACTGGAGCTGTAAATCAAACCTAATAAAGGCCCCTTAATGCAACAACAATCGTGGGCAGTTGCTCCGCTCCACTGCGAGCGTTCTGGTCGGCTCACGGCACTAAAGTTTATTGTTATAAAGAGCGGGGAGATGGTGCAACACAGGGGGGAGACGATAATGCAGAATAAATAAAAGTTATTCACACCCGTGCACTTTATCGAGGGAAAACCCAAACTTGCGCAGTTTTAAGGTCACAGCCGACCTGCAATAGCAAAGGTGCTTTTTCAATTGTGCAATCAGCTATCACTCGTGCACGACCTCGAGTTAATTAATGAGTTCAATCGCATCAGGGCTGGCAGGGACATCGAACTTAAACTTGCACCATTTTAACACACATTATCTCAGAAAACATGTTTTTTTAATTTATATAAAATGTTTTTTTTTTATTATTAGGACCACGACACGGCCCGGCACTAGCACATTCGCCTCTTGCTACAGAGGTTCATGGTTCGAATCCAGCGGCCGCCCTGGTCAATACTGCGGTAGAGTATCGACCATAGTAATAATACCGCATGCCGTCTGCTTCAATATGGACATTAAAGATCACGGTGACGTCATTCACAAGAGTTTGCCATCGTGGGCCGGCGCAAAAGGTCAAATTTGGCCAGATTTGATAATTGCCCACAAATTACTCAATTTGGAATTTGACACATGGCTACAATCATCGGCCCCCCCCCCCGACCTCAGCTGCGAAAACTTGGCAGGATTCTCTTGAAAAAGAATCACGTGGCTCAGTGAGGCTCTCCTGGGTCAGCGAGGGTAATCATATTTATCGCGATTGTAAGTGTGCAAGACAAACAAGGTAAAAAAATACTAAAACAAAACTATGTTGTTTTTGATCCATTCAGGGCCCTTTGTATGTACGTTGAACTTATTTTGCACCGTAGAAAGCCAATCGTCCTAGCCACAGTGGTTAGCACGGTTGGCGGAGTTCGGCTTGAGAAGACCTCCAGGGAGACCAACAGGGAGACACAGCAACCACATCCGTACTCGAAAGCTAAGCATGATGACAACTCAGAACCACCTATAACGTTCAGTTATTATTCATAACAATAGCAATATTCATGCAATTTTACAACACATACAATATTTGACGGACATAAATTACCGCGACTATTGAGGTGCGCAGTCCACCTTAGTGTTTTCCTCAAAAGCCAGGCCAGGTGACACAGGTGGGGCCTTTAAAGATATAGGCAAGGGCCTTTAGGTTTCGCTTAAAAGTCAGCGTGCATTTAACGCTGCTGCGGCGAATGTGCCGTGAGATGGCGATGGCCGTGGTCCAGACCGAGGGGGCTGCCGCGGTAAAACAACGCCTGACAGTGACGGTCCTGGTCCCTAATGCAGATAGGAGGAGGCTGCGAGGCACGCTGTGGAGAGTTCTATCGTGAGCTGCAGTGCAGGGTGACAGGAGCAAAGAAAGCTGCAGTGGATGACTTGAAAGTGAAGGCGCGGTGGCAAGGCATCGTGGCCGGGCACGGGGCGACAGCTGTTGTAACCGAGCCGAGTGCCCCAGTGCGATTGAGTAACTCCGACAAAGACCAGCGACAACACCACCTTCAATATCGATATTCTCCCCTATACTGGCAAATCCGTCCCAGTTGATGGGGTGCAGTTGGGTGGGGTGGGGGGGAGGACGAAGAACAAAATGACGAAGCGCGAACCGCCAACGTCGCAGGCGAGCGGGCGGCGCGAATTCTCGCAGGGACATCGCGCGAGCGCCGTGCCAGGTCGCCTTCGCGGGCCTCCGGTACAACAGCCCTCTTCTTTGTGGCGGCGCGACGGATTCCAGCGCCCGCTTCGGAGAGAGCGGTCGCGGTGGTGGTCAGTGACGCGCTTGCGGCCGGGCTCGGAGTGCGTCATCGCCCGAGACAACGGAGAGCGGCGGTGGCAGCACAAACGAACATTGGCACGAGGGGGGAGAGGAGGGGGTGGGGTGGGGTGGGGGGGGGGGCACCCCGGAGCTGCCGCCCGCGCACGCGACACAACGGGACGAGCGCGCGGAACGAAACGTCCGGCACGCACGACGGAGCGCCAAAGCGCTGGCGTCGGAGCCGCTCGCCTCGCTCGGCCTGAGAACCCAACGGCCTCCGTCGAGTGTTTGCACACCGGCCGCCGCATTTATTCCGACCGATAACCTCCCCCCTCCACCAAAAAAAAAAAACATTCGAGTGAAAGATTCCGAAGCGCTTGTTCGCAGACACACAAAAAAAGCCACCTCTGTCTTTTATTGTTCCACCGTTCACCGCCGGCGTGATGAGCGGTCACAGAGCCCTAACGGCCACGGCAAGGCAGCACGCGACGCAAACGCGCTATTCATAGCGACGACGGCGACGTAATCACAGAATGCTCCAGACGTCCGCATGGCAGATCGCTGGGTGAAAGTATTAAACAGTTTGCCCTCGTCAAATTGAGGAAGCGTGCTTATAACAATATAGTAATTCACATCTCGAAACGGACAATCTGGATCGAGACGAATGGGGGGAGGGCTGGGCGAACCCCAAATATGTAGCTGGCTGACGTGTTGCGTGCGATGACCCTTTCTCGGAGCGGACATGAGCGGTTTGGAGCAGTTTCAGGACCTCGCAAAGAAGGGAGGGTAGCTGGGTGTATGTGGTGCGGTGGGGACGATGGGAGCTGGGTGTGTGTGGTGCGGTGGGGACGATGGGAGCTGGGTTTGTGTGGTGCGGTGGGGACGATGGGAGCTGGGTGTGTGTGGTGCGGTGGGGAGGATGGGAGCTGGGTGTGTGTGGTGCGGTGGGGAGGATGGGAGCTGGGTTTGTGTGGCGCGGTGGGGAGGATGGGAGCTGGGTGTGTGTGGTGCGGTGGGGACGATGGGAGCTGGGTTTGTGTGGTGCGGTGGGGAGGATGGGAGCTGGGTTTGTGTGGTGCGGTGGGGAGGATGGGAGCTGGGTTTGTGTGGTCCGGTGGGGAGGATGGGAGCCTGGTGTGTGTGGTGCCTTGAGAGACAAGCACGAATAGACATCACGATTGACACAACGTTTCTATTGTGATTGGGGCAGTCATGGTCTGGTCGATGACAACCTGTGGAATTTGTCAAGTCTGAGTCTGTGGATTTCATTGAGTCATTCTCTTAGTTTAGTCAACTAAAGCAATCAAAAATTTTAGTCAAAGACTTACTTATTAAACGTTGTTTAAGAGGTTGAGCAATTTCCCTCCCCTCCGCCTCCCTCCCCCCACAAATATTATCAGGTAAGCCAGTTTGTGAACTCGGTAAACATTTGCATTTACATATAGGGACAATCACAATTTTTGGTCTCGTAGGATGCACTGCAGTCTACGAGAGCGTCACCCGATGATCCGAGTCTGCGTCTAAATTCAGGCTCGTCAATTTCTACTCGCAGCGCGTTGCTCTTTGGCGAGCAAGCAGTCGAAATCGTCGATTGTCGTCCACTCACGTATCGAACCGTAGCGCTCAATAAAATTCGAGACGAACAAAAAAAGGCGCACGCACGCACGCGCGCGCGCCTCGGTGGCCGAAGTATCCAACACATCAAACGTCGCTAAAAACAACACAGCGCTCGCAGAACCAACGGGCGGGTTCCTGCAAGCCCCCCTCCCCGGTCACGGCGGGCCAAGCCGCGTGGACGACGAACCTCCTCCCTCCCCCACAACAACACCCAGCACCGGACTGCGCCGCTGGCCGCCGTGAGGGGTCGTCGGTGTCGAGGCTGCGGGGAGCGAGTTTCTGCAGCGATAGCGACGTCTGTCGCGCCGATTGCCAAGAACTTCATTGTCCTGTTCATTGCCATTAAGCAATACCCGGCGCGCTACTGCGGATTGCCAGGGACGTTGTTGGGGGGGAGGAGGGAGGGGGAGAGTGGGCAGCTGCACAGAAGATCGATCAGATGGGGGGGGGGGAGGATTATGACTCGGCACCTGCGCTGTTATTCTTGTTTTGTACGGTGGCGGGGGGGGGGGGGTTGGGAATCGATCGACGACGTTTCTAAGTTCACGTGGAGGGTGGAGAAGTGAGCCAGTGGACGGCTTCAGGAGCGGCCACACGCGGAACATGCGAAACGCTGCCGGCGACTAACCGAAGCGGGGTCCTGCGGTCCTGTTGCAGACCACCGATAAACTCACGTGAAGGGTCAAGGACTCGCACAGAGACCCACGGACTCGCCAGATATAAACTCACGTGAAGGGTCATGGACTCGCACAGACATCCATGGACTCGCACCGAGACCCATGGACTCGCACACAGAGCCATGGACTCGCACAGCAACCCATGAGTTGACGGGCGACAACTAAACATTATACATTCACAAAGAGGTCAGTGAGGTTGGCGAACCACACAGATGGCTTCAGGAGTGGCCCGACGAATATCTGAGGTCGCTGGATAATCCCAGGTGTTATGGGTTCGCTAACTGCCGGGGCAAAATGCAGCTCAGATGGTTCAGACCAAGGCCCACTAACAACTACTGAGGCAATAACCCCCCCCCCCCCCCCCCAATTATGAATGATATTGGTCGCAACAATCTACGTGTTAAACTAACAACTGTATAAATGGTCAGTGTTCAGCTGACTTTGTTCAGTGTTCAATCTACAAACGGCCAGTAATCAAATAAGAATGGTAACCATAGCTCTGTATACAGCTCTGTAAACGTTGCAACAATTGCTTTGTACCCTGGAACACGAGGCCACGTTTCAAGTTTACTTTGTTTAATCAGGTGAGAACTCGACGAGACCAGGATTAGTCTCATTTTTAAGAGTGACCTGGGGTATTAGTCTGCCAGTAGGGGGGGCGATGATTGCTGCTGTATGATCTCAAGTGAATAAATAATTTCGTGATGATGATGCTGCTGCTGTGCTGGCCAATGGCGCACAGGCACAAAAGAAACAGCCAAAAAACGAAACAACACCGTGAGCCTCGAAAGAAAACTATGACAGGTGATGATGTGGGCAGTGGGCTGGCTTTCTCCTTTCATGTGCTATCAAGAAGGGCCATTGCCCGAAAGGTCACTTGTTACATTATCCAAATTCTGCGGATCATTTTTTCGAATCTGGCAAATTTCAACGCGCTCAACGCGGCGGCACGTGGAGGCTGCACCCCCCCCCCCCCCCCCCCCAAGACCTTCCCCCTCCCCACCACCGTCGTCGATCTACGGGGAGATGTGGGGGGGGGGGGTCAGTGCTCCGGATGTCTCCAAAAAGTCGTCGCTATTGTGTGGACAACGAGGTGGGGGGGGGGGGGTTACAACACCCGATTATGTTTTTTTTTATGTTTGCTGTTCATGTTTTTGTTTGTTGCGGTTGCACCCGAGTCAAGAGCCGCATGGCTCACAGGGTTATACCTCATACATAAATTAACTGAACTGATTATCCCCAATTTAATACTCATCGTCGTCGTCGTCCTATCAGCCACGCTGCTCCGTGCCCTGTCATCGCTCAAGTTTTATTGAAGCGGAGTTTTCTCTCTTGCGTAAATCGGTACAGTTCCCATCACCCGCCACCGCACTCAGGAATTTCCCAATCACTAAATAAAAAAAACAAAGGCTCCCGTTCCACGCCACCCCGTTCAATAATCTGCTAAATATTTACTCTGCCCACTTACAATGCGGCTTATCGAATCATTTGAATAAAAATAGCCTTTTGTGGCAGCAATTATCGCTGGAAACTCTGCAACAGGAGACTTTTCCTGCAGCTGAATGTGCTATATTTAGACACGCTCCGGCTGCTAGGGCCTGCTGCCAACCCATCGCCCGCCGCTGTTATTCGATAAGCCTTGCGTCTCAATGCAATCTTGGTATAAAAGTCCACCAAGTGTGTTTACCGGTCAAGGCTTTGCACGAAGCCATTCGTTCCGCAGACACTGCATGACAGGGGCAATAATGAGCGGACGATCGTGGAGATAGAGCCACGTGGATCCTGTCTCCCGCATGTAGCCGCTCCAACTGCAGCCTCCATCCCACCCGAGCTCTCGTGTGGCTCACCTTGCCAAGTCAGCATTGGCTAAGCAGTTCTACGGCCGGCATGGGAGGAATATAAGTTTCCCCGAAAGAAACCGGTTACAAAACTATAAACTTTTTTTTATTATTTTGACCAGGCAAGGCCCACCGAGCTATGTAACTCTTTAGGAGAAGCGACCAGGCCACAAATGACAGCTCAACGAAGTGACTTGTGCATCATGTAGAAATATATAGCAGCGAAATACTCTGAATGCATGGTTCTAAATGTGCAGAGAAAAAAAAACTGAGGACCCGGTGAAAAAATCCACACATCCACAGGAAGAATATGTAAACTCCAAATATACAGGCGTCAGGATCGGGTTCGAACCCACGTCTCCTGCATACCAGGTGAGGGAGTTAAAATTAGCCACCTCAGCACCCCATCATCATCAGCGTGGATCAATCCACTGCTGGATGAAGAACTCATCCCGTGCAATGCAGAGGTGAGGACCTCACAGGGACATGATGAGACAGACCGCCGAAGCCGTGTCAGCAGCGCATGGGCAAGTCAGTGGCAGCGAGGGCCCCCGACACACGCAGGTCACCCTCAGCCGTGTAGGCCCGAAGGAGGCCTCCACCAGCTGGAGAATTGCTCCACCCACACAACATACATGCCCGCTGTCGCCAGGCACGCAGCCGATAGGCAGAGATGATCTCCTCTGCCTGAGGCCTGGTGGCGAGGACGCATCGGGAGGGAATTGTGGGTAAAATCTGCAAGCTAAGTGATTTGTGCTTGGCTCAAGGTCACAAATAACCGTGACATTCTGCAAATGACTGGGGAGGTACGCCAGGCCTCAGTGGTAAACAGAAAGGTCAGGAAAATGAAATGTATTAGCATCCGTTGTCCCCTGCAGCAAAACAGGAAAGTGGTAGTGACATTGAGAGCTACAGAGCGGGAAAAGCCTTTGGCTAAGTCTGGAACAAAAAAACACAAAGCTTCCCCCCCCCTCCCAGCCAAGCATTATAGATGGCATAGCACATGACGGACACGGTGTGGTTAGCACAATGCCTGGCCTCCTTCGTCTCCCCAATGATGATATTTACACAACACACGACGTATTTAATTTACGGCTGAACTTGTGTAGAAGAGACACACATTCTGCCACTCACCGATAAGCATGGCGGGGAAATGAACCGATATCACCTGGAATAATGGGCAACTCGAGCCAGTTGCATATAAATCTTAATTCGTATTTTTCCCCAAAAAAATGTGCATCTTTAAAATGCAACCCATGGATGGGGTGTCTCTCCCTGTACGTGGTCCGATTCGAGCCTTGACGGCAAACGTTCTTACCCATCCAGTTTTTGGCAAGAACGCTTTGACGTCCCCATCGCCATCAGCAATGCGGCAAAACGATCGCCAAATTGCAAGAAAAAAAATTGCATCCTACGGGTTTTTTTTTTTTAATCGCAACCTTCTGGATCGCCAACCGCCTCGCTCTGCCGCCGAGCCACCTGGATGCAGGTTCCAAATCGGACGCCCAATGACGCCCAACGGTGGCTGCACCTCTTGCACAACGGGGCCCACTGGGACACGCCATTTCACCGGCGCGGGCTCCGTGCCCAGCGATGGGACCTCCATCCCTCGCCCACCTTCCCCACCGCCCCAACCCCACATTTCCATGCGTGGGACGCTCTCCCAAGGATTAATAGGAGGCGTCATCGTCAAGGGTTGGAGGGCAGGCAATCCATCACGACGCAGGTGCGGCCTAAAGGAGAAAAAAAACCGAGCGCCAGCAACAACTCAGCGCGGTGGCACGCACGGCCGTGAAAAAAAGCCGGCGGATTTATTTATCGAATCACCGCCGCCGCACCGGTGGGGACAACGGACTCTTTTTCGGCGAGCCGAGCTGAAATGTTCAGGTGCTGAAAAAAAAAACAATCTGATCGCAAACGTTAAAAACTATTAAATAGCTTTAAAATAAAGAACAAAGCGGAGAAGAGGAAGGGGTGGGGGGCAAGGCAATCCTGACGACGGCGTGCCTTTACACTTGACTGCCAATTCAAAACCAAATAAGGGTTATTGTTAGCAGCAGGAAAATAACAGGTGATTAGAGATAAGAACAAAGACACACAAACACACACACTCACTCGCACACAAATACAAATAACACCACCGCCGCCACCAACGATCACCGAACAGCGCGGGCGGACAGACGGCCCACGCAGACCGGCGACCGGTCGGGTTCAGTGGAATTTGCCAGGTTCCAATCTGTCGCTGCCACGCCGGTGCCTGATAAAAGCCGAGGCTGAATTAGCGGAAGGGGGGGGGGGAGGCGGCCCTCTGGAATGAGGGCGCGTGGCCCCAAGCACAAAACCCAGCGGCACATTGGGCCCCCCACCGCCCCCACCACCCCCTTCTCCCGTCTCACACACAAACCACGTCTGGTGGTACCGTCGCCGTCAAGTTAACCCGTTGGCAATGAGCGTCGCTGGACGCTTGCGCGGTGCCGTGGTGAGCAGCGCGCCGGCCTCGCAATCACGTGCGGTCACCGGTTCGATTCGTTCTCCCGGTAGCGGTAGTTGTAACAACGCCCCCCCCCCACCCCCCACCCCGTCGCCTCTGTCAACGCAGCGGTCAAAATGGGTAGACCTCAATCGATCGGCAGGTCGTGTGTGGTGGGATAAAGCGTGGGTATTCCACACTTCTTCCGAGGCGTCTGGCCAGCGTGGAAAATGTGACAAAGTGCCCTCTCTCTCAGCGCTCCTTCAAGTTAGTGGAGGCTCTTCTGCCAACAGCGGCACGAGCAGGAGATTGCAGGGCTGCGCCTTGACCTCTTTTAGCAAGCGTCAGTGGAGTGAAGGGGGGGGGGGCAGAGGTGGCACACTGCACTGTGAACCAAATTAATTTAATTTCCGGCCACGGCTAACATCAGCGGCGAGCGATATCCAAACCAGCCACCAACCTTCATAAAATGAGCACCGACCTAGGCTTGTCAATAAGTGTTGTCGAACAACCCAGCACGACCGACACGGTCTTTGGCGAGCTCTCAGTGCAACAGTGGATCACGGGGGGGGGGGGGGGGAGCTGTAAATGTTTTGCAAGCACCGATTAGGAGATACTTGCAAAGCGTCATTAAGAGTTGACTTGGGTTGCATCAAAAAGGGAGGAAATCGGGCGTAAAGTTGCGACACGCGGGTAACATTTCTTCGAAGCGCTTGTGTCGAGAATAGTTGTGAGCAGAGTCATCACAGTGCCATTGTGAGTTATATTTAGTTCGGGGGGGGGGGGGGGGCGCAGCGATAAAATCACACAAAACAACCTTTGAATTATAATAGTAACCACAGTTGCCGCGAGTGAGTTTAATTTACGTAAGCGGATAATCATCCTCGCCCCACATTTACAAGGAGGGGCAATGCAGCCGATGCGATAAGTCAATGGAGCGTTTGAAGGGGGGCATTGGGCTTTACGTACCAAAGGCCTCTCCATGACCGTGTGCGGGTCGTGGGTGGTGGTGGTGGTGGGGAGGGGTTATTTGACCATACTTCACCACTCTGGTCAGTGTGGGTTTGGTGAAGGCAGAGGGGGGATAGCCGTAAGGTGCCGCCCTCCCGTTGCTCACAACGTAGCCCCGGGGCAACCGAAAGCAAACCTGCTGTAGTGCATTGTGGTGGCTTGTCCATCCGTGCACTTATCCAGGCTCAACTCTGCTTCGCTTCCGAGATCTGACGAGATCGGGCGGCGTGTTGCGGGCGATTTAGGCGTCGGCTGCGGTCAGAGCCGTGCGTGTCGTTGGCAAAGACGGGAGATCGTAGAAGCAGGAGCGTAGATTTAGAGTACAAAAATGGACGTAGAGCATTTGGAATTTTTCTGCAGTGCCATAAAAAATCATACAGAGCGTGTAAATGAGAACCCTAGACATACGAGGGAGTTGCCGATATGTCAATGACATTGAGAGAGGATTAGTGTTTGGTTGCTGACTAATTTCTTGTACATCTCGTCATGGTGGCGAGATGTTAACTACCTCACCTGGTATACAGGAGGTCGTGGGTTCCATCCCGACCCTGAACGCCTGTATATTTGGAGTTTCCATGTCTCTTTCCCTTTGGTCGCGTGGATTTTTCTCTGGGTCCCTCCGGTTTTTCCCTCCACGTTCAGAAACATGCGCGTGGAGTCTTTGGTTGCGACAAATTTCCACCTGATAAGCCACCTTTTTGAGCTATCGCTTGTGGCCCAGGTAAGCTTCTGAAAAAGAGCTACGTATATAGCTCAGTGGGCCTTACCTGTTGAATAAAAAATAGTTTTGTTTAATTTCTAACATAATTTTCACTGTTCACATCTCAAGTCTACTCACGTAAAAATGTTACTTTGTAAACTTGCCCTTAAAAGGACATACAGTACATACAATAGGCGACGCTACGGGAATGCATGCTATGAAGAAGGGCCATTCCTAAAACGTCGCCTATTACATAATGACTTCTTTTCCCCTTTTAAAGGCATTGCTATTGAGGAATCTGTCGAGCTTTTTTTTGCGTCGAGTTTTCTTGTCGCTAATTGTGCTTGTGCAGCACTGCCGACGCATAGTTATAAGCAAGGTTTGTGTACGCATATATCATGACTGTAAGTGGGGAATTAGTTTATTCCGCTAACGCTGCCATCGGTGAAACACCGAAGCTCTCCGCTTCATTAATCAGTGCGTACATCTGTTCTACTCATCAAACGCGTACAAACATACGCGTGCACACACTTGACGCACAGCTAACCCGAAAAGTGTCAAAACAAGTATCGGCAACGATGGGGGCCCAACGAATTTCTCTGCCTTTTGTCCTTGGTCTTCAGCCAGCGTCACCACTTTGCTCCGTCTCAATCCCTTCCCTCCGATGGCTTTTACCGCTGAATATATTCTCACTTGTTGCTTCCGTCCCCCCCCCCCCGCTCCCATTCCACTTTTGCGCCCGGGTTTCATTTCTCGTAAGATGTGCGTGCAACTGTGGTCTCTTTTCTCGTCGGCTAATTTTTCGCTCTGAACCGTTCTCTTCTGTAGGTAGATAGTTACGTTTTTCGGTCTCGTCTCGTGCATTCTTGACGACCCCGAAGAATTATTCTCAACCCACCCCATCCCGTTCACGATCATCTTTCTCTCAATCGAGAGCATATTACGCCACAGACAAATTAAGCGCCACCTCACAGCTCCGGCGTGCAGATGAGGGCACGGCGAGGGTTACACATCCCCCACCTGTGCTGGCACGCTTCCAATGCAGGGTGGCATTTCTGCGCGCTTACCCAACCACGCGGATTTTACGGATGCCTTTCCGCTCTGCGCTTGCGTCGGGGAAAACAATTAAAACGAGTCGAGTTACCAAGAAGCGAACCGGGCACGTGAAGCGGCGCTCGTGCAATTAAAACTATTTCGCGAAGTTAAAAACAACGAAAAGCGAGAGAGAAAATAATAACTCGAGCCACAAACAGGGTATTTTTCACGCTACGCAAACAAACGCCGGGCCTGTTGCCACGCAGCGCGAGCTGGCACGTCGCGCCAGGCGATTGTCCGCGCAGGAACCGCATATCTGAGACGTGAGTCAAGCGCGGGTCACACAAACGATAATTAAGCGGCGCGCGCCGACTCGTTTATTATTTTGCCCGTTATTCGATGCAGCGGGAAACAGAGGCAGGAAGCGTGGAGCTGGAGGTGGGGGGAGGGGGAGAGAAAAAAAGGCATTGGCTGCAACGAGAAGTCAAAAAAAATATCCACAGCACGCTATGCCGACGACCAATTAGAGGTCGCGCTGTAAAAACTATTTTAAAAAAAACTAAATCGCGCAAATGTGAGATCAGACCCCCCCTCAGTGGAAAAGTACGGGAACGGTAAGAATACAGGTTTTTTTTTTTTACAGTCTGTGTTTTTTTTTTTTAGACTTCTCAACAAAAACAAAATTGGTTATAGAAGAAGAACAAAAACATCGAGTCAAACATCCTGCGAGAGACGAACGCCGCCGATGTTTGTCATCAGCTAAAGTGACTCAAACAAAAGTAACTGAGATGCGAGTGGCATCGGCCCCCTACTCCAAACTGCCAGACAGCTCCCTGCCTGCCACTGGAAAACAACTGACCACGGTGACGATTGCGAAGTGTTATTTAGAACGGTGACGAATGACTTGTGGTAGCGAATGTTTACGATGTTCAACGTTTGCGATGAGGGTGACAACGACGACAATGGCAACGATTGTTAACGACTGCAAAGCATACCGAAGGCGACACGGGGAATTGTGTCAGCTGAATAAAAGTTCTCCAGGAAAAGTCAGGTGCCCAAGTGCGGTGGGGTTTGTTTATGCATGCTGAACTTCTTTCGCATCCGAACGTAGCCAACCGTGCTATCTATCATTATACTATCATTTATTTTACCAGGTGAGGTCCACTGAGCTATTTAGCTATTTTTTTTTAAAGAAACGACCTGGACACAGATGATAACTCAAAGAAGTGGCTTATCACGTGGAAATGTATAGCAGCCAAATACTCTGAACGCATGTTTCTAAATGAAGAAGGGAAAAATGGGAGGACCCGGAAAAAAATCCACGTGACCACGAGGAGAACGAGGCGGAGACGTGCGAACTCCAAATATGCGGCAGGCGTCAGGGTCAGGATCGAACCTACGACCTCATGTATACCAGGCCAGGTAGTTAACATCTCCTAGCCACCGTGGCGTATGTTGCAGGGGCTCCACCTCTACCTTCGAGGTTTGAGGCACGCTTCGGCGGCTGCTTTTCGCGACGGCAAGCCGTAAGCTGTTCGTCGAATTCATTCTCGGTCATCTCGCCACCGTGCTTATCGGAGGTCACCCACTGCTCAACAGCAACTTGCTGGAGCAGAGCCGGGTGGCGCACGTTTCAAGACAAACTGTCTCGAGCACATTTCTGACTTTTCAATTTCGTGTATTCTCATTTTGTCATGTCGATGTTGTATTGTTTTAAAACATTGTATTTGGTCTGCAATCACTTCCTGAGTAATTATCTCAAAAGAAGCTTTATTGTGGCGCCTCCAGATGCACTGCATAGGATGTGTGGTAGTGTGGTGTAAAGAACAAATGATGATGATGATTATTGCACATTGCCAGAATGAACACTTGAAAACAAATATAATTAGAACTAAATTCTGTCCCTCCAAAAGGTACATTAAAACATTATATAGGTTTAATTCCATCAGCCAACTGGTTTTCCGGACGGATTTATCCATTCTGTGTCTCATCAGCAGTCACGGCTCGTTCAAGAAATACTCGCCGCATCACCAGACGTTATCGGCAAGAGCACTCCGTATAAAACATAACGACCTTGCTCAAAACAAAGAGCAATACAATACACAAACTCATGATGCGTTGACAGTGAGCATCATGAATAATCAAATATAGGAAGAGCTCCATGATGTCTCTCTCCATATAAATAAAAAGATACGCTTCAGTCCATAGGCCTGGCGAGTTTCCAGACGGATATTATCAAGCGGCGTTCTGTTTGAGCCAGCAACAAGGTCGCATGACAACAACACACTCGGGCGTGGTTTGGAAGTCCGCCAAAAAAAAATCAGAGTTTTCAACTCCGATGGAAAAATTGCGGCGGAAAGAAAATTGCGAAAAAAAGGTAAGAATTCGTTCCCATGCTAAGCCTTACATTCATCTGCTAAGACACATTCCGTGCCCGAGCAAGCACCGCGCAAGTCGCATCTGTCACCACGTCGCAGCCAAACCTTCCCTGCCCATGGGTTCGGCCTCACAGCGGCCAGCGACGGGCTTATTGACCTGCAACCCGGCGCTGGCGACATGGTCGCAGGGGGAAGCCGGGCCCGACTGCTGCGGTGCAAACCTCACGAGGGGGACGAATCTAAAAGGGGGACGGCGACTCCTGCACAATCAGATGGCGCGAAGAGCGCCGCTTACATGGACAGTCGGGGGGTGGGTGGGGGGATGCAGAGGAGGCAACGTCTTGCTGCACAGAAGCAGAAGAGTTGCGAATTCCTGAGTGCAATGATTGACCTGGATGAGTGATGCATACCGAATGCGCGCTATTCCAAACATTCGCGGCATGGCATCTTGCCCGGGCGTACACCTGAGCCCCTTCGGTACGCTCCGTTTGATCGGATGACGCTCGCAGGTTTTTTTGTCGACGCATCGCTCCACGCATTCCAAGGCCATATTGGGTAATTGCTTTTGTCGAAGGGTATGTCGGGTTCGGCCCGGCGACCGCCCGGCCAAGCCGTGCCACCTTGCTGCGCCCGCTCGGCGAGACATCCGGCGCCCAGGAGACGATGGGCGCTGACGGCCGATGCGGGAGCCGAGACGGAAGCGTCCAGGCGAACATCGTTGTGCACCACGCCACTTACCAAGAGCCGTTGCTGCGAAGGGACTTTGAAACCCGAAACGTCGCTGATTATACTTTTTCTTTTTTTAAAGCCACAGTGATGACGACGAATGTGTTGCATTTATTGTGTTGGGCTTGTGCACCACTGCCAAACGCAGCATCAACAAATAACTTATTTTGTGAATAAATAACCTTTAAAGGGTTTGTTTCGCCACCAAAAAAACACAATGTCTCAGGTTGTATGCCCATCGGCCAACGTTTTAGCAGCAAGGTCTGCCACGGTTTCTGGACAACCTGTTCTTGTCCACGCTAAGGGTCCGTGCCGATCCAGTCCGGGTTGCTCCTCATGAGGCACCAAGGCGGCTCTTTCACTGCACACCACGAGCAGCAACTCCTTGACATCGCACGCCGTGAACGAGTCAAGCTGTGGCTCCAGTTTATAGAGTGGGGAAAGAGAGGGGCATGGATGATGCAACGTGGCGAATATTGGTAACCCAGCCACTGGCCGCGTTCGGTCCCGAGCCCAGATTCAGATGTCGTCAGGGTTCAGTTCTGGTTCTGCATGGAAATTAGCCAGTGGACGAACCACCTTAACTACTTTTAAGACGTTGCCATTGCCCGAAACGTCAGATATTATATATTATTTATTTTAACACCACAAAGTGTTATTGACAAGTACGTCGAGTTACTTTTTGCGTATTGTGCTTCTGCACCACTACCTTAGCAGCAGCATCACCAAGTAATTTGTGCCGTGCTCCCATGTGCCAGAAGGAATTGGGGTACTTGACCAATGTGGCTTTGTGTGTCATTGTATTTTTTTGGGGGGAAAAGCAGTTTTTGTGAGTTAATGTTGAACATTTTTTCTGGCATTTGTCACATTTATGACGCAGTCGTAATTCAAATGTGAGTTGCGATAAAACACAATAAGCCTAGAGCACGTACGCGCCGTGTCATCTACGACTGATCTATCGTGAGGTCCACATCAGGAATGTCGCATTGTGTTACCAGACAACCCTATTATGACATACCAGAGGACGGCAGCCCCACTCAGTTTGAATGTTAGAAAACTTCCTGAAATTCTTGGGCTATCGTGAACGGAGCCGAGAAGGATCCTGTTTTCTTCCAGGGGATTTCCTGTCGTGAACGAAAGGGCCCCCCCCTCCCTCCGCCCCCTCCCCCGCACAACGGCCAGGCAGGACCCCTGCCCCCCCCCCCCCTCCAGCCTCCACAGCCAGACATCAATACCCAGAACACGCCATTCTCTGCCTGGAAAAGTACGCGGAGAGAGCAGGTCACCAGGACATTGCATAACGGACGTGATGGGGTCAAGCACAACATCGGAGGGGGCGGTTCGGGAGCCCCCCCCCCCACCTATCGTCCTCGGCGGACTTGGGCACGCGACGCTCGCCAGGAGCGTGGAATATCATGGCGTGTTTTCATTTTTGACGAAAAATTAAGCGCGTTTCCAGAAAGTATCGCCGTTACCTTGAAAACATGCCTCCTGCATAGTTTACCCATTATTTTAAAATAAAATAAAAACCTCCAATGCAGCGGCGCAAGTGGCCGTCTGTTAGGGGAGGTGGGGGGGGAGCGGGGAAAAGCAAATATGCGAGTCCATTTACCATTCGACCATTTGTCGACCGGTGCGCAACCAAAACAAAAACAAGTTCAATAAAGCAAATTCCATCGCCGCGAAGACGGACACACCACGGCCCGGGTGCGGCAAGCGAGGCCGAGAGAGAGGTTTTGTTATCGCTCTTCGCAACCGCGCAGATTGGGAGGTGGTGGGGGGGGGGGGTGGCGCTGGCTTTCTTGTTTGAAGAACGGGGGGCCCGAAATAATTTCACCTCTTCCTCCCTCGGTCTGCCATATTGGGCCACGAATAGGTCCGCGCAGGTGATGTGATGTCGCGGGTGAGAGGGCACACGTGTATCGCCCCCCCACACACACACACACATAGAGGCGGCTTGGGCAACCGTCACCAAATGCCCCGCATTCCTCCGCAACAGGCAGCCTCATTTCTTGCTTATTTTTACACGCTTTTGTTGATTCTGTAAATCAGCCCGCCCGGTGCTGCGGCCGCGGCGAGGCGCTTTGTGTTGTAATGCGAGCCGAGTCGTTAAAATAAACTCATTACGATTTGGCCCCGTGACCAGAATGTTGACTCTAATGTAATATTGATTCACAGCACCGCCGCTCACTTCTCACCCGTGGCCCTGAATTCCTAGTGCCACACGTCCTCCCAAAACACCTGGTTACCCCCCCCCAACGGTGAGTTGCAAAAGCCCCCACTGTCACCGATTTTCAGGCAGCTGCATACGGTGAGAATGAAATTCGGCATACATACATACATACGAGCTGGTGGTAGCGTGAACACCCTAAGTGGTTTTCCCTTTAAACTTGCACTGGGCTATTATTGATACGTTGAAATGAGAAGCCACCAATCCCCCCACCTCCCCCGCAAAAAAAACACGATTGCGCTATTGTGTAGATAAGCAGCGGCTGCCAAGTGATGTTCAAGACTTTACCGTTAACATCACAATAGATGGGGACCCAGTATTAGCGCGAAAGTCACATCACTCGAGTGCCAAGGCCGTCTTAAAGTGCATACAGTGGTGTCAGTGGTGTCACTCTAATTACGCAAAGGCGTCAAAAGCTGGCTGCTACTTTAATGCACTTTATTTTGTTTCCTCATTAACGAAGAGTCAGACTTGCTTGGGACAGCCGCGGACACACTTGCCTAGGTGTGCACGTTCCTTTGCATAAGACGATAGCTGCCTGTTAATTTTGTCTTTCGACTACGTTAACCGATCTCCTGTACTCGTGATACAAATTATAACCACTGTGCACTACAGCGGCAGCTGGTCATCGAAGAAAGCAGAACCCGAGTAGATTTGTGAGGACTGGAGTTGAGAAAAAAAGGCTCACAAGAGCACAGAGGCCCCATGTAGGAGCCACAGGTCTCACCTTTGGCAGCTATGCAGCCATTGGAGGCCTTAGCTGCCACCTCCCCCGGACAAGGGACACTTTCGCAAACACTCACGCGACGGAGGTGTACGCGCTCCCACGCGTGTGACAGGTACACACGCACGTGCACTTGAACACTGCGTCATGCATTTGTTTGGGGTGAACGGTCAAACAGCTTAACAAGAGAGCATGCTAGGACAACACCGCCAGGACTGCGGGCCCCGGAGCGGTGGGGGCGGTGGGAGTTGGGGGGGGGGCAACTTCGGTCCCCGCTGCCGAGGCCTTTGCCGTGATGCCACGGTGACACCGTCGGGGTCAGGTCGAAAGTGGATTCCGTGCCAGGGACACAAACTGTTCCGAGAGGCTTCACGCCTACCGTGGAGAAAGCTCCACGCGCGACATCGTCACAAAAATCTCCCACAACATCGACACAAAAATCTCCCACGACATGGCCACAAAAATCTCCCACGACATGGCCACAAAAATCTCCCACGACATCGCCACAAAAATCTCCCACGACATGGCCACAAAAATCTCCCACGACATCGCCACAAAAATCTCCCACGACATTGCCACAAAAATCTCCCACGACATGGCCACAAAAATCTCCCACGACATGGCCACAAAAATCTCCCACGACATGGCCACAAAAATCTCCCACGACATCGCCACAAAAATCTCCCACGACATCGCCACAAAAATCTCCCACGACATCGCCACAAAAATCTCCCACGACATGGCCACAAAAATCTCCCACGACATCGCCACAAAAATCTCCCACGACATCGCCACAAAAATCTCCCACGACATGGCCACAAAAATCTCCCACGACATCGCCACAAAAATCTCCCACGACATGGCCACAAAAATCTCCCACGACATGGCCACAAAAATCTCCCACGACATGGCCTCCGCAAACTCATCCCCCGCCACCCCCGCCGTCGCCGCGTGCGTGAAGCACAGAGGCGCCCGTCACGAACCGTCAGTACTCTGCGAAACCGCCGATCACGTAGCAAAATCCTGGCTCCGGGACGTCGTTCGTCGCCAGACGGGGGCGGGGAAATAAATAAAAACTACGGG
Source organism: Petromyzon marinus (assembly GCF_048934315.1). Classification (NCBI taxonomy): domain Eukaryota; kingdom Metazoa; phylum Chordata; class Hyperoartia; order Petromyzontiformes; family Petromyzontidae; genus Petromyzon; species Petromyzon marinus. Next base: position 4,234,112 of record NC_133693.1, read on the forward strand.
GTGATTTTTTTTGGGTTAAATGCCAGAACTCCACAGCATGGTGCACATTGGGTGTGGGTTTTATTTGCACGAAAAAGAAAAAAAAGATGCAAAATTGCGAACGACGTTTTAAATTGAACGTGTCAATGACACGCACAGCTTGGTTCTCGCGTGACAAGACCCAACTGACCCGTTCGAGGAGCGGTCGCGTGATCCTCAAGCAGGGCCCGCGGGAAGATGTTTGATTGTGCGTACCGCTAAACCAAAAACAGTGTATTTTTTGCTTCTAATTGTAATTAAAGAAGTGCTTGAAAGACTAAATAATCGTCAATAACACTGCGGGCTTAAAACATAATATATCAGGCGGTGTTTTGGGCAATGGCCCTTCTTTACAGCACATTCGAAAGATCCGTTTGCCCCGGAACGTCGCCTGTTATATACTTTACTGGTTAAGGCCATTGTTGTTTGTTGACGGGCGTGTCGTGTTGCTTTGTTCTAGTGCACCACTGAAATAATGAAATATTTTTGAAAGATTCAAATTCAAGGAACTCCATCTCGAGTAAGTGAAGCCACGTGTTTGCACATTAATTGAACGTAACATCCCAGTTTGAAGGTAAGGCTCTATTTGAAGGCATACTCCATAAGTTACTATTCAAGATTCTCCTGAAAGTATCGCAATCACTCACGACTTCATGGTAACGTTGCATTTCACCCGTGGAGAGTACCTTTTATGACTGTGCTAGTCTCAACGATGGAGGGTAAATTACTCAAAAGACGCAAACGCTTATCTGGACCACTCTTCAAAGGAGATACAGAGTACTTGTACAATCTGCTACGTTTCATAAATCAAGTCTCCACCGTCTTCTGCCTCCACCGACACATCACCACGCGTGATCCTGAACACGATCGCCGTGCCAAAACCCGCATGGGGATACTCCCCTTAGAAAGCTGGCTTGCAGGGTGGCCAGGAGATGGATGAGCAGTGTACCGGTAAATATGAATCGTTGGGCCAACGTTGGTCCACCGGCTCCATAACCACATGCCAACGTTGGCCCAACATTGCATGTTTACTGGGCGGGGGGAGGGGGCTGTTCATGAACCCATCCGTGCTGATCTCTGTTAGTGTTGATAAGGACCAAACATTGAAATTAATGAACTATGGTGGGCACTTCTGGAGGTGCAAAAAAACACCTGGAAAATATAAATGACAAATATCTCACAATACAAGAAGAAGGGAGAGAGCTGCATGTGTAAATGCATTGTCTCGAGTGGTGTCACATTGCACAACTGACCGAAACCGGGACTTTTTACGTCCTGGGATGACTTAACAGATTTGCCAAAACGAGCAAGCAGCTACCTCCTGTAAAAAAAGTTGTACTCGGAAAACGGGGACAGGTGGCAACGCGATCAGGAACCTTCCTGAAAAAGAACAGATTCTTGCGACTCAGCGAGGCTTTTTGTTTCCTGGCTAGGTAAATGACATTCTGGCCATGTCGCATTAACGGGCTTAGGGTGGGATTAGGATGAGAGGAGCACACTGGAGCCCATAATGACAAGGAGAGGGCTCGAGATCTCTGCCCAAAGCCGGCGGGGTCTCTGTGAGGGCACCCGCCGCCTGATGTCTCCGCCAACCCCGAGGGCCTTTTTTGCGTTTACAGAGATCTCTGCTTTCAAGGAGGATTAAAACAATGACATCTGTTAAAACCAGCGGCACTATTTCCCCGATTCTGTCTGTCGATGAGATCCAGGGAAGTCAAAAACCGGTCTGGAGTTCGTGCGCGCTTAAACAAAAGTGGGCTGGTTAATACGAGCCTGGGAAGGTCAATTAGGCTGACAAGGAAAGAAAACACACGCATGGGGATGGCACTGATCGGATGTCAAATGTATTGAATTGCTTTGCTATTATTTATATTTTAGGAGTGAGGTTTGTGTTCACCTGTCATTACTTGAGGCACGACCGTGACACGCAGGAAGGCATGGTCGTGTGTTCCACCTTTCCCTGAGTGGCATCGATTTATCTAATAAGCACGGTTGGCTACGTACGGTGCGAAAAAGTTCGACATACATGCATAGATCTGTATCCATAGAATCGTCCTGTGCATCATCCTCATCAACCGGCCGTGATCAATCCACTGCTGGATGAAGGTCTTAACCCCCCCCTGCTCCACGCCGTTAGCACTTCTCACGATCCTGCGATGCAACAATCCATCCAGCACCCGCACAAGAAAACGATTCCACCGCTCCATCTCCTCTGTGCACATCCCCTAAGAAGCGTTGCGTTCCTCATTGGCTACGCGTAAGAATTGATCGCATTTCTTTTCACATTCACGTTGTGGCGATGTGGCTGCGATGCCGCTATGGTCGCCACGGAGCGGAGTTCGATTTTTGGGCCACGGCTAACATCAGTGGCGAATGACGACCGATCCGCTCCTGCTTGGCGCGGCCTTTTAAGGCGACCCGCGCCTATATAGCACCAGTGTGGCGAAGTATGGTTAAACCACCCCCATTACAGGCGCGCCTTGGGGAGGCCTTCATCCAGCAGTTGATCGTGTGTTCACGTGACACCTTCCAGCCACGAGAGGCCGCTATATTACTCCGTAAAGGTACATACAAGGTTGGACATATCGACGGAGAATAGCGATGGTTGAACATTTTAAAACGTGAGAAAGCCCAAATCGTCATCATGCGCGCTGACGGCCGTTCACAGTCACCGTCAGCCATGATCAATCCACTGCTGGATGGATGGATGAATGAGGCCCTCGGGCCAAGCACCCGCGCGAGGTAAATCTCTCTCGGGTCCTCGCGGAGTGAACAACGCGCGTGGACCCACAGCGCATTCGCCTGACGGGTCCCAACACCGTCAACTCCACCTCCGCGGTGGAACGCGCTGCCCTCACCCCCCCCACACACACAAAGAAGAAGAACCTCCATCGCCACGAGCTTCTTCCTGCGATTCGCATCGAAGAGGAAACTGGTGCGTGGCGTGCCACGATCGCGGGCTGTTATCGCAGAACCTGCTGTGGACATTATAGCCCCTTTGGGTACATGATTAACTAAACCATCTCGTCGTAAACGTTATATGGGGGCGCACAAGAACTGCACATTGTTCCCCCGTATACTCACCCCCGTCGGAGGAATGTGGAATGTCCACCGCGGTCGTAAACGAGCGATGCGCAGCACCACCCCTCGCGTTCTTGAGAGAGAATTTTAAGAGCAATTGGAGAGGGGAGGGGAGTTGAATCCTGAACGACCCATGCATCAAATTAACGTTAATTCGGCTAACGACAACATTCACACCGAATCGCGATGGCGTGGCGAGGTCTTCATCCAGCAGTGGATATTTCGTACTACAACAACGGCGCTAATGATGATGATGATACTGCCACGTGTGTTTAACGAGACGGAACTGTACAAACTAAACCAGGATACAACAGAGGGCGCTTACAGTCACAGACGACGTGAGACGACGTCAACGATTCCAGAGCCGAATTGGCATACGGTGAGAAGGGGGTGAATCGGCACCCCCCCCCCCCACCTTGTAACATGAACACAAAGACAAAGATCCCCCGTGTAGCCTGTCACAGACTGCCGGGGCAAGTGCCGTGAGCGAGCAGCCTGCCTGCGAAGGCCGGCACTGTGAAATACGAGGGCGGTGGGTGGACGGCACCAAGCACCGGCCGCCTTTGTCTCCCCAGCGGCGATGTTTACTGCACACCGCACCCAGGTACTCATTTGAGGCCGAGTCGACCTAGGGGAGGCCCGGGATCGGTTCAAATCATTATCGTCACTCTGGTGTTGTTGGGCGTGAGCGGGAATCAAACTCGGGTCGCTGGGTTCGTAGCGCAGCGTAGCGCCACCGCTCCATAATCCTATACAATACTGGACATTACCACGTGCAATGTTGTCGATCCACTGCTGGATGATGGCGTAGCTCAATTCTCACCGATGCTAACGAGAGAGAGAAATAAATAAATAAAAGCGGTAGAATTCGCAGATATTTAAACCGGTGGGTTTTTTTTTTGTTGTTTACAGAATATCGGATTTCACAGTTTGCAACAATATTCCACAATGCCACCGCACCCCGCGCCCGCTGGCCCCCCAAACGTTGCAAAGCGGTCCGAGTTGGCGTTGAAGGATTTCAAAATACGGGCCTCTTTGCAAGTGTGAGCAGCCTTGTGTGACACGTGGCTTCTCGTCTTGTTGCCCGCGCACTGCGGACATTTGAACCGGTCCCAGGGCTACCCGAGGTTGACTCAGCCTCAATTGAGTAGAGCTCCGCGCCCGGTGCGGTGTGTAAACGTCAGCTCGAGGGGAGACAAAGGCGGTCGGGCGTTGTTGTTACTGGCTCACTCCCACCACCGCCTCGTGTTCCATGCCGGCCTCCATAAGTTGCTTACTGGATAACTACACTCGCTCCAACAGTCGATCAGGGGTATCCCGCCTGCCAAAGGGATTCTAAGGTCCGCTTTGAGACACTTGAGGATGGAAAATGAGACGACTTTTCCGGTGCTGCTGCCGCTTCGTTGGCTCTGATGCAAAAGGCACAGACAACAACAACAACAAACTCAGCACGTTCGTCGCGAACACCGCGGCCTTAAAATGAAGAACGTATACAGGCGACGTTTCGGACAATGACCCTTCTTCGTAGCACACAGAGAGGCCAGGGAGTCGATAAGAGTTTGAGACAGCACTTCACACAATTGGTCATCGGGAAACATTGCTTTATCATTTCATTCTTATCAGGCCCCCTCCCACCGCCCCCGCGGCGTATAGTGCAGTCGCCCACAACGCATTGCCTCCTCTCTGGGGGGAAAGGTCGCCTCACTCATTCCTTGCCTTAGACTCTACCGCCCCTGCGTGGTCCCAGCGTCCCAACTGACGCCGTTCCTCTCGAATCCAGAATAGCCGTCGCATGTGGTCCACTCTCACAGGCGACGCACTCGACCTCCGATGTGGCACGGTTGGCCACGTACGGTGCGAAAGAAGTTCAACGCACGCTCGCGTGCAGGAGGAGAGTGAACGTGGGCTGGGCCAAAGGTAACAACGTTTTAGTGTTGCAGGGCCCCACCTTTAGCAACACGCGGAGCACTGAGCCTGGTTAAGATCCAGACCGTTTCTTAAACGCGTCCACAATATCTGGCATATTGAGCTAGCAAACTCTGCAATGCCCCATTTGCAACCACGGTGCATTCAATTACGAAAGAGCAAAAATCCCCCCCCCCCCCCTGTAGCATTTGACACGCTTTTGAGGCAAGTGCTGTTTGCAGGTCCTATTTGCGAGCACGTATTAAAAGGCCGACGCAGCATCATGCTCGGCCGATTCACTCCCACCACCAACAGCAGCCGCCATTCGCAACTCTTGTGACATTGACGACAACATAGCGCTTGTGCCAGGCTAGGCGTACTTTTGAGGCCACGTGAAGTGTGTAAGGATGGCTGGCTGGAGGGGCAGTCACGTCCAAAGAACGTGCAACCTGCTATGAATTGTTACAGCTAATGATTGTATTTGTTAATACAAGTGTGCAGTGATTAAGGGATTTGTAATTTGGATGCCAGCTGTTTTTTGGCAAACATGGAAATGTATGGCATCTGATCAGACATCAATTATGGTGTTTTAGGAATTTTACCTCATAGGAAATTGTATATACATTTATACATAAACAATTACATTTTTTTTTATCAGGTAAGGCCCACTGAGCTATTATACTGTAACTCATTTTCAGAAGCGACTGGGCCACACATGACAGCTAAATTAAATGGCTTATCACGTGGAAATGTATATCAGGCAAGTACTGTAAACGCTTGTTGATTATACATATTGAGGACCCGGAGAAAAATCCCATGCGACCACAGAAAGAGAGAGAGAGACATGCATACAGGCGTCAGGGTCGGGATCGAACCCACGACCTCCTGTATACCTGCCGGGGTAGTTAACATCTCGCCACATCTGTGATCATGCAAAAATGTAATAATATATAAAGGCACATGAGTACTGTACACACACGAGGGTCATGACCCCAATCGCGAGACATCATCAGCCACGACCAATCCACTGCTGGTGGATGACGTCCTCCTCATGTCGTTGCCACCTCTCCCCCGGTTTCACGATGCACCGCTCCACCCGGGACCTGCACGCGAGGCGATTTGATTCCCTCCATCTCCTCGGGAGACGTCCTTATGCAACGCGCTCTCACCACAACACGATGTTTACCCAAATCGCAACGGCCCATGGGTTAGGGATGTTGTTAAAAGCATCTCTCTCTACCTATCGAGACAGCCCGGTATACATTGTATAAATACTTAAACACCATTCGTTGTTGCAAGCAGGGGCGGAGCCACGGGGGGGGGGGGCTGGGGGGGGGGCTCAGCCCCCCTGAAATTTTGGGAAAGTCGGTAATCGGGATAACCAGATGTCTGGCAGCTGCAAAATGCTGGCTGCCATCTCGTGCTGCCCTGCAGGCTGCTTGAGCGGCAGCCTTTCGAACTTATCGAACTTATTAGCCACATCAGCGGCTCAGACCTATTAATACACGCCGCGTTCAAATCCAATAAAATGAGTTGTATACATTTGTGGCGCCCATTGGAAAACATAAACACTGGGTATCTCAGGATATTGAAGTCAGCCCCCCCAAGGTCAAAATTCTGTCTCCGCCCCTGGTTGCAAGACGTTGTTAAGGGCTTGTCAGAGAGTTATTCTGCCGTTCAATTAGCTAGAATTTAAGGCATAAGGGGCCATCCATTTAATGCGTACGGAAAATCTGTCAAAACTTGACCCCTCCCCCCTCCCTGTACGCACGCGGAATTTTTACACCCCCCGCCCCCCCCCCGAATCCTATAGAACGGCCGATATTTAATCCACGCAGAAACGATCAAGCAAACAGATAGTCCACCGCCGGACTATCCAACTCCTTTGAAGGCCAATGTAGACAAATTATTATCGAGGCTTCATCCCCCACCCCTCGTTTCCTATGCGTACGCACATTGTCAGTAGACCCCCCCCCCATACGCAGCGTACGCATTTGGGTTAACCCCCCCTCCCCCCTCCATGCGTACGTACTAAAATGGATGACCCCTAAAGATAACCGAGGAAATGTCGCATTCCCAAGAGGGAACATTTCTTTTGTATGTGCAAGTGGCAAGGTGCTTCCCGCACTGTGGCAGCGACTAAAGCGCAGCGGCATTCACCCGTGACATTTCCCGGTGGATTTATCTCAGTCTGGGCCCCATTCGATTTGTAAAAAAAAAGCGATTCAGAAGGAACGCGCGACTGCGTTATCGCCAACATTTTTTTTGCTTCATTGAATCTCCCGTCGGCAGTTGGAATGCTTGCCAAAGCAGAGACAGAGAGAAGGAGGGGTGGTGGGTGGGTGAGTCGGGGGGCATGCCGGTGAGTGGGATGGGTGGGCGGGTGGGTGAGCGACAAGACGTTTGCGGTATCTGGCTCAGGCGTACAACAACAACAAAAAGAACCATGAGCTCATTTCCTTCCCTGGGGAAAATAACAGTCTCCAACACCCCGGTCACCCATCTTGACTTAGCCGCCCCCTTGGATAAGACGCGTGTCTCCCAAAACAGGAAAGCAGAGAGTGAAAACTCGCGTCCGGAGTGGCGTGCGCCCGTCTCGTGGAGTGGCGTGCGCCCGTCTCGTGGCCAGACGGACGCACGCCACTGGAGGTGGCGGGGAGTGGGGGGCGAAGGTGGTGGTGATGGTGGAGGTGGGGGAGACGTACGGGAAAGGTGGTGGTGATGGTGGGGGTGCGAAGGTGGTGGTGATGGATACGTACGGGAAAGGTGGTGGTGATGGTGGAGGTGGGGGAGACGTACGGGAAAGGTGGTGAGCGGTAGAACGCATCAGCCGGGAGCCTCCGACGGCATATGCTCACCTGCCACAAAGACAAAGATCCCCCGTATAGCCTTAACACTGTAGGGGCAAGTTCTGTTAGCGAGCACCTATAAAGGCCGGCACGGCACACGAGGGGGTGGGTGGCCAAAACCACGCCCGGCCGCCTTTGTCTCCCTAGCGGCGATGTTTACACACCGCACACCAGGTACTCATTTTGAGGCTGAGCCGACCTAGGTCCAGGACCGGTTCAGATAATCGTCACTGGTGTTTGCCGTGAGCGGGAATCGAACCCGGGTCGCCAGGTTCGTAGCGCAGTGCGCTAACCGCTACACTACCGCTCCCCATAAACATATACACACACACCGGTGATACTGGGTGACTCGTTCGTTGCAAAGTGGCCAACAACAAAACGAAGCAACTTAACACGCAGTAATTGGCTTTCGCGACCAATATTATCTATAATAACGTTTTTATTCGGGGGTGGGGGGGGTTAGATCGCGTAAATATAAATGCGTCGTGAAATCCACCACCACCCGACAGCCAATTAGTAAGGTTAGCGACGTAAACAAAACGTGACAATTAGCTACTAGTTCTGCACACGGGTCCGTTGGTGAATAAGCCCACATTATTTATGAGCACGTTTCGCGGGTGATTACAACCAGCTTCATCAGGCGATTAGTCAGAACAAACCACTTGGGGGCGACGTCGACCCGTCACGACGCCCGAGGCGAATGTGCGCCGAAGTGTGGAGCTGGTGGAGCGGTAACGCACCCCGTGGCACCCACGCCCAGACACCCACAGGCACTGCACCAATGGTCGACGCATATCTGGTGGCACAACACCTGCCCTAGTGACATCTCATCCTCTCTCTCTCTCTCTCACACTCAGCCACTTCGGCATCTCGTCCGCTCACCATTCTAATAACTCACCTCACCCTCTCGCCCACTCACCCTCTCGCTCACTAACCCTGTCGATCACCAGGCGAATCACACGTCTCACTCAATCGCTGTCCACCAACTCACCCTCTCGCTCACTCATCCCTTCGCAGTCTCTCCCACTTGCTCTTTCACGCTCACCATATTGAGCAGCCAGAATGACACTCGGGGGGAGAGGGGGTTGGGCGGAGGGTGGTTGGGGGATCTCAATCACTTGGGGGGAGAGTTGCTCCGGCCAGAGTGGCTGGCATGACGGTCGGCTCGTCTGCAGGAGGGAAGGAGTGAGACGAATGGTGGTGGTGGTGGCATCACTGGACCGTGAGGGATGGCGACGGCGGGAGGGAGGCCATCATCCAGCAGTGGATAGACCAGAGGCTGACGGCGATGATAGTGATGGGAGAGGAATGTGCGGTGCATTGCAAGCAGAGGCTTGCCACCGTCCCGTTACTTACGGGTAAAATGTATTTGTACCAAAGAAGTCGTTATTATGGGGTGGGCATACATTCACATGTGACACGTGTGGAGGAGGGCTGGTCCTACATCTTCATCTGTTACAATATACAAAGATCCCCCGTGTAGCCTTAACAGACTGCTGGGGCAAGTGCTGTGAGCGAGCAGCACCTATGAAGGCCGGCACGACACACGAGGGGGTGGGTGGCCAGCACCACGCCCGGCCGCCTTTGTCTCTCTATTGGTGATGTGTTATACACACCCCACCAGGTACTCTGATTCGACATAGGAGAGGCCCAAGACCGGTTCAGATCATCGTCACTGGTGTTAGCCGTGAGCGGGAATCGAACACGGGTCGCTGGACTTGTAACGCAGCGCGCTAACCGCTGCACCACCGCTCCCACGTATACTAAACAGTGCACTACACACACGCGCGCACGCGGTAAAACCTTGCAAGCGTAAATGGGGCTCGCAGTCAATTTTAAATTGCAGTAAAGTACTTACGTAAGCTGAGGGATTTATAGGCGTCACTTAAATTATAATCAACAAAACTTCACATATTCCATTATGGCAACGATCAATATTTTCACATGTATGTAAAAAAAAACAACCACCACGTAAAATCGTATTTTATGTTGAAGAATTGCACAACACTTTGGCATGTACAAGTCTAAAAATACACAAGTTTAACTCATCCATCATGGGTTGCCGGTAAATGCCACTGTGTGCCATTCATTGTGTATATTTGCATGAGTATATATTCAATTCACTCGATATATTGCACACTTATATAAATATATACACAAGCGCAGTATGTACACATGTGCATATACAGTTGTACATATATAATTAAAACACTCATATGTATTGTATATTCTTATTTTATCGTTTTACATGTCAGGAAAATATTTGACACCCAATACCAAAAAACGTTGCACCGAGCGATTTGTATTTATCGCGTTTCAGTCGATTCGAAGCAGCCGGGGTCACACACGGTCATATCGGGGTCACGTGGGAGGAGGGGGGGGGTCATGTTGGAGAGGACACGCCAGGGTCAAGCCGGGGTCATTTCATTTTGACGTCACTAGTGGGGTGAAGTCACGTGCATTTGCAGCCAATTACAACTTCCCAAAATCCCACTCGTAGATGAATGTGGTGAACACAAGAGAGGACATCGTCGTCGATTTTACAAATCCGTGTGTTCAGTGCAATATCTGCGGCACCCTTGTGCATTTGCTTATTATACAGGCACATATATATATAGCTCTATTTAAGTATATAAAATGAAGGTGTCTATCTAGCTTTATTTGTAATAACTGTTACTATTTAAAAAACAAATTCTACCATAACTGCGGGACAAAACGTTGGCGAGCTGGCAGCGCCCAGCGCCTCCCTCTTGCCTCACGCCCGCAAACACACACACAGGTGACCCACTGCCTGGAGCCCCCACAGGACGCACAGCATCAGGGGGGGGGGGGGGGTGACCCACCAACTCTCCATCCCGCACTCCACCTAGGGTTGCCACCTGTCCTGGTCGAGTGTTCGCAAATATGCTGGAGAAGCTGCGGAAAAAAATCCTTCCGGGAGATCGCGTGAATGTAAATGTGTCGTTGTTAAAGCCAGCGCCCACCACCCTACGCAGCCAATCGGAAAGGTTTGTCGAGCGAACAGGACGCGCCAGCGAGTTACGATTTCAGCACGCCGGTTGTGTGTTGGGAGAGTGAACCCACAACATTCACAATTCGACTACGACGTTTGGCTGGTGTTTACAACCAGCTTCATCAGGCGATTTGCCAGAAATAATATTGCTCGCGAAAGCCTACGTGTTAGAACTCCTTCCGGGAGATGAAAAGTCGTCGTGGTTTTTGTGTTTTCGGTTGCGCGATTAAGACACCCACTCAATAAAGATTAACGCCGGATGTTTCTTCTTTCCCGTGTGATGTCCCCCCCTATCCCCCCCCCCACCCCGGTCGTTATTGTACCCATGAGGTGGCAACCGTAGGCTAGCTCCAGCAGGGCTTTACATTCAATCGTAGAGACACCATCGCTTATCCATGCCGTTTGTCACAAAGCAACAGCACACGTTGCTCTACGGTACAAATAGCATCACGTCACAAGCAGCGTGCAACCCCGACATCAGTCTCCACTCGAGGGTGGCGACCTCACCAAAGCGTTGTGTGCCAAGCCTCTAGTGCATATCACAAAAGACAAACAAAAGACAAAGATCCCTCCCGTATAGCCTTGAGCAGACTGTTGAGCTAAGTGCTATTAGCGAGCAGGCCGGAACGGCATACACGAGGGGATTAGGTGGCTGCCGCCACCCCAGGCCGCCTTTGTCTCCACACCACGTACTCATTTTAAGGCCGAGTTCACCTTGTGGAAGGTCCCAGGAGCGATTTAAATATTCACCACCGGCAACGGGAATCGAACCCGGGTTTTTTTTTCCGAGCGCCGATGCGCTGACCACCACGTCACCGCTCCCCGCACCTCACACGCGCGCGTGCACGATAAAGCCTCAGCGGACATCTGCCGCTCGGGTGGGTGCCGGGGTAGCTCCGTCAAGAGCTCCGTCGCTTTTCTCCCCGCACCCGCCAAGCAGCCATCACCGCTGAGCTTCCTCGCGTGCGACCTGTACGCGGTGCCGTACGTCGAGATTCTTTCGCACCGCACGTGGCCAAGCGCACTCATCGGACTTGGCTGGCGCGCAGGTCGCAGGCAATGTGGGAACGCGCACCCGGCTGTGCAATCGCGATCGACGCAAAGTTCCTCCTTCACCGCTCGCTTGCCGGTGTCGATTGCCGGCAATCATTTGCCACAAAAGTGCGCCGGTGAATCGTTACACTCACCGGGAAAGAAGCGGGAGGGGAAGTGGGTTGGGGGGTAAGGGGGCACGTACGTGGCGCACAGACACCCTGCCCTTCAGATAATAGAAACTCACATTCGTCAAGAACAATGCCATGAATACACTGAAAAAGAACACGCGGACGCACCGGCGCTTATTCATCGCGTTTAAATGAAATGAAGAAGGGCCATTGTCTGAAACGTCGCCTACTATATAATTTTTCCTTTTAAGTTCGCAGTGTTATTGGAAAAACGTGTTTAGTTTTTTTTTGTTATTTGTGCTTGTGCACCACTGCTGCAGCAACATCACCAAATAAAATGTGTTTCCTCTCGAAGAGAGGAAAACATATCACTTCAGGGTGTTTAAGCAACCGGCCTCGGATGTTCAAAGTCACTGGAACGTCACGCAGCTCAGCGTGACACTTTAAAAAAAAACACGAAGAAAGAATTCCTGCAAGTCACAATAATGCCAACAAAACAAGAGGACACCTTTGAGTCTGAACGCGTTTGCGTAAGCGACACGGGCGCAGCGGCGTCCCACCATCGCACGCCGTCACGCCTATCGCGCCCGCTCACACCCTCCCGTCTCGCGGCATTCAACGGCTTTAACTGCCCAATGTTCTCTCCCTTAACCCCTCGTAAGGAACACACACAAAAAATAAACAAACTCACGCAGATCGCACGCTCGTTCGCGCGCACGCGGCTCCGGAACATCACACTCACCCGTGTCCAAAGACAAAGATCCCCCCGTGTAGCCTTAACAGACTGTAGGGGCAAGTGCTGTTAGCGAGCACCTATGAAGGCCGGCACGGCACACGAGGGGGTGGGTGGCCAGCACCACGCCCTACTGCCTTTGTCTCCCCAGCGGTGATGTTTTGACACACGACACACGAGGTACTCATTTGAGGCCGAGTCGACCTAGGGGTGGAGGCCCAAAACCGGTTCAGATAATCGTCACTGCTGTTGGCCGTGAGCGGGAATCGAACTCGGGTGGTCGGCTTCATAGAGCAGCGCCCTGACCGCTACACGACCGCTCCACCACCTCTTCTCTCACACACACACCACGCCACACACCCACCACTGATGGTGACATTTACAAGCGGCAATTACCGATTTCCACCTCCTTTTAGTGGCAGCCAGTAAATCTTACACGGTCGCGTTGCACAAACTTGACGGCCACGCAAGTGCTGTAAACGCACCACGCTGTGCAGAGAAGCTTTGTGTTGCTCGTTAACTCACTTTTCCCCCAGCTGGCGTCACGGGGTAAAGTTCCCTTTCCCCGCTAGCGGCAGGCAGGGTGGGGGGCTCGAACCACACCTGCCCCCCACACCAAGCGGTCGACGCGCAAGGCCATCACAAGCAAGAGGAATGAAATGCGAAACGAGACCAATAAAAAGGAATCGTCGTTATTCCTCATTTGAAAGAATCCTCCCGGAAGGTTTACGGCAGTGACCGGTGGCGCTCAGAGGTCGTACGTATGTTAAACTTCTTTTCGCGCCGTGCTAATCGGAGGTTCCTGAAAGCCTGGGCTTGGAGGGCCCCAGGGTGAGAATGCCATGTTGGGGCTGCCCCTTATTCTTTCGCAAAAAAACAAATAGTCCCGTGGTTTGAGCTTTTTTTTTGTTTGAGGCCTGTGGCAAAATCCTCCTTTCACTTCCCTCATCTGTGCGGCCCTGGTGGTGTTTGTTGGGCCCTCAAGCACGGTTCACCGGCAGCGTTCCATCTCCTCGTCCCCTCGAGCCGCACGTCCCAAAAAATATCTCTCGCACGCGACGGACGCCAGCGCTCGGAACGCGCATTGTTGGTGGAGCGGCACGAGGAGAGGATAGATGCGGAGACCAACGCATGCAGGGCAAGACATTTGGGATTCTTCGTGGGAACCACAGGCACGGCAGGACGGAGAGCGACACCGCGCGGCAACGGTGAATGGCACACACCAGCTGAATTGATGAGGTTCGCGTGTTGTTAGCGAGCGCTTATGAAGGCCGGCACGCATGCGTGTTGAACTTCTTTCGCACCGTACATAGTCAACCGTGCTGACCGGTTGTGTATCATTGTCAACTTTATTATTATTATTATTTAAAAGAAAACAACGCTTGAGGTGGCCGAGTGGCTCGGAGGTTCGAGGAGTGAGCTGGCGAAGCTGAGATCCTGGGGTCAAATCCAGGCAGCCGTCTGTGATTAAACCAGGATTCAAGTGGAGTGACTGGATGGTGTTAGCCCGGTCACCAAAAACCGTCGTGGAAGGTGGCGTCGACTGCCATGCGACGAATATTACTCATGTGTAGTGCAGATCGGAGAGTGCTGCCCCCTACTCTGTGAAACAAGGGTCCATTTGTAGGTATCTCAGACATAGCTCTGTGGTATCCACTTCCACAGTGGGCCACTCCCTAAAATGAAGAGGTTGCACTTCTCTATGAGAGATGCAAATTGATATTTTGTCTCAAGACGTGACCGCGATGGCACAGTTGGGGGAATTACAAAACAGAACCCCGAAATGCGTGAATGAATGACGTCACTAACTTTATCAGACCCTCCTGGTGCATGTTGCATTGTCCATTACGGTTTCAAAGTTCACCGTCACTTGCGATGCGAACCGGCGTCGTGAGCTCAACGAGGTGGAATGTTACGTCCAGGGATTCGTTTCGGCCCGATTGGTCCGGTGACGGCAACCTCAAAAATAATTCCGCGCCCCCCGGCACACCGCATCGATAACGCCTCTCGCTGCTACGGCTCCGGCCGCGGTCGCGAGTCACGCGCCCGCTCCATTCTAACGGGCACCAACGAGCCGGAAAAATATCCGGTGAGAGGTCTCACAGCCAACCCCCCCCCCCCCGTTCCCCCGGTCACGTCGTCGCCGCCGTCTCCGAAACCCCGGCGCTGACCGGCAGGGGCCTCCGTCCGGAGCCGTGCACTCCGCTTTCCTCCGTCCGGCGCGGCCTCGGGGGCACCGCCTCCACCACGGAGCACGAGACGGACAGAGGCAGCGCCGCCAGCTCGCAGGGGTCACCTCCACCCCTCCCCGTCGCCGTCGTCCCTCCGCTCCTCGCCGCCGCCGCCGCCGCCGCGCAAAACTCCGGAGGCTCGGCCCGGAAGCGGACGGCGGCGTGCCCCGAGCCGAACGCGAACGTGTCCGGGCAGTCGGGCGCCGTGCTCGTCACGACGCCCGCGACCGGGGGCGGCGTCCCGCGGTGGCGGCGGCGGGGGGCGCCGGCGAACGACGGCTCGGCCAGGCGCTCGGGGGCGAACGCCACCGCGGCCTCTTCGTCGAGGGAGGAGGAGGAGAAGGAGGAGGTGGAGCCGGCGGCCCGGGCCACCCTGCTCATGTCGATCATGTAGACGCTGCCGACCACGGCCACCGCGTGCGGCAGCGCTTTCGGCAGCTGCAGGAGGCGGGTCGAGAGTTGGCGCGGCTCGCTCGGGAAGGGCCGGGCGGGACCACCGGGGGTGGCGCCGAAGTGGCGATCGTCCGGGGGCTGCGCATGGGCGCCGTTGCCGGACGTGGGCCCGACCTGCGAACGAGACGGTGGAGGTTTGTTGGAAGAACGCACCGAGTGTTTAATGCGCACGCGTTGGTTAGGCGTACGATTAAAATCGTTACCGGCTGGAGTGAATGTGGTTGTGTTATTCTCGGAGCACTGAGTCGGCAATGCCGAGGTGCAGAATTTGATTCTGGGCATCAGTCCAATCGCGATTAAACTCGTATAGCGAATTGATGGTATCAGCCCAGTCCCCGATGACTCTTCATTGGGGATTGCATTTTGACGAGGGGTCTCTGACCCGCCCATACTGGACATCTGTGAAAAAGAGCTTCATAGCTCATCAGATTCCTCGAGGCTAAATAAAGATCCTGATTCTCAAATCAGAGGAATAAAAAGACACACGAAAAAATTTACCAAAATCAACAACCCAGAAACAAAACTCACGGCAGCGTAGCACTGGGCGGCCTGCTCCTCGTACAAGGAGCCTCTTCCTTTACTCCCCGGGGGGTCTCCGGCCAAACTCCCAGAATGCCGCGCGGAAGCCGTCAGGCCACAGCGGGCGGCGTCTGCGAACGGAGGCTGCTGCGTCCGCGGAGCCGCGGAGACCAGCGGGTCCGCCCGCCCGCCGCCAGCACCGCGCACGGCAAGCGCCGGCGGGGATCGTGCCGTGGCGGGAGGAGGCGCCGCCGCCACAACCGCGGGGTCGTCGGTGAGCCGGGCCGCGCCGCCTCTGTGCGGCGAGAGCGAGTGGGTGCGGCCTGCGCCGCCGGGGGACGGGGGCCTATCCCTCGCCACGTCGCGCCGGTACGGCGACAGCGAGTGCGTCCGGAACGCGCCGTGCCGACCGGGGGCAGGCGAGCCGTCGCGCGGCACCGCCCGCGGCCGGCTCGGCGAGCAGCCCCCGGCGAGGCGAGGCCGGTCCCGCATCGCGCGCTCGAGCAGAACGCCGAGGCGATTCGGAGACGGCGCCAGCGGCGCTCCCTTGCCGGGCCGCGCGCCGCGGCCCGGCGCGTCGTACGGCGGCGACCTCGTGCCTCCGCCGGCGAGAGAGCGACCCAGGAGTGCCCTCGAGCATTGCGATGGCGAGCTTCCGCCGGGCGTCACCGCGAGAGCGGGCGCCGCATCGTGCCGCGGCGGAGGAGAGGGATGCGCGGCGGAGATGGAGGCGGCGCCGTGGAGTGATGCTCGCAGCCTCAGCGTCAGGCGGGCGACTTCGTCGTCGTCGTCGAAGGCGGCGTCGGCGGTGCTCGGCCATCCTCCGGCGGAACGGGCCCCGGGTTCTCCAGTCCCACACGGCTCCCAGCTGCCCAGAGGAGAAGCGCTCCCGAGGTTCCCGTCGGATCTGAGCGCCGCGAGAGCCGCCAATCCTTCGTCGTTATCGTCATCGTCGTCTTCGTCGTCGTCATCGTCGTCGTCGTCGCGATCTCGATCCGAGTCGTCGGCATCGGAAAACTGGTGATCCTCCCTGGCTCCTGGAGACGGCTGCCACTCCGGATCTGCGCATTTCACGAGACGGGAGACAGACGCAGACAAGAACCCTCATCGTCGTCATCATCGTCGTCATCATTGTCGTCATCATCGTCGGCGTCGTCATCGCCGTCATTATCGTCGTCATCATCGTCGTCGTCATCATCATTAATTACGCCGGCGCCTCCCTCCAGTGCCTCTGAAGGTGCCAGAACACCGAGGCGTCTGAGATGATGAACTCATCTCGTCGTTCCGTCTCCGCGGTTGGTTGTCCTCTTGGACGCGTTCTCTGCTTTTTTTTCTTGTTGCTGTTTTTTTGTCGTTGGCTGCCTCGCCATCGTTCGAAAGCAACGGGCGGCTTCATTGAGGCGGAAGCAGCGAACGTTTCGCCCGTCGCACGAGGAAAAGTGTGGGGGGGGGTCATCGCGAGGCAGCCGCAGCGGCGGAACGTCGCCAGGAGGTGGCGCCACACGGCCGCAAAAAAAAACCGAGCAAGCCCCCTTCGGCTCACTTCGCGGGCAACGTAAAACTGCTACAAAGAAACTTTCACGGCCAGGAGCGTTTCATTTCACCGGGTGAGGCCCCACTGGGCTATACGGCTCTTTTTTTTTTCAGAAGCGACCTGGCCACAAATGATAAGCTCAACGAAGTGGCCAATCACGTGGAAATTTACAGCAGCCAAATACTCTTTAAGTGCATGTTGGTTTCTAAATGTGAAGGGGGAAACAAACCGGAGGACCCGGAGAAGAATCCGCGCGAACACGGGGAGAGAGAGAGTGAGAGAGAGCGTGCAAACTCCACATATACATGCGTCAGGGTCGGGATCGAACCCAGGCATCTTGTACACCGGGCGAGGTAGTTAACAACTCGCCACTGCTTGCTCCGCGTGGACGGATTCGCGGCCACGTGGATGGATCTCCGAGCGCCAGGCAAACCAAAATAAGCCACGTTTCACAGATGAAGCGAGGACCCGGTGTCTATCGGGTCAGTGGGCAAGGATTGGCGGGGAAGATAAAACGATTCGCTACCCACCACCCTAACCCAATGGTCTTCACTCACTTTCAGGGGGGAGCCTGCTTTCGCCGATGAGACATCATCGGTGTGTGAGGGCCGCCGCACATTTAAAACCCATTGGGGGTTTCACAGCAGCGCAATGATAGGGGCGCATCAGGGATCGCGCTAAAGGCCACCAGGGAGCCGTAGTGGTCTCGCGGGCCTTGCAATGAAAAACACTTCCACATCCCCTGCCAGAACATTTCTCCTCCACACCACCGCCCTCTTAACCCCCCACCCACCGCCGCCCCCCACCCCCCCTGTGATTCAACGAATTGCCTCGGTTGAGGGTCACGATAACAACCAAGAATCTCTCTACATCTGCAGTTTCCGCCCCCACCCCAATGTGACCCCGATTGTGCTGTGTGCGCCGCGTCACGAGACGAGGAATCCACTCCGAACTCTCACAGAGAGAAGGAGAGAGAGGGAGAGAGCGTCGCGGACAGTTTCGTTCGACAACGGCCCAGCGGATATCGCAGAACTACTTCTCGGATCCCTTCAACGTGGCTTCTGGTTCGCACAGAGGGGGCAGTCCCCCCCCTCCCCCCCCCCCCCCCACTCTGCATGCAGAGAGCGAGAGGCACAGATGCAGCGAGGTGCGGGCAAACGGAGACGAAAAAGGACGAGAGAAAAAGAGAAAAGCAAGTCGCGATAGAAGTTAGACAGGTTGGTAATTTGGCGATCTTTTTTCGAGGCTATGAGTTTAGAGCTGAACCTTGATGTATTTAATGAACCCAGGGCCCTCTTGGACTTCTTGGAAGCCAGAACCTTTAGTTTTAATTGCTTATCTTGCTTATACGGGAGGCAGTGGGTTCGTTCCCGACCCTGACGCTTGTATATTTGGAGTTTGCACGTTTCTCTCCCCGTGGTCGCACAGATTGTTCTCCAGGTCCTCCAGTTTTTCCCTCCACATTTAGAATCAACATCACGCATTTAGAGTATTTGGCTGCGATACATTGCCAGGTGATAAGCCACTTAGTTGAGCTATCAATTGCGGCCAGGTCGCTTCTGAAAGATAGCTACATAGCTCAGTGGGCCTTACCTGGTAAAATAAAAACAGTTGTAGTAATATTTTGATTTAAAGCTTTCGTGACTGCAGTAATTCATATTCTTAGCTCTTTCGGTAAAGTCACATTGAAGGGAAGCAATTAAATAATAAAATATATATGAAACAATAAAAATTCTCACGACGTTTCGACCATAACACAAATGGTCGTCATCAGGTGTGTCGGTTTGCATCAATTAATTTATTTTTAAACGGTGTATGTATTTATTTTTAAAAAAACGTCAGCGCCACGCGCAGCGATTTGGCAGTTTATTTAGAAGGACTAGTCCATCTATGTTCTGAAAAGAGGAGGGGGGAGACGAAAAATTAATGTATGCTGTCTGAAAGCCACTGTAAGCGTGAACAATCAGTTAAGACCTGAAATGGTTAATCAAATCTTTCCAATGATTGCTAAGCCAGAATCCATCTTCTCGGTTGAAATTGTCTCTGTGCTTGTATATGTGGATAGCCTCATGAACGAATCTCTCATGGTAGCCAGATGGCTTACAAAGAACCTCTGTTTTTTATTATAAATAAATAAATACACTGTTTAAAAATAAATAAATGCAAACCGACACACCTGATGATGACTGTTTGTGTTATGGTCGAAACGTCGTGAGAATTTTTATTGTTTCATATATATTGTATTATTTTATTGTTTCCCTTCAACGTGACTTTACCGAAAGAGCTAAGAATATGAATATAGTTGTAGTAATAGTTTGTATCTGCCGAGTTGGACCAGCGCTCCCCCTCCACTGCACCCCATGTTGCTGTCCAACCAAGTCACACGTGGCGATGAGGACTTAGCCAAGAAGCCATGCCCCCCCCCCCCCCCCCCCCCCCCGGAGGCCGCCGGGCCTTACGTAACGGAAAGAAGAAGCCTGTGGAAGTAACCTGGAACCATCAGCAGAAACGAGGGCCACCCTGGGGAGGATGCGGGGGTCTCAATCTCGGCAGCCGTTGTCGGCAAAACTGCGCCGCCGTCTTTGCCGGCTGGCGGGGGGGAAGGAGAAGGGAGACTGGGAGCCGGGACGAAGGTCAGGTGACAAACATCAGATTGACAGATATTAGATATTGTAAGACGATCCATGAGTTGATGGCGTCGCTTGGTCGACTGCAAATTTAAACTGGCTTTTTTCTTTGTGGCCAATTCCTCGCTGCCCTCGCCGGCTCAATCGAGGCCTTCCTGCTTAAATTAAAGTCGTTTCTGCTTTTGATTTTCAGTCGAGCCGAACAACAGAGAACAACGCCCAAGACGACGCTCACTGTGGAGACGGAGCTACAGGCAAGATTGTTACGTGGAGAGACTGCGGTGGGGATTCTGACGGCATGGGGAGAGACTTTCATCCAGCAGTGGTTAGATAATCGCTGCTGCTGATGATGATGATGAAATGTATCCATCCAAGCTGCCATCGATATTTCCTTTGGTCCACGCACCCCTCAAATTTCTGGGACACAAGAGTCGCTCGAGACAGTCAGGAGGGGTTGTGAGAGGATGTGAAGGGGATAACATCAGGGGTGTTAGGGACTGTAGGAAAGTATGATGGGGTACGAGTGGGGGCTAACTCCCCCCCCCCCCTCTCCGCCTCACCTTGCTCCCCGGGGTCGTCTCCCATCATTGCGCTCATTCCCATCTCCAGGCACTTCTTGCTGTGAGCTTTGGACTTGACGTGCTTGGTGAGGTTCCCTGGGGGGAAACAGAAGCGGCGTCACCACGCCGTCGGCCTTTCGCAGCGGCGCCGTCCGCGTAGCTCTCCCGACGCGTATTCGGGGGTTGCGCCGACCGCGTGCGGCCTTCGGCGCGAAGTCTGACGTTCCGCTCCAGGATGCTCCCTGGCAGCTTCTTCTTCAAGGAACCCAAATCCTGCAATTTAACAATTCCCAAAGACGCTCCCGGCACGCGGAACGAAACGTCGGGCATCGCGCCGAATCGACACGTGGCGGCGGGTACTATGGCTTCCCCCCCCCCCAAATGTATAATTAGCTGAAGACATCTCAATATATAGAGAACCGCTAAAGCTTGGGGAATTATTGGCAGGAGTGGCTCATCGCCTGGCTGCCTTTTCGCTTTTCTGCGGCTCCTCCTCTCGAGTCATTCTCTCGCTTCTCGGTGGCGCCCTACAAAGTTTAAATTACTCTCACGATTGTTGTCCCTCTCCTCTCTTTACTGAGCCGTTTCGCCACTGATCTGCCAACACAGCACCCAGGCCGGACGCGAGGTACCAAACAAGGGGCTCTGTTGATTAACTGCAGTTGTGTAAAGTAAAAAAAGCCAACCTCTCACTGCCCAGAACTCTAATCAAAGCCACCTAGTGAAGTTAAAAATACAACAGAAGCAGCCAACGCTTCATTAGCTGTAATCATTAGACGGTAAGCGAGTTCCAACAGAATTACACAAAAATGAGCTCGTTAAAATTCCACTGGCGCTGCAGAGGCATTCCCATCTGGGCGAAGCCGTGCAGGTGAGTGGCCATATTGCGGCCCGAATCCCCTTCTTGCCACGGCGCTCGCTCTCCCCCACGGGGTTCCTTCGTCACCGCCTCGGGTGCGTCCTGTGGTCAAGATGACCCTGCTCACAGACACGGGCCGGCAAAATAATTCCCTGCGCAGCGTCCATCCGTCAGTTCGTCCGTCCATCACTCCGTCAGTCCGTCCGTCCTTCCTTTATCTGTCAGTCCATTTGTCTCTCTGTATATCTTTCCATCCACAATCTTGCAGTCCATCTATCTGTCTGACCATTCCTCTCACCGACTGTTCCTCTCTCCATCGATCAATCAATATGTCCCTATCAATCCATCCATTATTCATCAGTACATCAGTTTACCATTCTGTCAATCTCTCTGTCCATCTGTCATTCCATCCACTAGTTCATCTATCCATTTGTGTGCTCCGTCTATGTGTTTGTCAATCCCTCCATCCCTTTGTCCATCTGTCCAACCATCATCCCATGCATTCATCCATTCACCCATCATCATTCCATCCATTTTGTACATCCATCCTTCATTTTGGTCACATGTTCATCCATTATTCTGTCCATCCAGCCACTAGTCAGTCCGTCTGTCCGCCTACCCACCGCCCTTCTATCTGTCCTCGTAACATCTCATCTCTCCATTATCCCATCTGTTCATCCATTTTCCCATCTTCCTGTCCATTGCTCCCTCGCTGCCTCCTGCCCTCGCTTCCTTCCTCACTCCCTCTCTGTCCGTCCATCCGTCCGAAGCAACAGCTCGCGAAGGATGTCTTGAAGCAGCAGCACAGAGGGCTCGCAGCACAACTGGGATAAACTCCGACTGAGCCCTGAAGCTGAAGGGAATTCTGAGCAGAGTGAACCTTGGAAAAATAAAAGCTTAGCATCATCTCGGGAGGTTTTACTGGGAATCAGCCTATTCTAAGAGCCTTAATATAATTAGCAGCCTTACTAACGAGCTTCAAGACAATGTTGTGCTGGAAAGCTGACGGGGGGCAGCTCGAAAAATGTGTCCATGGCGCTCACCATTGCTGCATTGGTCTGGTGACTGTGGCGGTCTCAGTGGCCGTGACAAGATGTAAACTACCTCACCTGGTAAACATGTTGTCATGGGTTTCATCCAGACCCTACCGCCTGTATATTTGGAGTTGTTCTCCCCGTGATCGCGTGGATTTTTCTCCGGATCCTCCGGTTTTTCCCTCCGCATTTAGAATCAACGTGCGTTTACAGCATTTGGCTAGCTATAAATTTCCACACGACGGTAAGCCACTTCGTCGCCCTATCATTTGTGATAGCGAGGTCGCTTCTGAAAAGTACCTAAGTAGCTTAGTGGGCCTTACCTGGTAAAATAAATAAAATTGTTAAATATTTTAGTTTTGTGTGGCCGTCACGGTGTGACGGCCACACACGGCCACCCGAGTGGCCGTGACGGTCTGGGTAGTTACGTTGGTGTGCGTCGCTGCGTGGTCTGCACGGCTGCCAGCCACGTTGGTTCAAGCAGTGCCCTGTGCCTCGACCCTCGCGGCCACCACGCGACCTCTAACCCGCAGCACGGTGGCGGGGGTCACCTCCACGCTGGCCACCACGGCATCCTAAAATAATGCACGGAAACCACCGCTTGCACCCGTTGATTGTTTAAGCGTGAAAGGGCGAGCTGTGTTCGGTGGGAGGGTGTGGGGAGACCGGGGTGGGGATGACGGCGGCTGGATAAGAGGGACGTCACCGTCGTCTGAGCACAGGGGCACCCAGCCCGTCAGGCAAGACGGGGGAAGCGGTTTATTCCAATGCAGAAGCGTGCATTCCGTGTGCGCGTGCTCTGCATGAGTGCGTGCGTGTGTTTACGTGGGGAACGGTGGCGCAACGGTCAGCGCGCCGCGCTACGAACCCGGCGAACCGAGTTCGATTCCCGCTCGCTGCCAACACCAGTGGCAGTTAT
The DNA here is from genome assembly GCF_048934315.1 of Petromyzon marinus. Taxonomy (NCBI): domain Eukaryota; kingdom Metazoa; phylum Chordata; class Hyperoartia; order Petromyzontiformes; family Petromyzontidae; genus Petromyzon; species Petromyzon marinus. The sequence goes on from NC_133693.1 coordinate 4,257,610, forward strand.
TTGAATCGGTGCTGGGCCTCCCCTAGGTCGACTCAGCCTCAAATGAGTACCTGGTGCGATGTGCAAACACCGCTACGGGGGAAACAAAAGTGGCCGGGCGTGTTGCTGGCTCACCCACCGCCCGTCGCGTGCAGTTCCGACCTTCATAGCTGCTACTCGCTGACAGCACTTGCTCCAACAGTCTGTTAAAGACTTTACGGGGGATCTTTGCCTTTGCCTATGTGCAGTGGTTCACGCATAAAAATTCACAGACGGGGAGCGGTGGTGGCAGCGATCGCCACGCTGTGCTGCCTGCGCCGAGCCGCGGTGAAGTACGGTCAAACAATTCCCACGAGCCGCAAGGAGTGGTGAGGCCCTCATGCAGCAGGGGATTGAAACAAGGGGGCTGTCCGCGAATGGCCATTTACAACAGCAGCAGTAGCAGCTACAGCAGGAGCAGCAGCAGCATTCCAGCGGGCAAACAGCAGACCAAAAACCTGGACTGGATTATACTTCTCTGAGCAGCGGCGTAGCGTGCTTGGCATGGGCCCTTGTGCAAGGAATGAAATTGAGGCCCTCATGTTCAATTTCCTCCCAGATGCATTTCCCGGGACACCTGGGTCCTCCCTCCCACCCTCCATCTCCAGCCCATCAGCCCTGGTGCAATTGCAGCGCCTGCGCACCCCCGATAGCTGGCCAGGCACGCATTTGCAAGGTTCCGCGCTGGAATGCCGCAATTTATCTACGCCAGATTCCAAAGAGCGTTTAAGCACCTCGAGGCTGCGTTAATTGGCACCGCAGTGCTGATACGTACGGCATATTTCCGATCCACTGCACACTGTGTGCTAAATAAGCCATTCTCTAGCCGCTGCCTCTTTTCATCATCGCGCTACACAGGTGCTCGCTAACCCCGTGAGACTTCGAGTTTGCGGTACGTTTTGGCCCGGATTTCGTGCATTTGTTGTTTTTGCTCTGGTTCGCTTGCACATTCCCTCCACGCAGTGTCCTGGAACCGCCGCCACTGCCAACGGCCTTGAGCTGTGGCTGTCCTTGCGACAGAGCTACTCAATGGGGCCTTTTAGCAGCTGAAACAATAAAGTCTGAGTCCAAGCCCAAGCCAAGCACTCAAAAACAGTGCCACCACCGTCCGAGTCTTATCGGCAAAGCAAGGCGACCGTCGTTAGAGATCGCACGATGCCCTCAGGGATCCCACCTGTCCCCCACCTCGATACCTTTAGTCTTGAAGGCGAAGCTGCAGATGTGGCAACGGTAAGGTCGGAGGTCGGAGTGCGAGCGGATGTGCTTCCGCAGCATGCTGGGCTTCTTGCAGCGGATGCCGCACTCCTCGCACACGTACTTGCCTCGCCCGCGGCCCCGCACGTACACGTACTCCTCGTTCGACTTGTACCTGCCGGCGTCGCCACGACAACGGCAACCGCAACCACAGTCATTGTCTCTGAAGGCCCGGCCGCCACCACCGCCACCGCCTCCGCCACCACCGTGACCGCCGCCACCAATACCACCGCCTCCGCCACCACCGTTACTGTCACCACCACCACCACCGCCTCCGCCACCACCGGTGCAACCACCACCATTACTGTCACCACTACCACCACCACCACCACAGCCTCCGCCACCACCGTTACTGTCACCACCACCACCACCGCCTCCACCACCACCAGCGCAACCACCACCATTACTGTCACCACCACCACCACCAACACCGCCACCACCGGTGCAACCACCACCATGACTGTCACCACCACCACCACCGCCACCACCGGTGCAACCACCACCATTACTGTCGCCACCACCACCACCGCCTCCGCCACCACCACCACCACCATGACTGTCACCACCACAACCACCGCCTCCGCCACCACCGGCGCAACCACCACCATTACTGTCACCACCACCACCGCCTCCGCCACCACCGGTGCAACCACCACCTTTACTGTCACCACCACCACCACCACAGCCTCCGCCACCACCGTTACTGTCGCTACCACCACCGCCACCACCGGTGCAACCACCACCATTACTGCCGCCACCACCACCGCCACCACCGGTGCAACCACCACCATTACTGTCGCCACCACCACCGCCGCCGCCTCCGTCACCACCGGCGCAACCACTATGGCCATGGAAGTCGAAGCTTCTGAGCGATGTGATTGCGTTAAAGCGGCAATTCTCAAACCCCAGGTCCTCGCGATGCCACACGCCCCCACAGGGTGATACCGGTCGTGATTCGAGCTTTGCAAGTTGACGGTCTGATCCCAATCACCAATAAATGAACAACAACAAAATCCATCAAGTATGCATTATGCACATGTACCAAAAATGTATTAACTCCGGAAAATAATTATTAACGGCTTTGTTTTGATTGACGTGCGACAGGGCGTATATGACAGATGCGCCCCAAGTGTGCATAAGGGGGCCGAATGAAGCGACTTCAGGAGTAGTTCGTGACAGCATCTTCCACGGGCCGTTCTCTGACGCGGGGTGACGCCACCGCTTAAAAAATAAAATAAGGAAAACTCGATTAAACGAACGGACGGCCTCACGCAATCAACTCAGCCCGATGCGCAGGGGCGGAGCCAGGGGGGTGACAGGGTAGACAATTGTCACCCCCGAAAAACAATAAAAAATCGAAAATCTGAAACGTTCTGCGTATAAGTGTACGACACTCGGTCTGGCGGACTCCGTGCAACTGCATTGTCAGAGTGTGTCGCCAACCGATGGCGTCTAGTTCAACAAGCCTGACTCTCTAAATCATTCTTGAAATTAAAATTTGTTGAATGTCACCCCGGGCTGAAAATCCTGGCTCCGCCCCTGGCGACGCGCCACCATTTCGTCTTGTCTCCAGTCGGCTCATGCCCGAATTAGCGGCGAAGCGAAACTGCTAATTGACTCGTGAAAGCCAGAAACCAGCGTCGCAGTCGAAACGGAGGAAGGCTCCATCCCACGAGGACTCGTTAGGCTTTCTCACTAGGCCCAAACACCCCCCCCCCCAACCAACCACTCGTGATTATGGAAACAAAACATGCGGCCGTTTCACCTGCCACTCGATGCGATGTTTTATGGAGCCCTGCCACCTCTCGCCGCGACCCAACACACCGCACGCCGCGCGCAACGCCGTCCCACCACACCGTCTCACCACCACATTCCCGCAACACCGTCCCTCCACACACTGCGCTTCCTGTCGTGTCTCACCGCAACATTTGTGCGATCCACCAACCCTCGCTGCCTCCGCAGTGCTGGATTACAGGCAGGCACCACTACCACACCATCAGCAACTCAAGCACGATGACTGAAATGCCAGCATCTTTAAAATATCTTCATGAACGAATATTCAAATCGCTCTCTTATGTAAAATAAAAAGTTGGCATTCCACCACCTCAAACAGAGAAATACGCTCTGAAGTCTGGTTACATTCCAACTGGGAAAATGTAACCGTGGAAAAGATGCGGCGCGTGACCGAACGACAGCCGTGTGAAGGCATTAAAACGCCAAGAGATAATGCCAGGATTTACAAAGCGGCTCATCCGGCGTCTCCACCGTGGCTTGCGCCCCAATCGATAACCGTCGGCCGCTCGCACCTGAACAACCGCCAACCTCTTTTTGTTGTTGCGTACGAATTGCCCGTCGCCCAAATTAACCGTCTGCTGAAACGCCAGGCCCAAAGCCGTAACATTGGCAAACGGTGAGCAAACTTCAACAGCAGCTGTTGCTTTGTTTGCCTGTTATTTATTTTTAAATGATGCACTCTTTTTTTGTATTCTCTTTTTTTTTTTACTAGGTAAGGCCCACTGAGCTACGTAGCTCTTTTTTTAGAAGCAACCTGGCTATCACAAATAATAGCTCAACGAAGGGGCTTATCACATGGAAATGTATTCATCATGTTGACGCACGTTGACTCTAAAAGTGGGAGGGAAAAACCGGAGAAAAATTCACGCGACCACGGGGAGAACATTACAACAGGCGTCAGGGTCGGGATTGAACCCACGACCTCCTGTATATCAGGCAAGTGAGTTAACATCTCGCCACCGCGGTGCCGCATTTGCAACGGTGTCCACCAGAGTGTCGACTGACGTGAGAATGATAGCAAACACGTAATGACACGTATACAAAGACAAAGGTCGCCCATATAGCCTTTGCATGCTGTTGGGGCAAGTGCCGTTTGTGAGCGTGGTGGTTGAACACAGTACGGACGAGATGAAACGGTCAGCCTGATGGAACGAACGAGTTCCGCACACCCAACGCTTGACTCCAGTCACTCGCGTCAGTCACCTCCATATCACTCTTCTATTGCTACTACCACGGCTTCCATTCCTCGGTCCATGTCGAGGTCTCGTTCTACCACACAGATTATTTTATCTCCAGAGACATGTTCACCCTTACCTGTTACACCTTCAAAAGTGCTGTTTGTTTGCTGGCCACTTGGCGTGTTGGGCCTTCTGCACTGCATCCGTATAGCACCTGCTACTTCGCGCAGCAAACTCTCACCCGCCATCGAAGATCTTGATGCGGCAGGGCAGTGCGGGTTTAGCAGCGCGCGACGGAGAGTCGTGGTGACCCTTCGCCGACCTCTCCCGCGCGCTCTCCCGCGCGCTCTCCCTCGCTTGCTCTCGCTCCAGCTCCTTCTCGCGGCTGCCCGCGACGGTCGGGGTTGGCTTCCCCAGTGGGGTGCAAACTTTCACCGCCGGTATTGGCTGCGAAAGCCAGACACGGCAAAGACAACTCAATGCGGGGGCACCGATTTAATATCGATCGCGTTTTTTTGTGCTGCTTGCGACTTCTACCGTAGCGAGGTTATCTTTGCTCTGATTTCTATCCCGTTAATAGGCCACATTTTAAAAAGTTGAAGATAACTGCCTTTAATTAACAACCCACATGTGTGAAGAGGATTATTTTGAAATGTTAACGGTAAGGCTGCTTAATTTAGAATCATCACATAGTACGTATATTATTCGTGCCATTGTTATAACCAAGGCGCTGTGTTCCACAGACACACCATCTGTGCTAGCTTCATAGTCGGGGGCAATGGTACCGCGTGTGTGGGCCTCCAATTGAATAATCTGAAGGTTACTTTTCAAATTTGGATTATTATGCCGGCGCACACCGGTCTACTCTTGCGAACGACATCAGGGGATATTTGACGTCCTCTGTGAAGCAGACAGCTCGTGATTTACGGTCAACACACCCACGGTATTATCCAGGATGGCCCGTCGGATGCGAACAAGCGCGCCTATACCTTACTACTGGAACTGCCCAGATAGATACCATATTCTCTGGATAATAAGACGCTATGGAAAGTCAGACGTACCCCCAAACTTATGTGCCCAGTGTCAATAAGGTTACACAAATCTGGTGACACACACACACATCGACCTTACCATAAAACACACACCCAACTGTTGCTTTGAATTATGGGGGATCGGGGGGGGGGATTAGGGGGGGACAGGAAATTGGGTCTCATGATCCAGATAATACGGTACTTTCAGACTGTCCAGAACGCTGCCAGTTTTGTTCATCCTTACTGACGAGGCATCTGAGAGTCGTATCATCCGCACTCATAAACATCATCTGTATCCTCCGTTCCCCCCTCCACCCGTACTGAATTCATCAGCAACGAACTGTAAATGTGAAAATGTAACGTGGCAAAGTGCCCCCGCCCCCTTGCCCACTGCTTCCCTGCCCCCACTCCTACATGTATATAAAAAGGCACAAACATGAATAATGAGGCACTTAAAATCATCACGCACACACACACACACGCATCGGCCGGAGCGCGTTCCGAATTCACAGAACATCAGGCCAAGGCACAGGCAAAGGAGCTGAGCGGTGAGGAGAGAGAGAGAGAGGGAAGGGGAGTGAGAGCGTGCTGAGGAGAAAAAAGGTGTGGAGGAGAGAGAGAGGAAGAGTGTGGAGAAGAGGGAGAGAGCTCAGAGGAGAGAGTAGCGAGGAGAGCGAGAGGTGAGGAGAGAGGTCAGAGAGAGAGAGACATGGCCTGAAGAGCGGTTTGATACAAGCTCAGGAAAGAACCAGTTTTCCCAGAAGATGTCGAAACTCACAGATGGAGGAAAGTGCGTGATAGAGCGTGACACAGAGAGGGGGGTTTGCGAAGGATGTAAAAGAAGCACTGAGCAAGTGAAGAGGAGGGAGGAATGGAAGTAAGCTGGGAAGGAATGAGGCAGAGATTAAGCAAGGATGGAGGATTGAGTGACAAAGGAGGGAGAGATGGATTGAGAAAGGAAGGGATTGAGTGAGGGAAAATGGGGAGAGAAGTGAGGAAGAAGATGGATGGAGGGAGGGAGGGAGAGAGGGAGGGAGCCATCACCACACCGATCTGTACAGGCCCTGGCAGGTCTGTGCGCCACGGCCACTCCGGCAGATCATGCGGCATGGCACAGCGAGCACTTGCTCTGCTCCCTGGCGGAGCGGCGTTGCTCTGATCATTATTAACGTGAGCTCTTAAAAGTATCATTCCATAAAGAAAACAATTGTACACGATTCAGGGGCTTGATTTTGGCAAGAACCCCCATTCCATTTACAGCGCGAGGGGCCAAACAAGTAAACGCTTTCCCAGACGGCGCAAACGCGTGCGCATCGCCACCGCCGCCGCCGCCGCCACGCCGCTCACATTCCTCACCTGCGCCACGTGAGGCCTCCTCCACCAGCCCGAGTGGACGAGGGCGCAGGCGTTGGCGGGGCAGGCGCCCGCCGTGCTGTAGGTGGACGGCCCCGCCCGCTGCCTGGACCGCAGGAGTGCCAGCGCAGCGTGCGTAGATACGCCGGGGAGAATGCCACCGCAGAGGCTGTCACCGCTCTTAGCCGGCTCCCACGGCCCATACACCGAGGCCTTGCCGTCCGTAGTCGTGGTGGTGGTGGTGGTGGTGTCGGCGACGGTGCTCGGTCGCGCCCGGGCATTGAGGAGGCACCAGGACGCCGGCGTGAGCGTGTGCAGGCCCGGCAGGATCAGCTGCTGAACCTCGGCCAGGTCGGCCACGAGGACGGCGAGGCCCGGCCGGGGGCCCACGTGGACCAGCAGACTCGGGGTGGCCACCGTCTGCAGCACGGGGACCGTGATAGAGCCGGAGCCCCCGTGGGCTGCCGCCCCGGCTGGCAGCAGCACCCGCACCTGCACCGCCGACTTGGAGGTGGCGAGCCCCTGGGGCGGACAGGGTGCGGCCGTTGTGTCCGTGAGGCCGTGACCGTCGGGTTGCTGGGAGGGCAGCTCGGAGGTCCGAGCATCGTCCGCAGGGGCGCCTTGAACATCTCCAAGACGGGCTCCGGGGACCGCCGGCAACAACGCTGGCGACGCGCTCACGGCGGCGTCGCAGCGTGCGGGGGAGCCATCTCGTTCCACGGGCTCCGTCGTGCAGAACTGCCGGACGAGCACTGGCTTCCTCAGCCGAAGGGGCTCCGCTTGCTTCCTCACTTCGCCGTTAGTCCCTCGCCGCGGCGATGGGTCGGCGGCGCCGCGGGGCCGATCCTCCCCTTTGTCGAGACCCAACCTGCTGCTGGCACCAGGTAGCAGTTGACAGCCCGGCGGCGCCGCCTGCATGATGTCTCCCAGGCGTGCGGCGCATTGGTCCCTCTGCAAGACCGAAGCAGAAACCCCGAGATGGGAAGCCTCGCCGCGCAGCGGCGGCGGCGTCGCCGCCCGCGCAGAACGCTGCGGCGCTTCGTCAGAGGAACCCATCAGAGCGGCGCCTCCCTCCTCACCGGTCACGTGACAGACTACCACGGCAGGCTGGCACAGGCGGGGGTGGGCGAGCTGAGACGGCGACGTGAAGATGGCACGGCCAGGGTGGGGTTCCAAGACGGAGGGCCGGCGAACGGGCACCGCTGACGCCAACGGCGACGGCTGCAACACGCGGCCGCACGTCCGCAGCGCGAGGGCCGCCCCCACGTCAGCCCTCGGCAATGCTGCGTGCGCCACGTGCGGGGCGGTTGTGTTGGCGGACGGCGTGTGCTGGGGGTCGGACGAGCGATGGTTTTTCAAGCCAACGTCAACGGGGGTCGATCGCCACTGTTTGGACACGGCTCCCATCGAGCGAGTGTCTGCCACGTGACTCGGCACTGCCTGCTGCACAGCCTTCGCTTGCCAGGCCGGAGGGCGAGACGAGCTCTCCGAGTGAAAGCGTTCGAAAGGATTTTGAAATGCGTGCCTGGGAAAGTGCTGCTTTTGCTGGTGACACAGCAGGAGATTGTTCTGAGTGTGGGGACGGTGGGTGAGAGGGAGCGGCGGGAATGGCGGCGGAACGGAGGCATGGTGGGGAGCCCACTGGAGGTTTGGCCTGTGCAGCTCGGAGTCCAGTCTCTGTACGGTCAAAGCGTGCTCCAGCAGATATGGCTTTGATCCTGGACGCTCCGAAGACAAAGCATACGCTCCGATGCGCTGTGGGATTTCTCGGCGGAAGAACTGATGCTGGGACTGCTGCTGAACGTCAGCCGGTGAGGCACCGCAACTCTCCAGCAGCTTGGAGTACTCTTTGGCACTGTGCAGGTGCAAATAACCATCCACCGCCATAGCAGATGCCGCCGCGCGAGCCGCCTCGGGGTGTCCGTTCAAGCTCGCCAGGTGCTCCAGGTACGCCTTCCGGCGCTCTCCCGCCGCGGCCGCTCGTCCGAAACCGTCAGCGACGGGGACGCAGGGCGCCGACAGGATCCCGTCGTCGAACGACCTGCTTCGGCCCCCCTGTGGCCCGGGGCCCGCGCCGCACGGCTCGTGCTCCGACGCGGTGCGGCGCATCCCCCCGCCGGGCGGCTGGAGCGGGGAAGGCGGCGCGCCCGGCACGGTCAGAAACAGGGCGGCGCCCTCCTCCCCGGACTTCTCCGCTGGCTCCTTCTTGGGCTTTTCGTCATCACCTACCTCGGCGTGGTCGAGCGAGGCCGACGAGAGGCTGGAGCAGCGCGAGAGGGTGCCGTCCGCACTTGGGCTGCGGGAGAGCGGGGCCGACACGGAGGAGTCGTTGCTCGACTCAATGGAGGCGTTGCCCAGCTCGGAGAGGCGCAGCCGCTTCTTCTTGGGGGGCAGCTTCTCGGCCGGAAGCTTCTCCAGGGTCTCGCTCCTCCGCGGCCACTGGAACTCTTCCTCCCGCTTCTTGCCGGGCTTCTCCTTGAGGTAGTCGTTCTGCTGTTGGTCGCCGTCCGGTTCCACCGTCACCAAGATTTCCGGAATTTTACTTTGCCGGATGAGTCTCCCGTTGCGCGGCGCTTGCGGGTCGGGCTGCGCGCCCCCACGCATCTTTGCACCGCCATCCTCCTTCTCGCTGGCAGCCGTCGCAGGGAAGTTCTGCCGAACCGTGACGCTGTCTCGGGCTTGGTCCGCCGACAGGGACTGGCGGAGCACGACGCAGCCGGAGCGCCCCGCATCGGCCTTTTCAAACGAGCGGGGGCGGCCGAGCAACTTGGTGTGCTGGATGACGGAGATTTCGTTGTTGCCTGCATGCCGGCCCACGACGCTTTCCAGACTCTGGCCGCGTCGCGGCACGAACCCGGCGGCCGCATCGGCGGGTGACTCCGACGGCGTGTTGGCAATGGCCCCCACTGGTGACTCACGCTTCCCAAAGGGGGTGCGCTCGTGCCAATGCAGCACCGCAGTGGGACCCGCGCCAACTCCAGTGACGTCCATCGGCGGCTCCTGCACCGGCTCACCTCCGCCTGACACTAAAGTCTCGCCCGTCACAAAGTCCGGCTCGTCCTCGTCCCTGACGCTTTTGGGTTTTCTCCGTTTTCCCTGCAGCGAGGTGCGGTCCAAGGCCCCCGGACAGTGAAACAGCCTCGCCGTGACCACATCCCTCTCTGTGCGGTTGACGCTCACATTATCGCCCTGGCAACTCGGGGCCACGGCCGTCTTATTTCCCAGCGGGACCACCGTTTCAGAGAGCAAGCTGCCGCTGCTTTGCCATATTACGGATGTGACCTTCGTCTGTTCGTGAAACTGCCTCCCTTGAATGTCCCTGCAGGCCGGGAGCTCCACGGCCTGCTGCCTCACCAGCGGTCGAGGATTTGTGCCGTACGCGAGCGCCGGAGAGGATCCGCCGATGGAGCCGCCCTTCCTCGAGAAGCACTCGTCGAATGACAGGCTTGCGCCGGCTGGGTGCCCAGCCGGCGAATGACCACTCCGCGATGGATTGCACGTCGGCATGGAATTGCTGCGGAAGAAACCGCCCGTCTCGAACACAGGCACGTCCAAAAACTCCCCGCTCTGGCATTTGGCGCCGCCGGAGACGACGCTCACGGGAGGGTCGGCGCTCGAGCTCCTGCGGCGGCCGGAGTCGTGGCAGGGGTGCGGTCCCTGAGCACCGGCGCCGCTGCCGGCACCAGCGCCGCCTCCTCGGCGAGAGAGCGCAGGGTCGCTCCATGTCCTCGCATCCGCTGGCCCCCCCTCCTCCTCGCCGTCCTCCTCGTCGTCCTCCACAGTCTCACCACGCCAGCCCGTGTGCGCGTAACGCTCGGTCACTCGACCCCTGCCCGCCGACCCTTGGAAGGCGAATGACGGCGCATTGTAGCCGCCACCGCCGCCGCCGGTGCCGGTGACAGTGATCGGCGCGAGCGGGCTGGCCAGCGACAGTTCAGTGCTGCCCGAGCGAGAGAAGTAGCCCGAGTCAGTGCTCCCCTTGCTGCTGAACGGACTAGGCGTGAGGAGGTGCCCCGATGAGTTCGACTCCAGTTCCCGCTTGCGCCACAGCCGGTGCTTCGCCGAGCGGAGATCGTTGTCGCTCGCCGCCGCCGTGGCAGCCTGCTGCTGCACGCCTACGCTCCGCTGCCCGCTTTCGGCGACGGTGCGGCCACCCTGGCCCGCCGCGACCACCACCATCTGTGGCAGGGCGGAGGCAGCCAGGCCCGGTGTGACTTCTCCTTCGCCGACGCCGTTTCCCTTCCCCATCGTCTCCCTTGGAAGGAATTCCTCGCTGCGTGCATCCGAAACGCCCTTATTTGCAAAACAGCGGCTCGGCACTTCCTCCTTCACCTCCTGCTCTTCACCGAAGAGGGCCGGCGCAGCCCGTGGTGATGTCCATATTTCCTGTCGCGCTTTGAAAGCTCCCCCTGCTGAGGCGTCGATGTTGCGGGGAGCAAGCTCGTCCACACAGCACTCGACATCCGTGTCCGTTCTCTCCCCATCCGACGGGCCGCCTGGTGGATCCTCCGAGTCCACGCCAGGCGCAAGCCCCTTGCCCGACTCGTCAGCGGGCCAGAGCGGCGTGGCCCGCACGGCGTGGGCGTGTGACTTGCAGTGCTTGTAGAGGTTGCTCTTGGTCTTGAAGGAGAAGCCGCAGGCCAGGCACGGGTATGGTCGCTCGCCCGTGTGCATGCGGACGTGCTTCTTCAGCACGCTCGGCTTGGCGCATGCCCTGCCGCAGTAGGAGCACGCGTACTTGCCCGGCTTCTTCAGCTTGTCCTCCCCGTCCCGGCAGTAGTGCCGCCTCCTCCTCCCAACACCTCCGCAGGCACCGCTCGTGCCATGTGGCGGCGGCGGTTCGTGCGCCGCGCCGGGCCACCGCTTACCGCGAACCGCACTGCTGGGAGGCGACCTCCCAGGGCTCCACGCAGGGCCGGGAGTCTCGAGGTCAGGGCCCAGCTGCGCTGGAGGCAGCCTCGTGAGCAGGCGCTCTCTGTGTGACCTCCCTCCTCGCGACCTTCTTCTTCCACGGCTGGGGACAGTCAGGGCTCCCAAGCAGTGCTCCCACTCCTCACACTGCTTCTGCTGTTGCTGCTGCTGCCGCTGCTGCTCCTGCACGTGGTTGGCCTTTGAGTGCGGTTCTGCGAGCAGCGCGGGCCTCTCCCCGGCTTCCTCTCTGCCGCTGCAAGCGGCCGCCCGGCGCCACTCAACGTGCGCAACTCCAGCGACGGCAGCCCGATCTGTCGGTCCGCTCCGATCGTCGTCACGGTCACCATGACGATCGACCACCGCCGGCTTGGCGGGGCCCAGCTCCACGGGCCGCCGCGCGGCCTCCAGGGATGTGGCTGCCGAGGCGCGGGGTCTGTCTGCCGCGTCGACAGCTTTGCCGGGAGAGCGACCGGCCTGCTCGACAGCGCTGTCCTTGCCGATCATCGATGCGGGAGGAGGAAGAGGAGGAGGAAGTGGTGGTGGCGCCACTGGCCCGGTGCTCGTCATAGCATCGGAGCCGCGGCCATGGAGGGCGCTCACGTGCTCGGCGCCATCGCCCCAGTGGCTGTGGCCGCTCCTCACCGGGGACAACGCTCGGCTTCTCCGTCGGAGCCCGCGCGGTTTGTCAATGGTTCAGACGGCAGAAGCGGCGCCCCCCCGCCCGTGGCCGGACGCGGTTTCCAAAGCGTCCATCGTAGCGCATTCCACCGCTCGTCCCGCGCCTCGACGGCCTTTATTCACCCTGTGCCGTGGCGGCCTCGTGCTCCTGCAAAAAAGACGAGAGACGCGGAATTTACTTCACAAAGTCTCGAAACTTGCTGCTCATTGTCACAACATGCCACCTCTTTTGCTACATTGGTCGACGCACGGCGCAGACGTGGTGAGGTGTGACATCTTGTGCCGTTCACGTAGGCGGCTTAACTGTGCATTTATTTATCGGTTGAATGAGATTTTTACACTTGTGGTACTGACGGTAGCCGGGCAGCTCAGGCAGCTGATCGCAACACATGGACTGAATCGGGAGCAGTGTACTGAATGTAAGTTCTAAAACGAGAGGGCCGTTGGCAGAGCAAGTGATAGACTGACGAGTGTTTGACGGACCCCCCCCCCCTGGATCATGGATTCACGAATTGTCGTCTGTGGCGGCCTTGCGCATTCTCGCCGAGTCGGGCTCTGGGAGGTTTGGCTCTGTGGCCTGTGAACAATTTTTCGAGCCGGTGAGGAGGTTTTGGGGGCGGCCAAAGCCCTGTTATCTATCACCACCCGCCAGCTACGGCAAGCGCACCGCAACATTTAAAGAGACAAACCGACAGCCGTTTGCGTAGCGATGCAGAGAGCAATGCGACGGTGGCCGGGACACCGGGCGAGCACCGTAAATAAAACCCGGGATCGGATCCGGATTTTCCGACACCTGTGAGTTTTAGACAGGTTTTTGTTTTGTCGGTGCAGTTCGTGAATAAAAAAAAAACGGTAGCATTTTTTTTGTTTTACCTCTTCAACCGAGCTATTAGAACGCGAGCTTCTGGATAGGTTTGGGGAGGTGAATCCTCGTGAGTCCCAGCCACCCGCAGCCTATGAGTCCCAGCGCCACGTCGTGCGTGCACACCTCTGAGCAACCTGGGGCCTGGGTCCGATTCCCCCAAGTAGGCAACCACTTGGGAAGCCACCCGCAGGTGTAAACTTACACGTCAACCGGCGGTTGCGTGTGCGCGGCGAGAGCCGGTTGTACAATGGAGATACGTCCTTTGGAAAGTTATTTAGGGAACGTGACAATAGGAGGGGGTCTTTTTTTTACTCATTTATTCATTCCACGGGGCTGAGAGTCTCGAACGCTTGGAGGGGGAACGGATGCACGCAGAGCGAGCGCCCACGTCGCGCGCACGCACACACGGCACGGGGACATCGGCACCGAACCCGCACGGCTGACTGATGATTTCAGTCTCTCGTGAGCCGTGTGATCGGGGGAGGCAATCTGAGAATGATGCTGAATCTTACCGGAAGAGCGGTGGCACCCTGGGGTAGCCACCGCGGTATAGTGGTCATTAGCGCCACTGGACTTGTGATTCCGAGGTCTCGCCGCTTCGATTCCATCCCTGCGGGTGGCCTCTGTCCACCACCCGACAGTATCAACGGATACACCGTGGTTAGTGGATGCGCAGGTTGCGTACGGTGGAGCAAAGTGTGGGTAATGTCACCTCTTATAAGATGGTTCGGCAAGCGTGGAAGAGTAGGCAGAAATGCACTTGGAGAGGGGGCTTTTGCTCGGGCTGCCTCGTAATGGAGGCATTTCCAGCAGCAGAGGCGTGAGCGAGTAATTGCAGGGGCTGCACTTTTAACCTTTTCCATTTTCCTTGCGTTGGCATCCCCCACGTGACAGCATTACAGCACCACGCCAATTATGCGAGCAACACCTCCGCACATACCTAACGAAGATTGGTTTCTCGCGCATTGGTAACAAGCGGCGTTTTCCCGATCAACACCTCCGCGCGTAGCTGATGAAGCAAAGCACGCTTCTCGGAAATCAGTTTCCCCGACACAATGCACAGCGGTGGCCTAAAGGTCGACCCCGTGGTCTAAACTGAACGCGCTTTGAATGAGTGTGGAAGAGCAGGCGACACTTCCACCCCCCCCCTGCCCACTTCTACAATTTGGAGGCCAACTTCCACCACCAGTGCTGTAAGAAGCAGGCAGTTAAACTAAACTATGTTTTATTTTAGCAGGCAAGGCACCACTGAGCTATATAGCTCTTTTTCAGAAGCGACCTGGCCACAAATGATAGCTCAACCCAAGTGGCTTATCGCCGTGTGGAAATTTGTCGCAAGTTTATAAATACTCTAAACGCACGTTTCTAATTGAAGTGGGAAAAACCGGAGGACCCGGAGAAAAACCCACGCGGCCTTGCAACCAGATAAGGCTCAGTGAGCTATACAGCCCGTTTTCAGAAGCGCCCAGGTGACAAAGGATAGCTCAACGAAGTGGCTTATCATGTGGACATTTATAGCAGACAAATACTGTAAACGCACGTTTCTAAATGCGGAGGTGAAAACCATGGGGAGAACTCCAAATATACAGCAGGCATCAGGGTCGGTATCGAACCCACGACCTCCTGCATACCAGGCGAGGTAGTTAACATCTGGCCACCGTGGCACCCGCTGCAGGGGCTCCACCTCTGTGAGCTGCTCGTCAAAAACATTCTTCGCCGTCAGTGTTAAATATTTCGCGCAAAAGATGTGTCCTCGTCGCCTGGGCCATCGGTAGCACATCAGGCGTCGCCCCGCTGTGGCGCAGGCCATAAAGCAAGCGAACCAGGCAAAGAGATGAGGGCCCCAAGCAACCCAAGGGGGCCCCCGCATGCACGAGGAAAAGAAGAGACGTGTCAAATTACCAGCTCAATTTTAAATCCTAATCAACACAAGGCGATGATTGACGCCAATTAACCCTCTCCCATTCCGATGACGGAGGTGTAAATTAAATAAAGTTGGCGGTTCGTCTTCAGGTCGTGAAAAAATATATATATTAACGTTTTCTCCGGCGTTTTCATTTTTTGAATAATACTCTTTTTTATTTAAAGCTTTCGTGACTGCAGGGATTCATATTCTTGGTTCTTTCGGTAAAGTCACGTATAAGGGAAACAATAAAATAATAAAAATATAAAACAATACAATTCTCACGACGTTTCGACTGCAACACAAGCAATCATCATCAGGTGTGAAAACCAAATTTTCTTGCTGTGGTTTTCACACCTGATGATGACTGCTTGTGTTGCAGTCGAAACGTCGTGATAATTTTATTTATTATTTTATTGTTTCCCTTCTACGTGACTTTACCAAAAGAACCAAGAATATAAATAATACTCTTTGTGATTAATGAAGTGTTTGTGTCTGGTATTCAATGGCTAACTATTCATACGCGCTCATTTTACAAATGTAATTCTCATCAGGCACCATTGCATAAACATGTGCAGTCTCCAACTCTTATCGTCCACTGTCTGTCTGGCATCCACATTTATTTGCCATGAAGAAGGCCCATTGCACGAAACGCAGCCTATCCGATTTATTTTTTTATTTTTTTAGGCCATACATATGGTGTAATTATCGAGTGTTTTTTTTTACGGTAATTGTGTTTTGCACCTTGCTTGAGTGTGTCTGCGTTGAAAGTGTGGTGACGGCGTTCCAGAGGAACACCGATGCCGAATTGATTGGATTAATTAAATTACGACTTTTTTGAAAGAACGACTCCAATGGCACCTCTAATTGAAATCTGTACACGATGGGGAAAACGGCATCGCAGCAAACAGATTTAACGACGCGCGTGCACACATACACACACAGAGATGTGCAGCACTGCATGTACAAAAGCTCTCGGGCCTTATACAGACCACCAGCTCAAAAAGAACCGATGAGTCCCAATGCGGACGAAATTTGGCATCGAGTTGTGTGTGTGCCCGTTTGGGATGGCCGCATTTCTTAACGATAAAATGGACACACACGCAGTTATTTTGAGCTGGTGGTCGGGATAAGGCTGCGTGAAAGATTTTGCACGTGCGATGCCGCGCCCATATATATGTGCTGTCAAATCTCATGTTGTGGCAGCGAATCTACGGTGAGGGAAAAAAGTATTTGATCCCCTGCTGATTTTGTACGTTTGCCCACTGACAAAGAAATGATCAGTCTATAATTTTAATGGTAGGTTTATTTGAACAGTGAGAGACAGAATTACAACAAAAAAATCCAGAAAAACGCATGTCAAAAATGTTATAAATTGATTTGCATTTTAATGAGGGAAATAAGTATTTGACCCCTCTACAAAACATTGACTTGGTGGCAAAACTCTTGTTGGCAATCACAGAGGTCAGACGTTTCTTGTAGTTGGCCACCAGGTTTGCACACATCTCAGGAGGGATTTTGTCCTACTCCTCTTTGCAGATCTTCTCCAAGTCATTAAGGTTTCGAGGCTGACGTTTGGCAACTCGAACCTGCAGCTCCCTCCACAGATTTTCTATGGGATTAAGGTCTGGAGACTGGCTAGGCCACTCCAGGACCTTAATGTGCTTCTTCTTGAGCCACTCCTTTGTTGCCTTGGCCGTGTGTTTTGAGTCATTGTCATGCTAAAATACCCATCCACGACCCATTTTCAATGCCCTGGCTGAGGGAAAGAGGTTCTCACCCAAGATTTGACGGTACATGGCCCCGTCCATCGTCCCTTTGATGCGGTGAAGTTGTCCTGTCCCCTTAGCAGAAAAACATCCACAAAGCATAATGTTTACACCTCCATGTTTGACAGTGGGGATTGTTTTCTTGGGGTCATAGGCAGCATTCCTCCTCCTCCAAACACGGCGAGGTGAGTTGATGCCAAAGAGCTCCATTTTGGTCTCATCTGACCACAACACTTTCACCCAGTTGTCCTCGGAATCATTCAGATGTTCATTGGCAAACTTCAGACGGGCATGTATATGTGCTTTCTTGAGCAGGGTGACCTTACGGGCGCTGCAGGATTTCAGTCCTTCACGGCATAGTGTGTTACCAATTGTTTTCTTGGTGACTATGGTCCCAGCTGCCTTGAGATCATTGACAAGATCCTCCCGTGTAGTTCTGAGCTGATTCCTCACCGTTCTCATGATCATTGCAATTCCACGAGGTGAGATCTTGCATGGAGCCCCACGCCGAGGGAGATTGACAGTTCTTTTGTGTTTCTTCCATTTGCGAATAATTGCACCAACTGTTGTCACCTTCTCACCAAGCTGCTTGGCAATGGTTTTGTATCCCATTCCACCCTTGTGTAGGTCTACAATCTTGTCTCTGACATCCTTGGAGAGCTCTTTGGTCTTGACCATGGTGGAGAGTTTGGAATCTGATTGATGGATTGCTTCTGTGGACAAGTGTCTTTTATACAGGTAACAAGCTGAGATTAGGAGCACTCCCTTTAAGTGTGTGCTCCTAATTTCAGCTCGTTACCTGTATAAAAGACACCTTGGAGCCAGAAATCTTTCTGATTGAGAGGGGGTCAAATACTTATTTCCCTCATTAAAATGCAAATCAATTTATAAAAAATTTCACATGCGTTTTTCTGGATTTTTGTTGTTGTTATTCTGTCTCTCACTGTTCAAATAAACCTACCATTAAAATTAAAGACTGATAATTTATTTTGTCAGTGGGCAAACGTACAAAATCAGCAGGGGATCAAATATTTTTTTTTTCCCTCACTGTACCACCCTTGCTCTCTCATAGATTGAACAACAAAGCTGAGTGAACAATGATCTCAGCCTTGTCTAAACCACTTGCGCGACGTAGCCAAACGTGCGGCCGTGTTGCCGCTTAGGTCACCAACTCAAGAAGAGTTGAACGAGGAGACTTTCACGACATATGTTATGATTCACGATGGATATTTGGGTCAGATCGCCACGTGAGCGCGATACCAATGGGTGTCGTATACCCTCCTCCACCAGACGGCGGCCAGACAAATAAAGTTGTCACTTCGACAAGTGCGCCAATGTGTTTATTGCACCAGTGTGCCAGTATGTTTAGCGGCAATCCATAACGTATAACAATCCACAAGATAGAACCCAACTGTTAAATGCTGTGTCGGGTGGAGGAGGGTGTGCAACGCACATTGACGTTGTACCTATGCGATCCAACACAAAAAAAAATCTATCATGACTCAAGAAGAGTTGACAATATTGGCCATCCAATCGGGCAGCGGTGAAACCAGCAGACAACTGCCAACCGCTTTCACCCTTGTTGTAAAGTAAGCACGATGAAACTTCCGTCGCACCGTACATCGTCAACCGTGCTAATCGGAGGTGCGGGGGGAAGGACAGCAACCTTTCTTCGTCATAGTAGAGTCATCAATTTTCACCCTTGATCGTTTCCAGCCTGCTTGTTGTGCTACACCAGACCACGTGGGGTTACGAAGCATCCTCTGAATGCAACCGAGAGTCTCAAGGTATGGTACACAAGAAATCGGGCGAAACACGCTTCTAGAGATTTGTGGAATCGGGATGGAGAGAGATACAGCAGCGAACACATGGCAAGAGGAAGGTCCTGAGTGTGCGATGGAACGGGGTGGGGGGGGGGGGATGTGAGCAAATGGAACAGATAGAGGAAGGCAAATCCAGACATGGGGAACAGCAGCAGAGAAGGAGCAACGAGCCACGCGCTCTACTGGCTCTGCCCTCTCGTCTCACTCTACTGCGTGGAGGGGAGTAGAGTGAGACGAGAGGTCAGAGGTAGGAGAGTGCGTGGAGGGGAGGAGATTGAGATGAGAGGGGAGATATTGGAGAGTATTGGAAGGGGAGTGGAGTGAGATGCGAGGGGGAAGGGAGGAGAGTGAGTGGAGGGGAGTAGAGCGAGATGAGAAGGGAGAGGTTCGCGAGTAGGGGAAGGGGAAAACAGGTAGGTGAAAGGAGACAGGTAGGAGAGAGTGGGTTCTACGGGCGGGAAGGTGGACCGAGGGCGAGCCCCCTGGAGAATCTTCCGGACGGTGAGGGCGAACTCACAGCGGCTGTACGACCGGCTTGTGTGACAATGGAAGGATCTGGCGACTGGGGCAACGCAACCTCGCGGGGGTGTCCACGTGCGCCGGTGTGCCACTCGCCCGCGCTCCCGAATGGCACGCGGGGCGCTCGGCCGATCGGAGAGGCGCCGCGCGCGTCCCTCTCGACGCCGTTCGCGCGTTCGCCGATCGACGCCCCCGGTGGTGCAGCGTGACTCACCCGAGGGTCGAGGCCCCGTTATAAATAGCGACGCGACGCAGGAAGCGGCGTGCGGGCGTACGCGCCAGGCGATACGGCGGGGGTTTGGTGAGCACGCGATGCGATTTGTTGATAACGAACACACACACACACGCGTTCAAAAAAACCTCGCCGTGGCTTCCTATTCACACAGCGGTCTGACGCGGGCGGCTGCTGATCGCTCCGCGGCGCCGCCCACTCTCTCTCTGTCTCTCCCGCGTCGACTCCGTCGTTCCGCTCAGACGAGAACGCGGCCCGAGTTCAACAGAAATTCCTCTCCCGGCTGGCAAATGCGGTCACATGACACCCGCCGCCCCCGCCGTGTCGAGAGGAATTTTCGTTGACTGCTGGCGTGCGCAGCGTCGTTGGCACGCGGGGTGCCGGTGCACGGAATCAAATGGGGGACCTTCCGTCTGATAATTACCAATGTCGCACCCATCTCAATTCTTGTTTTGGGGACATTCCGGCCTGTTGACCCCCGGTGTACAGTGAGGGAAAAAAGTATTTGATCCCCTGCTGATTTTGTACGTGTGCCCACTGACAAAGAAAAAAATCAAATTTGATTTAAAGCTTTCGTGACTGCAGAGATTCATATACCTGGTTCTTTCGGTAAAGTCACGTAGAAGGGAAACAATAAATAATAAAAATATAAAACAATAAAATTCTCACGACATTTCGACTGCAACACAAGCAATCATCATCAGGTGTGAAAACCACAACAAGAAATTTTGAAAAAAGTGGCGTTTTTTTAACGTTAGCACCACGGATAGCGATTTGACAGTTTGTTCAGATGGACGAGTCCATCTATGTTCGGAAAAGAGGAGGGGGGAGACGGAAAATAATTGATGCGGTCTGAAAGCCACCTTAAACGTGATCAATCAATTAAGACCCGAAATGGTTTATCAAATCCTTCCAATGATTGCAAAGCCAGAATCCATCTTCTCGGTTGAAATTGTCTCTGTTTGTATATGTGGATAGCCTCATGAACGAATCTCTCATGGTAGCCAGATGGCTTGCACGAGGCTATCCACATATACAAACACAGAGACAATTTCAACCGAGAAGATGGATTCTGGCTTAGCAATCCTAATCTCAGCTTGTTACCTGTATAAAAGACACCTGTCCACAGAAGCAATCAATCAATCAGATTCCAAACTCTCCACCATGGCCAAGACCAAAGAGCTCTCCAAGCATGTCAGGGACAAGATTGTAGACCTACACAAGGCTGGAATGGGCTACAAGACCATTGCCAAGCAGCTTGGTGAGAAGGTGACAACAGTTGGTGCGATTATTTGCAAATGGAAGAAACACAAAAGAACTATCAATCTCCCTCGGCCTGGGGCTCCATGCAAGATCTCACCTCGTGGAGTTGCAATGATCATGAGAACGGTGAGGAATCAGCCCAGAACTACACGGGAGGATCTTGTCAATTATCTCAAGGCAGCTGGGACCATAGTCACCAAGAAAACAATTGGTAACACACTACGCAGTGAAGGACTGAAATCCTGCAGCGCCCGCAAGGTCCCTCTGCTCAAGAAAGCACATATACATGCCCGTCTGAAGTTTGCCAATGAACATCTGAATGATTCCGAGGACAACTGGGTGAAAGTGTTGTGGTCAGATGAGACCAAAATGGAGCTCTTTGGCATCAACTCAACTCGCCGTGTTTGAAGGAGGAGGAATGCTGCCTATGACCCCAAGAACACCATCCCCACCGTCAAACATGGAGGTGGAAACATTATGCTTTGGGGATGTTTTTCTGCTAAGGGGACAGGACAACTTCACCGCATCAAAGGGACGATGGACGGGGCCATGTACCGTCAAATCTTTGGTGAGAACCTCCTTCCCTCAGCCAGGGCATTGAAAATGGGTCGTGGATGGGTATTCCAGCATGACAATGACCTAAAACACACGGCCAAGGCAACGAAGGAGTGGCTCAAGAAGAAGCACATTAAGGTCCTGGAGTGGCCTAGCCAGTTTCCAGACCTTAATCCCATAGAAAATCTGTGGAGGGAGCTGCAGGTTCGAGTTGCCAAACGTCAGCCTCGAAACCTTAATGACTTGGAGAAGATCTGCAAAGAGGAGTAGGACAAAATCCCTCCTGAGATGTGTGCAAACCTGGTGGCCAACTACAAGAAACGTCTGACCTCTGTGATTGCCAACAAGGGTTTTGTCCCCAAGTACTAAGTCATGTTTTGTAGAGGGGTCAAATACTTATTTCCCTCATTAAAATGCAAATCAATTTATAACATTTTTGACATGCGTTTTTCTGGATTTTTTTGTTGTAATTCTGTCTCTCACTGTTCAAATAAACCTACCATTAAAATTATAGACTGATCATTTCTTTGTCAGTGGGCAAACGTACAAAATCAGCAGGGGATCAAATACTTTTTTCCCTCACTGTAGGTGCACCGCGTACGGACCCGATAGCTTTGATGTCGCTGGCTGGACGAAACGTTCGCTCGACCCCTCGCTGGGATTGCGTGATTTGGGCGCAGCCAATTTGAAAGCGCGTTTATAAGGCAATGCCTCGTTGCAGAGATAATTGGTTTTCCTGTAATCGTACCTCCACAGAAGAAGAAGCGCTGACATAAATGTCACATTTCAGACCCATGCACTGTTGCGTTGCGTACAAAAATAAAACGTAATCCATTCTCAATCTGCTGCTGGAGAGACGGCGACAACAGAAAGCCGCCGTGACGACGTTGCCATTCTCATCACAGTGCGCGCGCGTGCCTCGTTCCCTCGTCGCTCTGTGTGGGCGATCGAACCTCCTGTGTGGAGGCTGCTTTCTTCAGCAATCGTGAAAATTGTTTGGGCGGTTCAGTGTTGTTTTAACGGCGAGCGGGGGAGGGGGGGTGGGTGTCTGCACACCCGCGGACTGCGACTGCTGGAACACACCTCCCTCCCGTGATTGGCACGCTTGTGCCACATCGCGCAAGGCCATTTTAATTAACAGCATCGGTTAGAGCATACCGTGGAGCCCCGCGCGCGCGTAAAAACAAACAACACACACACGCGCGCAAGCACGGGCACGTGCACGCCGGGCGCGTGCACACGCAACAACAACAACAGCAGCCGCCGCAGTTGGCCACTTCGCGGCGGCGACGTTACCAACACCGCGCTTGGCGCACTTTGAGGCCGCGTGAAGTGTTGGAGGTTCACCGGCAAGAGGTGCACGGAACAGACCCAAGTGCATCGACGGACTGATGTGACCGGCTGATGCACCACCTGTGCTCCCTTACTGTGTCCCAAGTCGGTGTTGTTGTGTCGCTCCGCTGCCCTACGCTGTTGCTGGAGGGCGACTGCATCCAACTGCCCAGTAGCATCCTTAAAGAGCCTCCTGCACAGAGGCTGATCTTGGTGGGGCTCGTGGTAAGGCCCCACCTCTTAGTGACATGCTCCAAGTTCAGCAGCAGAACCTCTAACTCAGAGTGAGCGGAAATTACCAGATCGTCAGCATACTTACATGGTTGAACAATCGGCAGCCATCCCTTGACCACACCCGGGCATAAATCAGCCTCCAAATGTATCTTTAGAAGAGGAAAATTACTCTGGGAAAGCCATGGAAAACTTCTCGAACTATGAGGATGAAAAGGAAGTTTAATCATATAGGAGCCACAGGACATCCCTGTCGTACCCATAGGTGAACAAGGAATGGCTCTGACTCCTGGCCACGAAGCTTTACCCAGGCTTGCCCACCATAATAAAGGTCCTCGATGATTGTGAGCAGAGAGTCGGGACCCCAAAAGCACGAAGAACAACCCAGATGCCTGGCCTATTGATGATATCATAGACCTTGACTAGGTCAATAAAGTAGAGATGGAGGTATCGTTGAAATTGCTTACACCTCTGCTGTAGCAGACGGACAGAGAATATAGCGTCTGCGTAGAACAGCCCTAGCCTGAAACAACATTGGGGTGCCACAAGCCTCTCCTCGTCTGATTATGTGATATTGGACAGTCTGAAAACAAATGCCACCCTCCCTCAGCAATTTGCTCGGGAGATCGTCTCTGCCCGGATATTTTCCTGGTCTCAGACTCAGGATCACTCTTTGTACTTCCTCAACAGATGGCGCCTCACCCAGCCACTCACAGGAGGTAGCTACTTACAATATTTGAGGCACTGCAGCCCCAGTAGGATCATCCCCACCTTGCTCCGTGATGTTATTTCGCCTGAGGGATATCACCCCCCCCCCCCCCCCCAATATGTAATAGAAACGCTCAGCAAACCTGCAGGCCTCTTCCTGGGGGTCAGAGATCGAATCATAATTCTAACTATCGCCTGATGTAGCTGGTTATAATCACCAGCGAAACGCCGTACTCGAATTGTAAAAGTTCTGGGTTGATTCTCCAACACACGGTGTGCTGAAGTAGTAAATAATTGGCACGTTTTGTTTACATGACAACCCTTACTAATTGGATGTGTTGGGTGGTGGCGGGTTTAACGAAACATTATATTTACGCGATGTAACCCATAAAAATACCTTTAATATGGATACATACACCACCACACAAGACAAACACCCACCTTATAACCTTAACAGACTTTTGGAGCAAGTACTTTTAGCGAGCACTTTTGAAGTTCGGCGCGGCACACAAAGTGGTGGTGGCCAGCACCACCACACACTCACTGCCGCACACCCTGCCACATGCACACACGCACACCACCACGAACGCACACCCTGCCACATGCACACACGCACACCACACACTCACTGCCGCACACCCTGCCACATGCACACACGCACACCACCACGAACGCACACCCTGCCACATGCACACACGCACACCACCACGAACGCACACCACCAGAGGCAGCGTCACATACAGAGGCACCACCACGCGAACCTACCACCACCACAAACAACAATCAGCACCGTTCACCACTAAGTGGCGGTGACGTCACCACGGTGCTCGTGCCAGGCCAGGTGCACCACGAGGCTATCACGTGAATTGTCGAGGGCTCGCTGGCAGGAGGTCACGGGACAGACCCAGGTGCCCTGCGTTGGTTGACTGAGATGACTGATGACACACACGCACACTGCCATGTACTCGACACCTTCCCAAAATATTCTCAATTTACTTTTCGCACATAACGAGCAAAAATTGCCAAACCATAACTTGTTGTTGTACTGATTTCTTTTTTTGTAAATCATAACAAGTATTAACATTAACCTGCTCGGTGCTGCTACCTTCACTACCCTCCCCTCTCCAACCCCCCGCCCCCCTCTACAAACGCCCGTTATGGTTGCACATTAACACCAGGCAACTGCGAGACCCCGTTACCTACCCCCCCGGCCTAATCAATCTTCCTCGCTGCATTCATGAAACACAACCCACTTCATGGGGCCGGTGTAAACACAGCCTTGTTCCTAGAACCCAGCTTTTTCCTGCCCTTAATTAATTTGCGTCTCGGCAACAAACGCGTGCATTTTTGAGGGCAGAAAACAGGTCGGCTGGCAACGGTGCATTTTTTTTTTAAAGTTAAACCCGTAATTACAGGTCTGGCTCGCGCCAAGAAAAAGGAGATGAAGATCCGTTACTCTTTGGGCCCTCAACGCCCTATCCTCTACCAAACGTTTCGTGCGTGTATATATGTATTATATGCTTCGGTTCTTTCGGTAAAGTCACGTAGGTAGAAAAATCTAATAAGACCAAAAATAATAATATATCACTATATTATTGATATTTTTTTTTAATTCTACCTACGTGACTTTACCGAAACAACCAAAGAGTATGGATTCATGCAGTCACGAAAGCTTCAAATCAAGATGATATGTATTATATTCGTTGGGTCTTTTGGTAAAGTCACGTAGATAGGTTCAAAGTAAGTTTTCAAAAATTACGATGTTTCGATCACAACACAATCAATCGTCATAAGGAGGACGACTGCTTGTGCTGTGATTTTACCGAAAGACCCAAAGAATATGACTTCCTGCAGTCACGAAATCTTTAAGTCAAGATTTATATGTATTATATCTATTTAAGCTCGTTTACCTAAACTAAACTATGTCTTAGCTTACCTGGTAAGGCCCACTGAGCTGTGTAGCGCTTTGTCAGAAGCGACCAGGCCACAGATTATAGCTCGAAGAAAGTGGCTCATCATCACGTGGAAATGTACAGCAGCCAAATTCTGTAAACGCATGTTGATTCTAAATGTGGAGGGAAAAACCGGAAGACCCGGAAAAAAATCTACACGACCATGGGGAGAGAGACACGCAAACTCCAAATATACAGCAGGCATCAGGGTTGGGATTAAACCCAAGGCCTCCTGTATACCAGGCGAGGTAGTTAAGATCTCACCACGGTAGAGAGAGACACTGAAAACTCCAAATATACAGCAGACGTCAGAGTTGGGATTGAACCCAAGGCCTCCTCTCTACCAGGCAAGGTAGTTAACATCTCACCACCGTGGCACCCACTGCTCCTACCCCCCCCTACCCCCCCCATTTCCACTCTGTGTGTGCAGCTTGCCCCAATCATCCTTCCCCCCCTAGATGGAGTGAGGAAAAAATCATTTGGATGCTTCCTGGAAGCCGCCCTTCACATTTGGATCTGGCCTCATGAGCTGTTAGCATCTCAGAATCAGAATCGGAATATGTATTTATACTGGAGGAATTCGATGAGCTATAAAGCTCTTTTTCTATCACATATGTCCAGTCGGGGCAGGTCAGAACTTTATCTGCGGCTTGGGGGCGGTGGGTGCGGATGACTAGATGTGCATCTCGGGAGAAGAAATGATGGTAGATCTGCTGATACACCTTGAAGGCTCAGTGTCTGCTGCTGGAGGAGGAAGTATACACACTCTTGGGTTCGCAGATGACACAGATGCGATCCCAGGAATCGGAGAAAGAACTCGCAGATCGAATATCAAGATTTGCAAAGAATGGCGTCATGACCTCATGTTTTTTGGAAACCAACACGGAAGAGATGAAGGTGATGATAGCAGGACAAACTGGAGACTGACGTCGATGTAAGGTCAGGTGACGGGGGAATGGGGGCGAACTCTTTAGAACGCTTCGGGGTGACCATCACAGACGATGGAAGATCGGACAATGAAGTAAGACCAGACTTTAGCAGCTGCAGTTGGAGGACGAGAAAAACTCGAAAGGCTGTGGGCAGACAAGCATTCATCACTGACATCGTACATCCAATAACGGACTGCCACGGGCCATAAATTGCATGACGGATCGGCCGAACGGAGACATTCGCCACACATCTCGCGAATTTCAATTGAAACCTTTCGCCTCAACGTTTGCGTCCCGTCGGGGCCGGAGTGAACTTTGACCGCGACCGACGGACCCGGTTAGACGGACAGAAGGAGAGAAAGAGATGCGCCGGTCGGATCCATTAACGCAAGAAACCCCTCCCCTCCCCCCGGAGGAGAGGGGGGGGGCGGTGTTTACAGAGACTCGGAAAAACAAAAACAAATCTATCGTCGCGGCGGAGACGGCGCAGGTGTGTGCGCGCGGGCGATGCGAGCGCGCACGAACGCTCCTGCGTAAACTGGGGCACGTGCTCCGCAGGGAGTGGGGGGAGTGGGGGGGGGGCAGATATCCCCCACCCACCCGCCCACCACCACCCCCCCCCCCCCCCACGTGGCGCTACACCTGGCCGCACCTGGCCCCCACCTGGTGACCGCAGCCCGTGCAGGAGCACGGCAGGAGCTGCGGATGTCCGCCTGAGCGATTCGTTTCCCCGTGGTTTCTGGGCAGATTAAATTGGCTCCCCGCGTCGTCACAGATAAGAAGAGTTCGTCCACTGCAATGTAATTATCTTAAATTTGTGCAGCTACTGGCTGCTGCTGCTGCTGCTGCTTGCTGAATCAGTACCGAGCCTGCTGTTCGTGCGCTGACGTGCGTTTATAAGTTCCGTCTTTAGCATGATCAGCATTAACACCGCCTTGTTAACCGTGTGGAGAGAAATGCGGACTCAAAAGAGTCATTATTTTTGCCCAATTATTGGGGGTTGCTCTTAACCGTGTCTAGACGTGTGTGTGTGTGTCGGGTGGGGGGGATGTCAAGACCCCCACAGTGGCTGCGTCCCTGGAGCCGATCAATAATCCGCCAACTCCGCACGGAGTCGCGTCCTGTCGGGATAATCCGACCTTAAGCCACCCGCGGCTCGCCCGTGCGAACAGTGGAGATCTCTCCTCGAGGCCTCCGCCTAATGGCAGGGTTCTTGGTTCAAGTTCCCCCCTGCCACGCTCACCCCCTTCCCCCTCCTTTCTCAAGCCGTCAAGCGGCACCTTCCTCTTTCTACCTCTTGGAATGCCCCTTCTCGAGCCCTCCTCTCTGACGACAACACGTCCAGTCCAGATCCTTTGCCCATCTCAAAATTATTCCAATTCGACTTCTCCCCTGCGGAACTCGAGCCCAGGAACGAATTTGTATTGATTTCTTTATTTTACCAGGTAAGGCCCGGTGAGCTATGTAGATGTTTTTTTCAGAAGCGACCTGGCTATCACAAATGATAGCTCAACTAAGTGGATTAGCGTCACGTGGAATGGTGTAGCGGCCAAATACGCTAAACGTGTGTTGATTGTAAATGTGTGTGGGGGGGGGGGGATGGGGAACCGGATAAAAATCCATGCGACCACGGAGAAAACAACGCAAACTCAAAATATCTCTCCTGTATACCAGGAAAGGTTAAGTTTCGATTTAAAGCTTTCGTGACTGCAAGGATTCATCTTCTTTGGTTCGTTCGGTAAAGTCACGTAGAATGAGAATAAAATAATAAAATAACACAATAAAATTATCACGACGTTTCGGCCACAACAAAAGCAGCCTTCTTCAGGTGAAAGAACTGTCGTCCCGACAGTTCTGTTCTTTCACCTGAAGAAGGCTGCTTGTGTTGTGGCCGACACGTCGTGAGAATTTTATCGTGTTATTTTATTATTTTAGTATTTTATTATCATTCTACGTGACTTTACCGAAATAACCAAAGAACCAGGAAAGGTTGTTAACAGCTTGCCACCAAGACATCCCCTCGGATCCACAAAAGGTCCGGTCTCATTGTCCTCCATGCTCCGCTCACGACCCTGAGCGCGTCTCTTCAATTTCCAATGTTTGTCTAATGTTTCTATACATTTTAACTTTCAAGCCGTTCTTTTTTGTTCGTCGCACAGTCATATAACAAGAGCGACACTGGCACTGCCATTATGCGTCCACAACATTCCCTGCTGCCGATAACCCTGTGCTCTCTTGTGTTTGGACATGCATGTTGCATGTTTGTGGTCAGACACAACCCTAACTTTGCACTACAGAGTAAACCACTGCAGCCTGCACTCATTCAACGGAGGGGGAACCGCAAAAGGGCACCAACTCTCTCCTGAAGCCCTCTCGTGACGTCGAGCAGACCTTGACATTGACCAACTCGCTTCTAAATAAATTGCTGCCATTGGACGCAAGGATAAATCGCACGATTTTTTGCGAGTGCTTTTTTTTACATTTCATTCGGACAAAACAAAAATCTAAAAAATCTATTTTTTAACCCCCCCCCCCCCCACAAATTAAATTTCAACTCCCACCCTCCCACCAAAGAATATTTTTCACTGGCCTCGTACGTCACTCGCTCTGTGCTAGCTGGGCTGGGCTGAAACGCTGCTTGCACAACACAGGGAGGGCCCACGCGGAGCCGGAGGGCTCAAAGAAACGTTTCTCTCTCGAGCGCCAACTCCGGCTTGAACTCCGGCCACTGAAACGGAGGAAGAGGAGAATGTGCTGATGTTGCGGCAAAACGCGAAACAGGAAGAATAAAACGGGGGGGGGGGAGGAGGGAGGGGGGGGTGTGAAAATAAATAAGTAAATAAATAAGAACCTGGCGAAGGAACGCAGCCGCTGGCGTTGCCGCTTCTGAGCTGTATAATAAAAAAGTCGGGACCACATCACGGACGGACAGGAGAAGAATAATTCGAATATCGGGCACCGCAGGTAAACGCATCGTCTCGAGAAGGGTGTACCGTCACTGCTATGATTACGCAAACTAACAAATATCCCAGGACAACGGCTACCTCCTCAACGAGTGGAGGGACGATCCTGGGAAAGCCGAAATAGATGTCAAACATTCGCCGTGCGCAAGTCCACCAGATCAGCCGAGAAGGAGCCCAGGGTTGCAACAGATAGGACCATGGACGCTCGTCCATCGCTGCCGTTCCTCTGCCTGCCTTTTTACGCGTCCAGCGCGCCAAGCCGCGGCACGGCCGTGCGGCGAAAGCAAACGGGACGTCAGTGAACGCCTTGCGGGAACGATTAGCCACGTGCCGACCTGAAGTTCGCAACGCTGAGACGCCAGGATGTTGCCCAAAAAACGTCCCTCATCCCAACCATCACTCCTCCACAAGAACACTGCCCTAAAAATATAACTTTTTTAATCAGTTAAGGTCCTAGCATTGAGCCCTCTTTCACAGCACGTAGATAGGCCATGGAGGTAGAGACTCACAGGTGGAGTCACAGGTAGAAACTTACTAACTCTCTGGCCTCTCCATGGGCTGCGAAAGGACTACTGCCCAAAACGTCACTCTATTTTTTTTTCCCTTTTTAGGGCCACGGTGTTCATGAGGAATGTGTTGAAGTTTTTTCATAGTTAATCGTGATTGTGCGCCACTGCGAAGGCATCAGCCGCAGCTTTACCAAACAATTCGCGTGATAACAGGTGTAATCGGTTGTTGCGGGGCTACCTTGTGGGGCAGCAGTGGGCAGTTCAGAATACTGCTTTTCTCCTCCCGAGTTCGCCAAGCCGTCGCTGACCGTCGTGGTGAAGTGGGGTCAAATAACCCCCGTGACCCACGCAGAATGGGGTGGGCCCCCTTAATCACCAGTGGATACGCAAGGCTGAATTTCAGCAAGGTCTGCTTGTTTCAGTGGCCGAGAAAAAATATTTCAGCGCCCGGCCCACAATACATTCAGCATACCTCTTGATCAGTGCCGGGTTATCCTAGCAGCAAAAGTATCATATTCTACGGGCCCCGCACTTTCAAGGGCCCCGCGCTAAATGCTTTCAAGCTATCAATTCCGGTTCAGTGATTCTGCACTTGCTCTATTACTATAGTACTATACTGCCTTCAACTTTTATGAACGACTGGGTGTTTAAGGTTAACGATTTGTCGTATTATCTGGCTGTATTGCAAATGGAAAGATACAATTACTTTACTATGCAAGTTAAACATTTATGTGTTTTCATATTTACGTGTTTTTTTTATTTAGGGCCCCTTCATAACATACGCTACAAGCCCCGCACTAGCTTAATACGGCACTGCTCTTGCTGCGGCTGTGTAGATGCGAGTTACGTACATGGAGGTGAAGGCCAACATGATCAGAACTCCATCTGCTCTGTCTCCACGTATAAATAAAACACGTGCTTTGGTCCATCGGTCTATTGTCTTTCCAGACCAACCAATATTTGTTTAAAGCCAGAAAAGTCTGGACCGGTTTCACCCTCCTAAAAACAAATGTGCAGGGATGTTGTTTGAAAGGACACTCCATGTAAAATATATATGGGTCCCTGTTTAAACGTATAAAAAATAAGAAATACTGTACATGAACTCGTCGTGTGCATGCGTGGACTTTACGGTAATGGTAACAAGAGGCCAAACCGTGAGCCCAACAAAGCAGGGAGCGTTGCCCCGGGGGTACGGTCGGGGCTGAACGTGTTAATTGGTAATTGTTTGGTAATTTATGACCCAATGGCTTTGGGAACGTGTGCAGGCCCCACAGCCCCTCCCCCTCTTCCTCCTCTGCACCCCCACGCCCCAGACTCCCCAACCGTAGCGTTGCCCCAGCAGTGTTCGTACAACGGGCACACGTGCTCATGGCAGATAAGTGACTGAGCGAGCGAGTGGGCAATATCTCCCCACGGCGTAATTCACCACTACAACGAATGGAAACACACAAACACATATGCGCACGCGCGCGCACGTACTTACATACACACGCATACATATATATCTACACACACAGAAAAGCACAGCACGAAAATGCGAGATGATATGCAGACATAAACACAAAGATCCCCGTATAGCCTTTAACAGAATGTTGGGGCAAGTGCTGTTCTCGAGAACATTTTAAGTAAGGCTCATTAACAGGCACACGAAGGGCTGGGTTGGTCAGTACCATGGCCGGCCGCCTTTGTCTCCCCCGTGGTGATGTTTTACACACCACACCAGGTTGTCATTTGAGGCTGAGTGGACCTAAAGGAGGCCCCGGACTGGTTCAGATAATCGTCACCGGTGTTGGCCGTGAGCGGGAATCGAACCCGGGTGGCCAGGTTCGTAGCACAGCATAGCGCTAACCGCTACACTGCCGCTCCCCACAACCACGAACGCACTGACACACGCACACACGCGCACGGCATCACACCAACGCAGACTCAAACGCAGCACGTGGACACGCTTGTTTCTCGAAACGGAAATATACGCAAACACGGAACTTATATTGCCGATGTTAGCATTGCCATTCTCATAGACACCAGCAACAGACCAGGGCGTGCACACAGCGGTAGTCTTCCCCACACGTGCTGGGTGGGTGCGTACAACCCGACTGGCTCGCAAACACCCCGCGACTCGTACGGCTCTCGGCACGTTCAGCGGAAGAAACTCTTCCTCTGCAGCGTCCCCCACCCCACCCACCACCTAACGGGAGCTTTGGCTGGGAGGATCGCGGGAGATGGTCACGGGCATGGGGAATCCTTCATCCAGCAGTGGATTGATCATGGCTGATGATGATGATGACAGACAACTAGACTGATGCGTACACCTAATGGGTCTCATCAGCTGCTGTAAATTTATCAACAACACCAGCAATGTTGTCTTTTCGTAAATAAGCCAAGGAACTCATTGGGAGTGCTTCATGTAACGTTGTTATTATTATTCAGCTTTCACGGTTAATTTGCTTAAC
Source organism: Petromyzon marinus (assembly GCF_048934315.1). Lineage (NCBI taxonomy): Eukaryota > Metazoa > Chordata > Hyperoartia > Petromyzontiformes > Petromyzontidae > Petromyzon > Petromyzon marinus. Next base: position 4,289,833 of record NC_133693.1, read on the forward strand.
TGGTTGAGGATGAGTCTCGTTTATCAAGAGTGAGTGGTCGAACGAGCGGGTCAACGATTGTGTGCGATGATGATAAGTGAGCGAGTTCAGGTTTTCATATTCTTTGGGTCTTTCGGTAAAGCGTGGCTTTACCGAAAGACCCAAAGAATATGAATTCCTGCAGTTACGAAAGCTTTAAGTCAAGATGAGTTCAGGTTTGTTTTGTTTGACCAGGTGAGAGCTGAAGAGACCAACGTGATCCTCGTTTGCTTCAGTGACTTGGGGTCACCAAAATAACAAAATGAAAGAAAGAATAAATAAATGAATGAAGCCGACAGCAACGATGCGGGCAGAAGTAATTCATATTGCCGGACTACTTGCGGTGTGGCCGATATGAGGTAATGAATCTTATGATGACAACATGCAAAAAACTCGGCCACCCGTGATGCAACATCGTGGAGACTCTGGCTGACTTGCCAGAGTCAAAGCGACCTCCTGATGCTCAATTGAGCATTGAGCGAGGCGTTGGTGCTCATCTCCTGTTGTACAGTGGTGGGAATTCCACATTCCTATGGCAGGTGAGAGTCTATCATTAGGCCCAACCGTCGTTGACTTTCTCACAAAGTGGCACGAATACTTTTTTATTATTATTATAGTATCGACCTCCGGAGGGAGGATGCGTTGAGTCAACCACCCCACCAAGGATTTGAACTCGCCACCTTCTAGTCGCGAGCTGCTCCCCCCCCCCTCCCCCCTCCCACCTCGAGCCCTCCCGGCCAACTGACCACATTGAGTTGACGAGGCGACAAAAGCGGCGACCTTTTGAGAGGACTCAGAACCACGACCTTTCTTTATCTCTCTACAGTCATCAGCGACAACTGTAACGGTGCTTTCATTCCATCGACGACGCCACGGGCCATGCGTTTGTTTTTTGTTCCACCCCCCCCCCCCCCTAATACGCCACATGGTAAGAGCGGGTGTGGTGCTACGAATTCGGCGTGCAGGATGACGCACGCCGCTCTCTTACTCACCCCCCACACACCGTGCCTGGCGAACCGAGCGTTGTCTCTCTCTGTGTGTGTGAACCTCAACACCATCACCCAACTCCACCCATCCCGAGCACACCACCGACACCACCACCTCCACACGAGGCACGGCAACAGAACGCACGACACGACGCGCGCAAGCACGAGACGCGCCCCCCCCCCCCCCCCCCCGGGGCTCGCTCCGACTCACGGCTCGGTCCGCCGCGAACTCCGCTCCCAGTCGCCCAGGGCGCTGGGCTGCTGCTGCTGCTCAGATGCCCGCCGGTGACACCGGCTCAGATGCCCGGCTGGCCCCTGGGTGTTAGGTCCGAGTCGCGTCCACCACAGGAGATGCCCGCTGCTGCTGTCTCCTCCGAGCGTCTCTGAGAGTCGCCGTTCACGCTCGCTCACTCGCTCGCCCTCCCGCCGCGCTCACTTTTACCCTCACCCCTTCGGTTCTCGTGACTCTCACTTCCACTCTCACTCTCTCTCTTCTTCCCAAAAGTTCCTTAGTAGTCCTCTCTCGCTCTCTGCCTTTGCGTCCCTACCCGTGGCTCTGTATTCATCTCTCTCTCCGCGTGTCTATCTCTTCCACTCTCTCTCTCTCTCGTGTGTATGGATGTTGAACGTCTTTGGCACCGTACGTAGTCAACCCCACTAGATCTCTTCCCCCTATCTCCCCTCCGTCTCAAGGGTCCCTTGCCGCATCTCTCTCTCTTCCGCTGTCCCTTGACTCGCCGCACCGCACACCGGCTCAGGGTGCAAGGAGGATGACGAGTTGATGCGAGGTGGGTCGGGTGCTCGAGCGGGGAGGGCGTGCGGGTGGGTGGGTCCGAGCGAGGGGGGTGGGAGGGCAAGAGCGGAGTAGCTGGGCGAGCGATGCCGTCAACAGAGGGGGAGAGAGGGGGGGAGGACCGCCCGCGAGGGGCAGGGGGGCAGGCAAGCTGGGGGGAGAGAGAGTGGGGGGGTGAGGTTGGAGGAGGGCCGGGAGTGGGTGGGAGGATTGGGTGGCGGAGAACCACAATCGGATGACCGCGTCAAATTAACGCTAATCTACTGCGGCGAGCAGTGGTGGTGGGGCGCGGGGCGGCGCGGAGTTTCTAAATAAAGGCCGCTTCCGGCCGTCTCTCTCCGAGCAGCAGGGGCGATGATGCAGTGGTTGCCGTGGCGACGATTTATAGAAATGAGCATCACCAGCCCGGGAAGGCTAAATAAAGGGGGGCCAACAATTTCGTGAGAGCGGCACTCACACATAAACGTACATATGGGGGGTGCGGCGGATGGGGGGGGGGGCTCATGGTGTATTTATGATGCTCGCTCGCACGTTCCCACGAACGCACGCCAACGCGCGACCGCTTGTCACCACGCTTCTCCCTCCTCAAGAGCACGGGGACCAAACGGGGTCACAGCAGGACGAGTGGGCCCACTCGCAGGAGACGGGGATGGGGGACACCCCGAGAGACGGTGGCGCACAGACGCGGAGGGAGCCAGGGCACAGAGACATCCGGGGAGACGAGCCGTGGTTGGCCTCGGCCCCAGTGTCTGGAATTAAATGGGGCTACCTTTTCAATTTCCCCATTTTTTTTTTCATTTCAATCGCCGGCGGCTTAGAATCCTCCGGCCCCATGGGCCCCAATGCATGCACCGCTCCTCGATAGCCACGCCACTGGACAGCGGGGGACACGGAAACGCTCAAGAGAGACACGGATAAGGCAGAGGACAGAGACAGAGGGACAGGGGCACACTCGGTGATGGCAGCAGGACAGCCGCGGGCATACCCCACGATGCTGTCTCGCTTCAGTAAACACCACAGCGGTGTCACCCCCCCCCCTGCCACCACCTCCCCTCGCCCATGGCTATCCTTCGTGCGCGATTCACAGGAGAGAGAGAGATGCCTCGTTCACGCGGCTATTCCAGAAAATCCGCATTCAAACTGCAGCCTACTTGGCAGTGGACACGACAAGAAGCCTCTCCGCTAACATTCCTCGGCAGACGCAAGGCTCTCCCTCCTCCTCAGCCACACTTCCTCCACATGACACGCTCTGGAAGCCGTGCAGCAGCAGCAGCAAGCCGCGCGCTCCCCGTTGCTGCGTGGGTGTGCAAGGCGCGGAGCCACACGGGGAGGAGTGGGAGAAAGCGATGGACGGGCACGTTACATAACCCCGCCAGGGATGAAGCAACTCACAGCAGCAGCAGCGATAATAATCATTCCTCTGTGGGCTTCCAGGACTGCCACCACGTGTGCGTCTGTCTGTGTGTGTGTGCGGACACGGCGCCCGTGTACCGTGCCAGCCGTCATAGGTGCTCGTGAACAGCACTTGCCCCAACGGTCCGTTAAAGCTATACGGGGAATCTTTGTCTGTGTACACTGCGCTACGACTCAGCCTCAAATGAGTACCTGGTGCGGTGTGTAAACATCGCCTCGAGGAAGACAAAGGCGGTCGGGCCTGGTGCTGGCCACCCACCCCCTCGTGTTCTGTGCCTGCCTTCATAGGTGCCCGCTAACAGCACTTGCCCCAACAGTCTGTTCAGGCTATAGGGGGGATCTTTGTCTTTTGTAGCACCAACTTCCCAACCAGTCCACACAGCCAGCGTGGTCGCTCATGGCGTGGACAACCATCTCCAGTTCAACCGATTTCAATCAAACTCCAGTTTTACTGATGCTGCCGCAGCGTAAAGGTTAACAATGCTGAACTCGTGACCCAGAGGTTTGCAAGTTCGATTCCATCTGCAGTGTACGAATGGGTAGAGCCACAGTGAGTCGATCAGCAGGCCGCGTGTGGTGGGGTCAAGTGTGGACACTCAACTCCCAACTCATCCAAGACGTTCGGCCAGCGTGTAAGAGTAGGCCGAATACTATTCGAGAGAAGCTCCCTCTGGACGTGGCCATTTCGCCAGCAGTGGCGTGGGGTGAGCAACTGCAGTACTGCACCTTTGCCCTCACCTAGTTTGACTGCCTTTATTTTTGCTCTAACCTTAGAGCCTTTTTACCCGAGACCCAGTTTCACAGCGTCGAGCCCAGGTCCTCGATGACCTTCCGCTGAGGACAGCCCCAGCTGCCCACCCGTGCTCACGCAGCCGAGAAGCGGGCGAGTGGGAGGGGAGGGAGGGAGCGAGGAGAGGGAGGGAGGGTGGGAAGGGGAGGGAGGGAAGGGAGGGGAGGATGGAGGGAGGAAGGGAGGGAGGGAGAGGCGCGCGTTCACACGGTTACGAGCGTGGGCCATCTCCACTTGCACCGCTCCCAGTGCGGAGGAAGGCCGCGCGGTGGTGGTCTGTCTGTCTGTCGCCGTCGACTCGAACGTCTCGCGATAGAACGATGCGCGTTTGACTTGGCGTGGCGTGACGTGGCGGCTGCCTCGCTCACTGCAGAGGCGACACTACACCTGCGGCAAAGCGGTGAGCGGAAAAAAAAGATTTTCCGAAGCCAGGCATTGCGGCGCTGTGCAATGACCTTTTCTGGATTTCGGCGCACGCACGCGTTTATCATCAGCAGCCAGGGGCAGCCACACAATGCCCCGGGCAACCAGAGCACATGGCCATGTGTCAACCCTGACTCGTGACGAGACTCACACACTGACACGTGTACACACGAATACACAAACACACTAACGTCCAAGCCCAGACTGATAACCACACTCAGTCGCGACTGCTCGATGACCACACTCACTAACTACTTCAAGAATACACTCACTCACACATCCGTCACCAAACCCACACTCACTCCCTAAAACATGACCCACCTCACTCACTTACTCCATTACCTACGACCACAATCACTCACTAAACCATGACCGCAAGCACTCACTCGCCCAAGATCACACTACCCATGACCACACTCACTTCCTGACCCATGCCCATACAACTACCACAACAACCGCTATTCACCCTCGTGCCGGGCTAGGTGCACTTTAAGTCCACGACCCATTTTCACACATACATCCACATGGACCCCAAGACCAGTGCCCAACACATACATGTAACGCCCGAGCCAGGACTCGGGCTTTACATGTATTTGTTTTACACAAATGTTAAAAGGCCATAATAGAGGTTTTTTAAAAAAAAAATTCTCCTTCCAGCCATCGCAGACAGTCGCAGATCAACCGACGACGCCGCCGCTTGCAAACCGAGCCGAGCGTATCGCAGAAGATAAGTCGCTACGACTGCTATGAACTTTGAATAATATTGAATAAAATACAGCCCCCCCCTCCCACACCTTTCCGTGTTCGATATTGTGCCAACGGTTCTTTCTTTGGCTTGCCTAAGCATTTTCAAGAGTGGGGGGTTGGGGGGGGCTCACACCTCTCCCCCCAACGCTACCCCGCCCTTCCCCCCCCAACGCTACGCGTCTGTGTTACTCCATTCTATCAGCGAGCTGGAAAATGTTCGGTGAGAAATGAAGCCCTCAAGCGGAAACATCATCTCCGAAGCCGCTGCGCCTGCCACCACAACTCGGCTGCCTGTTTAATAATAATAAACAATTGAGTTACCTGCCAGCGGGCAGCAGGCAAATACAAAGCTCCCCCTTATAGCCTTAACAGACCGTTGGGATAAGTGCTGTGAGCAGAGCACACTTTGAAGGGTTGACTATACGGGGGCTCTTTGTCTTTGAAGATTGCACGTACCCCCTCACCCTGGTCTGCTTGGGTTTCCTCAGGGTTCTCCGGTATCCTTCCGTAGATAAAAAAACGATGTTACTGGTATTGGCCAAACATGACAAGGCTCAATAATTACCTGCAAATTATTAAATTGCGATTACACGCAGCGGCATTATTGCCCCCCGCCTTGCTGCGAAAGCATGCGAGGAACCTGCTGAAAAACAGTCTTGAAACTCAGAGAGAGGCTTTCCTGGAGAAACAAACAGAACAACAACAATAATAATAATAGCCGCGTATTGTTCGGCATGATGTCCGACGTTTCGTTTCACGCACCAAGAGCTTCTCCAGGAACTGATCCGGAGCCTTCTCTCGTTTTAACCACGTCTGCATCAGGGGCGGAGCCAGGATTTTGACTTTGGGGGGGCTGACTTCAATATTCAGAGATATCCAGTGTCTATGTTTTGCAATGGGCGCCACAAATGTATAAAACAAATTTTATTGGATTTGAACGTGGAGTTTATTTATAGGTCGGAGCCGCCGATGTGGCTAATAAGTTCGCTAAGTTCGAAAGGCTGCCGCTCAAGCAGCCTGCAGGGCAGCACAAGGTGGCAGCCTGCAGCATTTTTCAGCAGCCGGATATCCGGTTATCCCGATTACCGACTTTCCCAAAATTTCAGGGAGGGCTAAGCCCCCCCACCAGCCCCCCCTGTTGCTCCGCCCCTGGCCTGCATGATGAGTCCGCCCCAGGGCCGCACCGCAGTGTTCCTGGAGGCGCGCCACACCCACGTGGGGCTGGCCCCATAATTGTTTAGCGACAAAGTACCAGGGCCCATGGTGGGTCCCCTCTTTTGTGCGAGGGCAAATTTCCCCGATTGCTCCCTCCCTCTCCCCTCCATCGCACCCCTCCCTCTCTAGGCTGCCCTGAGTATATATGCACAAGTGATGAAGCTCATAAACAATGCCGGCCCTGCCTACATCAGACACGCGCAGCAGCTGGCAACCTTACATAATCGAGGGAGAGAGTGAGCTGCTCCATTTCGTGTTCCTGAAGAAGCTCCCAGCATGCGAAGCAAAACGTCGGACATCGTGCCGAGCAACACGTGGTGCAACCCAGAAAAAAACCTCCATCTGATGGCCTCTATAATAATTAATAACTCGGCACGTGCACAGTATTCGCCCATGCCCACATTTGCACAGAGTCGACGCTTTATTGTTTGTAGGTCACGAGTCGATTACGGTCGAAATCAAACGACGTAAATCCCACCGGGTCATCACAGCACAATCCGGCTGCACCACCATCATCACAATCCTACTTGAGCGACCACTATCACGATCCAACAGGATCGGCCAACATTACAATCTCACCGCGCCACCACCATCGCAATCCCGCTGGATCGCCGCCATCACAATCTCCAAAAGTCCCCATCGTCGGTACAACCCCGCTAGACCGCCACAATACCTTGGTTCTACATAAGCTTGCCTTCAATAAACACTGACCTCCACACAAGAAAGAAAGACATAAAACAAATCCCAGCACAGACACTCAATACCACACTTCAAGCGAAACAACGCGACCACGTCTCACTGTAAAACCAAACAGAATATCATCTTACCGGGAGCATCCGTCTGTCGAGTGATCCGGCCTCTGACTCTATAAAAGTCCAAAGACGAAGATCTCCACTATAGCCTTACGGGATGTTGGGGACAAGTGTTGTTATCGAGCACCTACGGAGGCCGGAATGCCACACGACGGGGTGGCGTAACCGGAAAAATACCACGCCCGGCCGCCTTTGTCTCCCTTGTGGCGATGTTTATACATCGTACCAGGTACTGATCTAAGGCTGAGTCGATCAAGGGGAAGCCCAGGAGCGTTTCAGATATTCGACATTAATGTTGACCATGAGCGTTAATCAAAGGTGAATTAAAAAGTAAAAAGTGAATACAACTATGTTAATTAGGCACGACGGGTAGTAACGGGGATGCGATTGCTCCACTTATCAAATGACTTTCTAGGATTTACCACATGCTGCAGAACGACCGTTAGAAATTGGGTTGTAAGTCATAATACGAATACTAATTTCAACTCGTGACGCGCCGCCTACTAAGGGGCAACACTATCGCATACAGATGGAACAGATGGAGTATAGTCCCCACTCGCTGTTCCACCTTGTCCCGTCAACGTGCGTGTGATCCACCAACTGTCGCTGCCTCCACAGTGCTGGGTTATAGACGTGCCAAGACAAAGATCGCCCGTATAGCCTTCACAGACTGTTGGTGCCAAGTGCTGCTAGCGAGTAGCACCTGTAAAGGTCGGCACGGTACACGAGAGGTTGGGTGGGATGGTGGGCACCACCACCACCAGCCAACCCAAGTGATGTAGCCATTCAAATGCTTTGCCTGAGAAGTCTGTGTTAATTCAGCCGGGGCGACACGGCACGGTGGTAAAAAAAAAATTGGCACCCCCCCCCCCAACACCTCAAGCGATGCCAGCGGCCGGCCGGACATTTCGGTCGAACCCCCATTATGGTGGTAGCCGGGCCATGGGAGCAGCCCTCGTAAAACCCCGGCGCTTGTAAACACGGCGAGAGGGCAAGGTACAGGCGGGGGTGGGCAGACAGAACCGCAAACATTCGCCACCCACCACCACCAGCGCCGCCGCCACCGCCACGCCACAGCGAGCTGTCAGCAGCGTCCACGTTGCAAGCGGAAAACTTTTCTGACTTTTTTTTTGTTCAAAGTTGTAAAAAAAAAATAGAGCAGATTTTTTTTCTTGCTATAGCCTCGGCTGACATTTCCTTTTTTTTTCTTTTGCCAACCCCCCCCCCCCTCTCAAAAAAATTTACCCCCCACCCCTAACTACAACATCTGACGTCGTCATCAAACTTCAGATTCGGTTGCGTGATCTCGGAACACGAAGACAGCGGGAGGCGAGCGGGGAGGGAGAGGGGAAGCTGCTGGGGCTGAGAGACGGGGGAGTGCTGGGGGGGGGGGGAGCCCTGCGTGAGACATTCCGCCTCCCTTCCCCCTCCCCCGTGTCCTTGGCCTGGCTGGCATGAATCACGGCGGCTCCAAACCCTGAAGGCCCCCCCCCCCCCTGCCTGTCTCCCACGCCCCCACCTCCCACGCACCTTTAAAGGAGCACCGTTGTGGTGCAACCCACATCGAGCAGTGCGGTGACAGTAGCGGTTTGCGGCGCCGGAGATGAAAAATCAAGTCCTGCTCGGTCGTTCAGGTGGACTGCAGCGGTGTCTAAACTAAAACTAAACATTTTTTTTTGTCAACCAGGTGAAGGCCCCACTGAGCTATGTGGGTTTTTTTTTCTTTCAAAAAGCGACCTGGCCACAAATGACAGCTCAACGGAGTGGCTTATCATCATCCACGCATGGAAATGCAGAGCAGCCAAATACTCTGAACGCGTGATGTTGATTCTAAACGTGGAAGGGGGGGGGGGAACTGGAGGACCCCGAGAGCAAAAATCCACTCGACCACGGGGAGAGAGACACGCAAACTTCCAATATACAGGCATCGTCAGGGCCGGAATCGAACCCACGACCTCCTGTATACCTAGCCACCATCTAGTTTTGTAAAACTCACCCGAGCAGCAGTGCGGTAGGGGATTCGTGACTGACTCTGACAATTGCTGTGGTTCGGGATGAACGTGGTCACGTATACCTCCGAATGCGCACACGTTAAGAATCCAGATGGCAACTAAACCCGCCTACCTACCAAACAAAAATAACCCCCAACACATTAATATGTAATATGCGACGTTTCGGGCAATGGTCCTTATTCATTGCACGTAAATCGAAGACACTGGTGTAACCATCAAACGCATCAGAACATCTATAACAGGCCGACGCGCACGTCTCTTTCAAAGATGTACAAGTAAAAACACCGGCCACAGTAGGGCGATTGTGGCCACGCAAAACGAAAACGATGGGCCGTGTAGTGAACCCACTGAAGTCTGCGCTCCTTCAGCGAATGGCAAAACGACGCGAGCTCTCCCTCCAAAGCCCTCTCGCCGCGGCCAACAGACCTCGACATCGCCATGAATCTCCTGATCAAAAGGAAACGTGCCATATGCGCGAACATAGCAGTAGCAGCAGCACACAAAGCACCTTACCATCGCGACATCGGCTGTAGTAGTGGGCTGCCCGCGCCCACGCGTCCAAACCCAGAGGAGGGTGATGGCCAGCGTGTGACACTTCCCTCCACCTCCCTCTCTCACGCCCTCTCCATTCAAGAGCGCCGATTACCAACGAGCCCAAAGTGAGCGGTGGTCCGGCTCTTGTGAAACAACTTCTCTGAAATGACGCCTCTCGCGTCTTCTCCTCGCTGATGGTCCTTGAAAGAGACCTCTAGGGCGCAGAGCCAAGCGGCGGGGGTTGGTGTGGAGGGGGGTGGTGGTGGTGGCGCGCTCGACCGATCGCAATCGACCGGTGGTGCCCTCTCGATGGCTCGCCAAAGTGCGTCAAGTCGCACTCCCGAGCACCGTCCCGCGAATCCGCCCCAATTACCGCCACTTACTTGGCAAGTGCTCCTGGGAGACGAGAGGAGGAGAGTGGAGCGGGGAGCTGCTGGAGCTGCGGTAGAGTTGAGGTGGTGGTAGTGGTGGAAGGGGTGGCGGGCGTGGTGGTGGTTGGGGGGGGTTGCGAGTTCAATCGGCTGCGCGTAGTCGACACTGCACGACCCCAAGGTACGTGCCACGTTCTCGTCACCGGCTCCACAGCAAGGGGAGGAGGGGGTAGCCGAGCCGAACCGGACGCGGCGCCGTCTCGCGTGCGCGGGGAGATGGTGGTGGTGGTGGACGCAGGGAGTCGATCCGAGGCAGCGAGGGGCGAGGGAGGGCAACGACGCTGGCACAACGCTGTGCGGGCTCTGTGCTCGCGGCTCGTCTCCACGCGGCGTCGGCGCGCACGACACAAAAACGCCACCCCGCCCCCCCCAGATATGAAAGCAGAAACAGGAAGACGGCGGCTGCGAAATCGCGGCGGAGAGTGAGACGGGGACGAGCCTCGGGTGGTGGGGGGGCCGGTGGGAAATGCGGCGGTGTGCGGCCCTCCCTCGTCTCCCCCTCCCTCCCTCACTCGTCTCCCCCTCCCTCCCTCCCATCCCACCCACCCTTGGCCCCTGCTTACCCGACACCACACGCGCAGCGGCAGCGTTCGGCGGTGGTCGCGGGCTCACGGACAGCGATCCCGCCCCATGGCGCCCCCACCTCCCAGCCCTGGCCTCGCTCTCCCCGCCCCGACCCCCCTCCCACGCTCACTCACCTCCTCCTCCCTCCATCCCTCCCCCACCACCACCGCCAGCTACTACAGAGGGCGGGAGCAGTCGGCATGGCAGAACGGCCAAAAATAGAAGCGAGATCGAAAGGGGGGGGGGAGGGCTTTCTTGCACACCCCATCTCTTTGGCACCCTCTCGCCTCTCTCTCTGGATGCGTCTCTCCTCCTCCAGCAATTCTCTATTTAGCCTCTTGGATTCACTCTCACAGCGTGTCTGTCATCGTCTGTCTGCGTGCCCCTCGTTTCTGTCATCGGTTGCTCAATTCACGCCGCATTTCTGCCCCTGGGTGTGTACGTGTGTGGGTGTGTGTGTGTGAGCGTGTGTGGGTGTGTGAGTGTGTGTGAGCGTCCATCGGTGAGCTCCTCCGGCAGGCAAGGCTGCGTTGGCTGGGTCATGTAGCTCGCATGCCCATCCACCGCATGCCGAAACAGCTTTTGTTCGGCCGGATCGAGGGGGCTAACGAACGCGGCACGGGCTAGAGAAGAGATGGAGTGACGTGGTACAGGAGGACGTGGAGCTGAGTGGACTTGCCGATGACTGGTACCAGCGGTGTCAAGATCGGCCTCTGTGGAGGAGGCTCGTGAAGGACGCTACTGGGCAGTTGGAGGCAGTTACCCTCCAACAACAACGGAGGGCGGAGGAGCGACGCTCACAACAACGAGTGGAGCGCCGGGTGGCTAAAGCACAGCAGGTTGGCACAGTAGGGGGCACAGGTGGTGCATCAGCCAGTCATCTCAGTCAGTCGACCTGTGGCACCTGGGTCTGCCCCGTGACCTCCTGCCAACGGGCGTTAGACACTTCACGTGGCCTCAAGGTGCACATGGCCTGGCACAAGCGTCGTGGTGACGTCACCGCCACTTAGTGGCGAATGGCGGTTATTGTTGTTGTGAGCGTGTGGGTGTGTGTTAGTGTGTGTGAGCGTGTGTTAGTGTGTGTGCGTGGGTGTGTGTGTGCGTGTGTGTGTGTGAGCGTGTGTTAGTGTGTGAGCGTGTGTGTGAGCGTGTGGGTCTGTGTGAGTGTGTGAGCGTGTGGGTCTGTGTGTGTGTGAGCATGTGGGTGTGTATGTGAAGGGGAGCGATAGTGTAGCGGTTAGCGCGCTGCGCTATGAACCTGGCGACCCGGGTTCGATTCCCGCTCACGGCCAACACCAGTGACGATTATCTGAACCGGTCCCGGGCCTCCCCTAGGTCGACTCAGCCTCAAATGAGTACCTGGTGCGGTGTGTAAACATTGCCACTAGGGAGACAAAGGCGGTCGGGCGTGGTGCTGGCCACCCACCCCCTCGTGTACCGTTCCGGCCTTCATAGGTGCTCGCTAACAGCACTTGCCCCTACAGTCTGTTAAGGCTATATGGGGGATATTTGTCTTTTATATTTGTGTATGTGAGCGTGTGCGTGTGTGAGTGAGGGGAGCGGTAGTGTAGCGGTTAGCGCGCTGCGCTACAAACCTGGTTTACCCGAGTTCGATTCCCGCTCACGGCAAACACCGGTGACGATTATCTGAACCGGTCCTTGGCCTCCCCTAGGTGGAAACATCGCCACGGGGCAGACAAACACGGTCGGGCGTGGAACTGACCACCCACCTCCGTGTGCACCGTCCCACTTGCTTCAAAAGTCGGCGACGGCTGTAAGGGGAGTGGTTGGGGTGGGATGTTTTGTCGTGTATATAAACCTCGCCCGCTTCCCCATCCCTCCGCATCCTCACGCCTCCTCATTTCCCGAAGGGCTTTTTTTAAACTTCTGCTGAGCACAAATTGATTTATTTCGGCTCAGTTGGTGGCATTCCTTTTTGACAGCCAAAGACATTTCGTGAGGTCGTCCTCAAACGTGCCCCGTCTCCACGCGCCTGAGACGCTGAAGGTTTGCGGTGGCAAAGGAAATTCAACAATGGCAAAATGGAAGAAGAAAAACACATCGAATTGGGTAAATTCGCTCGGTTTTTCCTCTCGGTGCGGTATAATACCAAGCTCAAGTTTAAAATTGATTTGCTTAACAACCAGAGGAGAAGTCACGTAGGTAAAAAATAAAACAACAAAAATCACTATTATATTTTTACCTACGTGACTTTACCGAATAGAACCAAAGAGTATGGATCCTTGCAGTCACGAAAGCTTTAAATCTAGAACCAGAGGAGAACTCAAGAGACCAGGATGAGTCTCATTTGCAAGAGGTGACCTGGGGCATGAGTCTGCCAGTACGGGGGGGGGGGGGGGGGGCAATGATTGCTGCTGTGTGTAGGAATCACAACTGAGTAATTTGCGGTGACATTTTCGAACTTTCCAATTTGGACCCTGAAACCAGCACCTCAATGGCTCGCTCTTGCGAATGGCGCGAGGTGATCTTCCTGTTCACCGTGAAGCAGACGGCGTGTAGCATTATCACGATGGTTACTACACACCCGCAGTATTTACCGGGGCGGCCGCTGTGTCGAACCGTGAACCTTCTAGAACGAGCGGCGCGAACACGCTGCTGCTGGGACCGCGCCGTTCGTCACCCTTTGTGGCAAGCGTCAGCATGAAACTTTACCAATTTCGAAAAAAAGCACACCGCAAATTACTCAAATTTTCGTCAATACACAGCAGAAATCGTCGCCCTCTGCTGACAACCGAATGCCCCAGGTCGACGGTGCAACGAAGACTCGTTGTGGTCTCCCGACCGCTCACCTGGGTAACCGGAAAGAACTTGAACTATGAATCGCGGCAACCCTCGTGCTCAGCGAGGCCGCGGCCTCTGTACGAGGTTGCTTAATTAGTTTGCTTATTTATCCATGCATTGTGCCAGAGTGAAGCAACTGACTTTATCAAATGAAGTGGCCTGTGCCGTGAGTTTCGGGAGCCCTTGCACAAGATGCCGAGGATAGGTGGCTGGCAAGAAGACGGAAATCAATTCGAGGGAGCGGTGGCGCAGCGGTTAGCGCAGCGGTTAGCGCACTGTGCCATTAAATCTGGCGACCTGAGTTTGATTTCTGGCCACAGGTGGTGACTGAATACATTTTCATTGAAGTTGGCTACTTCTTATGAATTGTTTTGACAACAACAAAAATTTATCTCAACTTTGCGTACTCTGCTGCTCTCTGCTGTGTTTAAAGAGATCTCAGAGGGAGCTCTGTGATATCCCCCTCCGCCGGTACGTTCTCGAACACGAAGGATCGCACTGCTCTGCGAGGGAATCCGAACGGATCCTTCGATTCATGGCGCGACGCTAATGCAACATTCGGGATAACATTTAGGGGTATACAGACAACAACAACAAAATAATCAGGCAATCGGTAGCAAAGTCTACATTTCTTTTCAATGAAGCAGCAAGCAAACCAAATAAAAAAATGTCATTATGCGCTGCCACCACCAGTGGAGTTCCATTAGCTGGAACTGGCTTCACTCCCGGAAACATCGCTCTGGCTGCAAATTAAATATACATCAGTATTACCTTCTCGATCATTTATAAGACGAGAAGTATTACGGCAGAGACGTTAGGGCGCCAATAAGAACGCGTCAAAACAAATGTGCCACGATTGATCAAACTTAAAAATAGACCAGAAAAAGAACATTCTGTGTACTGAACTCCCGGTCCAATAGCCGAGCCGCTGTTTTGGGTAACATTCTATCAGATGGGAGACCGCCTGAGAATATCATCGTGGCTAGGAGATATTAACTACCTCGCCTGGTATACAGTAGGTCGTGCGTTCGATCCAGACCCTTACGCCTGTATATTTTGAGTTTGCATGTTCGAGTATTTCGCTACTATAAATGTCCACACGATGATACACCACTTCGTAGAGCTATCATTTGTGACCTGGTCGCTTCTGAAAAAGGACCATATAGCTCACTGAGCCTTACCTGGTAACAAAAAAATAGCAGGTGTTGTGGGCTTGGTGGCCAGGAGATGTCAGCGCGGCAATGAATTCCTCACAATGTGTGTGGCGTTATCATTATTATTATGAGATTTGTAACTGCATCCTTATGGTGTGCAAGGTTATTTTGCCGGCTTCTCCCGTGTCTTCCCACAATCCAAGTTCTCACAATGAATGGAATTGCCCAAATATACCAAAGCAGCGGAACCCTCGTGAGATGAACGTCTGGAGGAGACGCAGTGAGGTGTTATTTGGCGTCGGGCCTGTTCTGCGTTTGGGTCGCCAGGATGAGCCAGAGCTGCTGTGTTCACAAGGCACATACCGTATAGTAATAGGTTTTACCCTTTTAACTGGCACAAAAACTGACACCTTTATTCAAGGCATCATGTTTGCAATAACCACAACACAAGCAGTCAAAATGCAAACAAAAGAAACAACTCTGATAATAATAATATGCACTGTCCTTGAATTTGATTGGTCCACACCCGAGACGGCTTTTCTTAGAGCAAACATGATGCCTTGAATAAAGGTGTCAGTTTTTGTGCCAGTTAAAAGGGTAAAACCTATTACTATATCTTGTTACTGGCAAAGGAGGTCTCATAATGTAAAGGCACATACCGACCCATCACCCATCGATTCTGGACATCTGTGACAAATAGCTTTAAAGCTCATCGGATTCATGCAGTATAACTACAGATTCTGATTCACCAAAAAATTTAATCTCGCGTTCACCACAATGCACGTTCTGAACGGCGCGTGCCAAAATATATCATCGATTCGTACCCCTGTTATTGAAAATGCGTGGCACCTGCGTAGACGGCGTTCGGACAAAGCGCGCTCTGCAAGCGGCTCCGAGAGAATCCGATCCGCCCAGATGATAATAACAATAATAAGGCAAAGGAGAAGGAAGGAAACGATAAAGCGCCCAGTCAAAAACGAAATTCTTGATCCGAATCGTGACCCAACCCCCTGTGTCGTCACAACTCATTGACTCGTGAGTAGGTGGGGTGGGTGGGGTGGATGGGGTGGGGTGGAGTGGAGTGGGTGGGGTGGGTGGTTGTGGATCGTCACGCGCATGCACGGCTGATAGGTAACGAGCAGAGTCCAATGTACGGCCGGGAAAGTCCCCATCATCGTTTCCTTTCAAGACAAAACGCCTCCCTCTGCCCGAGCCCGTGAACCCGAATGCTCCTGGCACTTGGTTTTGGGGCGTGCTACACCCTCCCCAAACCTCCCCTCCTCCCCCCTAGCAAGTCCGTCCCAAGCTAAGCCAGCCCAGGCCAAGACTCCCAGATTTCAGAAACCCCACGCTGTTGAGACGTTTAGACAGCGCCCCAACAATCTCTCCTCCTCCCCCCCCCCCCCCATGTTCCGCCTTTTCCTGCCATCCGTCAACTTCAGGCCTCACAGACGACTCCGGTCCGTGGTGGCGGAAAAATCTAAAACAAACATTATCAGCCCCCCCCCCCCCGGGAGAAGGACAGCGTGCTCTATTTGCTGGAGGGGAAGCGACAGGATTGGGGGGGGGGGATCAGACAGGAGGAGAAACTGGGGCAGGGAGAGAAGAGGCATTAGCGCAAATTGGGTGGCCACTTTCTCCAATAAGACATCGTTAGAGTGTGAGGGCCGCCACACATTTGAAACCATTGGGGGGTTGACAGCAGCACGATGATGATGGAGGGGGGGGGTGTCACGTGTTGTATATTGTCAGGGTCCGCACTAAAGGTCACCAGGGGTCACAAGTGGGCCCGCGGGCCTTGCAATGCAGAACACCGGGATTGAGGAGTTCAATGAAAAAAAAACACTCACGACTCCCTCTCGCTCGCCTGAGCCAATCCATCCCCAATTTTTGTTGCGGTTGGCGTGAAGTTTCCCCTTTGACTGCCAACGTCGTTCCCCGCGCCAGCCCGGCCTGGGACTGTGGAGGTCGCTGCGCTGGGTACCACGGAACGACGATACAACATCGTACGATATAACAATCCCCCCCCAAAAAAACCCCGCGATATTCATGAATATAATCACTCGACTTGTAAAAAAAAAATCGACGAAGCGTAGATGACTTTTTTTTAAACAGTTGGACGAGAAAGTTCCGGTTTATTTTGGGAGACCGCGGCAAAAAGCACGCGGCGTGAAAAGCGCACGCGAAGAGCTCGTTCCGAGAAACGGGGCGACTGCCGTGCGGAGAGACGTTTCCCTTGGCGGTGAACCAGGCCGGTCAGTCGCACGCACGCGGCCTGGAGGACAACCCCGGGCACCCCCCTCGCCCCCCCGGGTACCCCCTCCCGCTCAGAGCGTCTCAAACAACGACGGCAACAACAACAACAACAAGTCCATGCGCTTGACCACCGGCGGAGACGTAGCCAAAAATGAAACCTCCCCACCCGTGGCAGCTCGCAGCCTCTGCGTGAACAGAGAGGCGGAGTTGGCCGCGCCGATCGCCCACCGAGCGTGTTACGAGGCCGGCCGGCATCGACGCGTCCAATGACTCGCCCCTTGGCGAGTATCGTACGATACTACGATATATCGTACGATATATGGTACGATATAAGACGCGTGATAATGGTAACGTCCGTTTGGCAAAACGTCGTTAATATAATTGCTGTCTTTTCGTTGACAAAAGATTTAATGTCCTGACAACGTAGTTACGAAATAAAGGGGTGGGGGGAGGGGGAATGCAATTAGCTATTAAATCAGCGCATTTTTAATAATTATCGGATTGACGGTTGAGTGATTTCATGGACATCATCAGGCTCGGAGAGCTTTGCGCGTCACACGTCTCGCAACAATTAGAAGACTCAAGGCAGGCGATAACTTTTAAGCGAGAAGAACGATCAATACACGCGTGAAATACAACGGGAATGGCATGGGAAAACGACATCTAGATCATCGTCATATCGTCGAATCTAATCTCCTATCGTCTCGTGAAATATTATATCGCGTCGACCGCAACTGACCCAGATCCGTGGCCCAGTACTGCGAACCGTGCTAATCTGACCACCTCCGATTAGCACGGTTGGCTACATGCGGTGCGAAAGAAGTTCAACAACAACAACAACATCCGCCATTCGCCACTAAGTTGCGGTGACGTGACCACGGCGCCTGTGCCAGGCTACGTGCACTTTAAGGCCACGTGAAGTGTCGAACGCCCGCTTGCCGGAGGTCACGGGACGCATCCTGCAGGTGCTGCGAGGTCGACTGAGATGGCTGGCCGAAGCACCACCTTTGGCCCCCGAACTGTGCCAACAAGAGAAGTTGAACGCACGCAGCGCAGGGCACGCACACCAGAGGACCGCCGCCGAGATGGCAACACCGAAGTCAGGGAGCGCCGTGTGTGCGTTCTCGGGCAGGGTCAAATGAGGTCAATCTGCACGTGTACCGCGCAATATCTTCACGCTGTTGCCGACGTGAGCCGGGCTGTACTCTTCCGTTTAACCGGTGCGGGAAATCAAAGAGAGGCCACGATGAGTCGTGATTTGCAGGAGTGGCCTGGGGCATTCGTCTGCCAGTAGGTAGGGTGCCCGTGGCGGCGGGGGAGGGGGGTCGCCATTATCTGCTACGTATAGTTTTAGTTTATAGTTTTAGTTTATAGTTTTAGTTTGTATTTTGAACTTCTTTCGCACTGTATGTAGCCAACCGTGTTGCTCGGAGGTCCGGTGGAAGGACAACAAACTAAACAACACAGACAACCGTTATCTACACGTGATGTACTACGCGTAGTATAATCCCATTTGAGTGATTTGCAATGCATTGTTCAAAATTCATACATTTAGACCCTGAGGCCAGCGACACAATGAGCCTACTCCTGCGAACGACGTCAAGGGGAATTATTAAATGGCTACGTACGGTGGGAAAGAAGTTCAACATCACGTTACTACCCCCGCGGTGATTACCAAGGGCGGCCGCTGGATTCGACCCGTGAACTTCTGGGTCCAGGGTCACAATCATCGCCTCCAGGTCAGGCGAGGATCCGACTTGCACGCCACGTGCTTCAGAACAGACAGCGAAACATGTTTGCGATGCCCTCTTTCCGAGTGCCGCATGAAGCTCGTGCGGGGCCTGTAGCATATGTTGTAAAGGGGCCCTAAATAAATAAATAAACACATAAATATTAAAACATTTTTTTACTTGCATTGTAAAGTGATTGTATGTTTGCATTTGCAATACAGACAGATAATACGACAAATCGCTAACCTTAAACACCCAGTCGTTCATAAAAGTTGAAGGCAGTATAGTACTATAGTAATAGAGCAAGTGCAGAATTACTGAACCGAAATTTATAGCTTGAAAGCATTTAGCGCGGGGCCCTTGAAAGTGGGGGGCCCGTAGCTACTACTACATATGTAACTACTACATATGTAGTAGTAGCTACTACATATGTAACTACTACATATGCAACTGCTTTTGCTGCTAGGATAATCCGGCACTGCCTCTGCCGCAGGGTATACGGGTAGAAGCAGAAACAAAACAGACCCATTAAATGCACTGTTTGTTTGTCCTGATGGGGGGTTGTGGCGGTGTCTGTGGTTTCACTGTGTAACAACAACAAAAAATTGTCCCTAGGTAGTAAGTGTTATTTCATAATTACTTATGCTTCAAAAGTACAGAAAATGGCTATAATTCCCCACAAACTTTGCTGTTGTGACCAGGACAGTGATATTTTGAAATGTACCTATTTTCAATGAGAAAACGTGGTGTGCATTTGTGTCATTCCTTCACATAAAGTCCTGGTCACAAAAGCAAAGTTTGTGGGGAATAATAGCCATTTTCTAGACGTTTTAGGCATGAGAAATTAAAAAATAACACTTTCTCCCCAGGGACAAAAATCGTGTTACAGAGTGTTTTGTGTGTGCCGGGAGCGGTAGTGTAGCGGTTAACCTGGTGTGCCCATGTGACTTGTGTCCCCCGAGTTCAATCACGCTCACAGCCAACGCCAGTGATGATTATGTGAAACCAGTGCTGGGCCTCCTCCTAGGTCGACTCAACCTTAAATTAGTACCTACTGCGATGTGTAAACATCACCACGAAGGAAGATAAAAGCGGCCGGACGTGGTTGCTGGACACCCACCGCCTGGTGTGTCGTGCCGGCCTTCATAGGTGCTCGCGAACAGATCTTGCCCCAACAGTCTGTCAAGGGCTATACGGGGGACATTTGTCTTTGGTGGGGGAGAGAAATTCACTACGAAACCGGGCAGCTTTCCCGAGGGCGTCTCTGAGTCTCGCTCGCTCAGGGATCTCCACATCACCGTGCGGACATTCCACCCCAGACTCCATACATTTTTAATTAAATCAATGGGCGAGCGCACAAAATGTTTCGCTACTGACACGGGCGTGGGGGTGAGGGGGGCTTAAACGTAGTTTGAGAGAAGCTATCTTTAGTCGCGCGCTGTGGGCCCACAGCAAAGCTAGCCAAAGCGACCACCGCAAATCGTCCGGGACCCCCAGTAAGACCGAGACGATTCTGGAGCCTGGGAAGTTTCGACGATGTAAGTCAATTGATTAATCGAACGAGAAACTTGCATTCGACTTTTGTTTTCTTTCTGTAGTCGATTAACCGGGCCCTAAGAATTGCAGCGATGGCCAACTCCACATCCTACCAACTTCACATCCTTTCAACTCCACATCCTACCAACTCCACATCCCACCAACTCCACATCCTACCAACTCCACATCCCACCAACTCCACATCCTACCAACTCCACACCCCACCAACTCCACATCCTACCAACTCCACATCCCACCAACTCCACATCCTACCAACTCCACATCCTACCAACTCCACATCCCACCAACTCCACATCCTACCAACTCCACATCTCACCAACTCCACATCCCACCAACTCTACATCTCACCAACTCCACATCCCACCAACTCCACATCTCACCAACTCCACATCTCACCAACTCCACATCCTACCAACTCCACATCCTACCAACTCCACATCCCACCAACTCCACATCCCACCAACTCCACATCCCACCAACTCCACATCCTATCAACTCCACATCCTACCAACTCCACATCCCACCAACGCCACATCCCACCAACTCCATATCCTACCAACTCCACATCCTACCAACTCCACATCTCACCAACTCCACATCCCACCAACTGCACATCTCACCAACTCCACATCCCACCAACTCCACATCTCACCAACTCCACATCCCACAAACTCTACATCCCACCAACTCCACATCCCACCAACTTCACATCCCACCAACTCCACATCTCACCAACTCCACATCCTACCAACTCCACATCCTACCAACTCCACATCCCACCAACTCCACATCCCACCAACTCCACATCCCACCAACTCCACATCCTACCAACTCCACATCCTACCAACTCCACATCCCACCAACGCCACATCCCACCAACTCCATATCCTACCAACTCCACATCCTACCAACTCCACATCCTACCAACTCCACATCCCACCAACTCCACATCCTACCAACTCCACATCTCACCAACTCCACATCCCACCAACTGCACATCTCACCAACTCCATATCCTACCAACTCCACATCCTACCAACTCCACATCCTACCAACTCCACATCCCACCAACTCCACATCCTACCAACTCCACATCTCACCAACTCCACATCCCACCAACTGCACATCTCACCAACTGCACATCCCACCAACTCCACATGTCACCAACTCCACATCCCACCAACTCCACATCCCACCAACTCCACATCCCACCAACTCCACATCCCACCAACTCCACATCTCACCAACTCCACATCCTACCAACTCCACATCCTACCAACTCCACATCCTACCAACTCCACATCTCACCAACTCCACATCCCACCAACTCCACATCTCACCAACTCCACATCCCACCAACTCCACATCTCACCAACTCCACATCCTACCAACTCCACATCCTACCAACTCCACATCCCACCAACTCCACATCCCACCAACTCCACATCTCACCAACTCCACATCCTACCAACTCCACATCCCACCAACTCCACATCCCACCAACTCCACGTCCCACCAACTCCACATCCTACCAACTCCACATCTCACCAACTCCACATCCGACCTTCCTGAAGGTGAGACCCGCCCCCGCCCGCCACCCCCTCCCCCCACCCCACCAACTATGTATGTATGTTGAACTTCTTTCGCACCGTACGTAGCCAACCGTGCTAATCGGAGCCACACTCAGCGTGATGTGGCCGATGATGCTTAATAGGTCAACAGAGGAACGTTCTTCACCTGCCGTTCAGGGTCACAGGTGAGATTCCCCTCCTCCAACCTCCGCTCGTGCTATCCGACTCGTTGCGTGGGTAAAGGTACAGCCCCGCAATTGCTCGCTCGTGCCACTGCTGGAGGAAGTGGCCCTCGGTAGAGGGCAGCTCTTTGAGAGCCCTATCCTAGAGAGTTGATTGGCCTACTTTTCCATGCTGGAATGAGATGGAAGTACCCACAATTGACCCCCACCACACACGACCTGGCTATCGATTAACCGCCCTGTAACCATATGTACCGTTGGGGAGGACGGAGGATTTAACCAACAGCCAAAAAAAAAACCGTTCCCAATTGTTTCAACTGCCGCGCCGGTTGAGAACGAATCAACGCGCTGAACCATGACCACCACGCGCAGCAGCCTTCCAACCAATATAATCGGTAGAGTAATCGATTTAGGTTAAATAATCGGGCATACGATCCCAACATTTATGCAAGTATTCTCCTTCCCCCTGCGCTGTCCCTCCCGGCGAAACCAGGCCCAGAGCGCGGCTTAAGCAGCAACAGATGAAGAGCAGAATTCGCCGACCGGATCTGTATGGGGATGAATGTTGGGCAGTGAGGTCGATGATTAAATCCCAAGGGGGGGGGGGTAGGGGGGAGCCTCACGCGGCGGCGCTGAGCTCATGAGCTCCGTGCTTGCGAGAGGCACAAGGTCCCACTGGCCAAATTTGCTGCCTCTTACAGAGGAGGCTCACGGGGGTATTTGGGATTTAAATCAAGGATCATTACCGCTGCGAATCATTCGTTCGAATGTGTGCGTGTGTGTGCGTGTGTGGCTGTGGCTATGCGAGGAGCGGTGGTGTAGCGGTTAGCGCCCTGCGCTACGAACATGACGACCTGAGTTCGATTTCCGCTCACGGCCAACACCAGTGACGAATATCTGAACCGGTCATGGGCCTCCCCTAGGTCGACTCAGCCTCAAATTAGTGCCTGGTGCGTGGTATAAACATCGCCACTGGTGGGACAAAGGCGGCCGCACGTTGTGCTGGCCACTCACCCCCTCGTGTGCCGTGCCGGCCTTCATAGGTGCTCGCTAACAGCACTTTCCACAACAGTCTGTTCAGGCTATAAGGGGGATATTTGTGTCTGTGTGTGGAGTCGTGGTGTAGTAGTGAGCGCGCTGCGCTACGAACACGGCCACCGGACTTCAATTCTTGCTCATGGCCAACACCAGTGGCAATTATCTGAACCGGTTCTTGGGCCTCCCATTGACTCAGCCTCGACTGAGTAACTGGTGCAGTGTAAACATCACCACTCGGGAAATGAAGGATATACGGGGGATATTTGTCTTTTAGTCATGATAATTATCATTTATATTTTATCTGCAGTGGAAAATCCAGAATGGGTGGGGTAGAGAGAATAGGTTATTTGCTTGTGCCCCAGTATGGCACAACAGCCAAATGGCAAACCATTCTCATAGCACACCAGGCAAATAGCACACAGAACACACCAGTCACATAGCACAGTAGCCACATGGCACACCAGTCACATAGCACATCAATCACATGGCACACCAGTCGCATGGCACACCAGTCGCATGGCACACCAATCGCATGGCACACCAGTCGCATGGCACACCAGGCACAGGACACACCAGGCACAGGACACACCAGGCACATGGCACAGAAAGCACTCGACAAGCCGAATGAAAACACTAAAAGTTATGTTAATACGAACGTCGCAAGCTGCCATGGAGACTGCTGCCATAGCTCAGAACCTGAGCCATCCAAACAAATGCGGTGGGGTGAGCGGTGGAGGAAGGGGGTGGGGAGAGGTGGGGGGGCTACTCACCACCGTTGTAACGACGATTCATCGATTCGCTATTCGAGTCGTTGTTTACAACTCACGATGCACGCGCTTCCAATCGCGCCCCTAAGGATCGACGTTCGTTTGGGTTTGCTGGATATTTCATCTGTAAACGTGACCCTTGTCAGCCACATTACCAACAGCGTAAACAAAACTATGCATGGATTATTCATTCGAATCACCGCGATGACGCGTCACGTGGTTTATGCGTTTTGAAGAAGTGCCATCGCCCCAAAAATTCGCCGATTATATCATTTTATTTTAAAGCCACACGGTGACTCTGACGAACGTGTTTGGCGTTATTTGTTGTAATAATTCATCAAATCACCAAGGGGACGGTGGAGGAGGGGAGGGGCGCGGGGGGGGGGGGCTTTGTGTGTGTGGGGGGGGGGGGTGGATGGTGCAACCTCGAGGACTAATTATGCACCAGCTCAGCACAAATTGTGTCCACAAAGGTGACCCCCCCCCCCCCACTTCCCCCACGAGACCCCGTGACACCCCCACTCGCTTCCAAGGGAGACCCCCCCCACCCCAAGTCGCCACTTCAAGAACCACAATGTCCTTTATCTGTCCAGGAACACGTCACGGGGTCTCGAGACTCGTTCAGCCCGAGTCTCATAATGCGGGCAGTGAAAAGGGGACCCACTGGAGGAGCCTGGGAGAAAGCCCCACCACACATACTTAGGGACACAACAATAGAGACTCACAGATTCCACCACTGCTACTGCCATCTTCCGGTCACCTCGCAACCCAAGATATAATTGGAACAGCCGGTAACCGAATAACCTGCCAAGTTCCCCCATGCAAGCACTCAGCAGGCTCAACTGGAACAGCCGGTAACCGAATAACCTGCCAAGTTCCCTCATGCAAGCACTCAGCAGGCTCAACACCGCTTAGCTTCCGAGAGCCGACGAGATCGAGCACTGTCGGGATGCATTGGTGTCAGATGCTGAGAACTCTCCCACCCCATGCTAGGTAGGGTTCCAACCCTCACCTCCCCTCGTTGAAGGCCGACGCAGAAGAAATCCCTTCGGTGTGCGTTTGGCTTCCGCAAACTCACTCTTACGTTCAGTGCATTTTATCAAAGGCAGTATATGTACAAAATGTATCCATTCTTGAATGCGGAGAGACTCGGTGAAGAAACGTGCCAGACATATATCATACGATTTGTATGGTCAGAAGATCTCACAACTTTGGCTTATGGTGAGACCGGGAAATTGCAAGCCTTATAGCCACATGGAAGTTCCAGTAAGCTATTGGAGCTATGAACTTTAAAATCTAAATTGAAAGTTAATTTCTTTACAACAGTTTTTTATCTCTAGTTTGTTGTCCTAATCTGACCTGCGGGGGAAAAACAACAAACTGGACACAAACAAACAGTTATAAAGAAATGAGTTTTCAATCAAGATTTAAAAGTGCATAGCTCCAGTGGCCTCCTAATATCGGAAGAGCGTTCCAGACGGCCGCAGAAGCGCATCTGAAAGTGCGCGATGCGGTGACCGCCGCCTTTGTTCGATGGCCAGCAGCCAAAAGCCGCTGCTGCTGCTGCGAGGATGAGCGGAGTTCGTCTGTGAGTGTCATCAAGCAGCTTGATGAGAGCCGTCTTTAAACGCGAAGTGAAAACACAGACCGCGTCTCCTTGGCTGCAGGAACGCGGTCTGTAATGTTACAAATTTGCACCGATAAAAAATTGGCAGGGACTTTACAGACGGGGGGGGACATTATAGCCAGAGTAATAATAATAATTGCTTGAACTTGCAATGGGCATTAAAGTGCTATTAAAAGCACCCGAAAGATGCTTGCGCATGGCAACCGCCTCAATATTAACAGCACGCGGATGGAGAGGAAAAACAGAAAATCACCCAGCACGCAAAAGTGAAGCAAAACATCACGGAGCCGGGCAGATCGAGCCTCGGGTGGACACGGAAAGAGCCGTGTCCACCACTGTGACCGCGTGGCTGTACTTTCTATTCTCTTTGGTTCTATTCGGTAAAGTCACGTAGGTAAAAAATAAACAAAAGTCACGACGTTTCGGCCACAACACAAGTGGCCTTCATCAGGTGAAGGGACCAACCTGTCCAGAGGACAGCGTTGGAGTGAAAAAGGTCAAGCGCAGGTCGCCTCCTTTAAGCTGTGAGTGGGTAAACAGAAAAGACGCCTTGACAAAGGAATTAGCATAAAATGTAAAGCTGTGCAAGCTCGCAAATAGCATCAAAAATACATTAGCACCAGCGTGAGAGTTTGGGATGCCACTAATTGATTGAACATACTGTACCATTAAAAATTCCTTTAATGTTTGGTTCGATTTAGAACATCTTTCCATTGGTTGCTTAATTTGAAGCCATCTTCTCGGTTGAAATTGTGTCTGTGTTTGTAAATCTGAATTGCCTCGTGAACATATCTCTGATAGAAACCCGTGGGTTTACATAGAACCTTGGTATCGGAGAAGACTGTATCGTGATCACCCACAGCGTTGTAACAGTGATCAGCCACGGCAGAATAATTCGTTCTGCCGTGTTTCAAATCTGATTTGTGCTCGCGAATTCGGTCAGAGACATGTCGTTTTGTCTCCCCGATATAGCAGTCACCACAGGTGCAGATCAATTTGTAAACTCCAGGGTACTGTAAGTCAGGAATGACATCCTTCACGGAAGGGATCAGGTCACGGATTTTGTGTACTGTATTGAACCGGACCAGGATCTTGTGTTTGTTTAGAATTTTGGAGATTTTTTAGTAACGCCTGCTATATATGGTAGTGTGATGGTTTTGATCGGAGTATCAAGTGGTTGTTTCTGTATGGAGGGAGAAACAGCTTGGCGGATGGTACGGTCAGAGTATCCATTCCTTTTGAGGGTCAGATGTACATATTTTAATTCACTGGTCAAGTGGTGTTGGTCCGAAATGCAATGAGCCCTGTGGTATAACGTTTTGATGAGATAATTATTTTGCGTCGGGTGGTGGTGGGAATCAGGTTTCAAGTAGGAATCTGTGTGGGTGGGTTTCCTGTAGACAGAATGTCCCAATGAGCCATCAGGTCTCCTCTCAAACAGAACATCCAAGAATGGCAGCTTGCCATCTTTCTCCACTTCCATCGTGAATTTGATGGCGGGGTGTCTGGAATTAATGTGGTCTAGGAAAAGGTTCAAAGCTGGGAGGCCATGTGGCCAAATGACGAAAGTGTCGTCTACATATCTCTTCCACAGGGAAGGTCTGAGGGTGGAAGTCTGTATGGCGTCTGATTCAAATTTCTCAATGAAAACATTGGCTTTCACTGGTGATAAGGGAGAACCCATGGGGGTACCCTCATTTTGTTTGTAGAAGGTGCCATTCCAAGTAAAGTAGGTATTGGTGAGGCAGTGTCTAACCAGCGCAGGTGTATCGGGGTCTAGTCCATGTTGTACCAAATTTTCAATTATTTCAATGGAATCAGGTACCAGGACCTTGGTGAACAGGGAGACCACATCGAAGCTGACAAGGATCTCGTCAGGGGACAGTACAACGTCTTTGACCATAGAGACCAAATGGGCTGAGTTTTACCTACTTGACTTTACCGAATAGAACCAAAGAGTATTGATCCTTGCAGTCACGAAAGCTTCAAGTCTAGAATTGTACTTTCTATTGCTTGTTTATTTCCGGTTATTTTGGTAGCCCAGATAAGTCACGCTTGCTAATGAGGCGTATCCTGGACTCGTGAGTTCTCACATGGCTAAGCAAAATCAGAATCTCGATATACCCACCATCTTTATTCATCCAGAAGAGATCCGACGAACTATGAGGCACTTTTTCGCAAATGTCCAGCAGAGCAGTGTTCGTCATCACAAGGCCCCGCGTGTCCCTTGTGGCCCCTGGTGGCCTTTACTGCTGCCCCGACACAAGACGCAGCAGGTGACAACACCCCCCCCTCCTCCACCATCATGATCGTGCTGCTGTCAAACCCCCAATGCTGTGAAATGTTGTGGCGGTCCTCGACACTGACGTATGAAAAATCCGCGAATAACTCTGCAGGAGATGAACGTTGGAAGCTGCTCACGAACGCTGGCGCAGATCGTCTGGCGATCGGTCACTGGTGATGCCAACTTTGCTGTGACCGTCGTGAGATTCAAGGTGGTGCCGGTAACCTGCCCTCCACCGTTGGCTACGTACGGTGCGAAAGAAGTTCAACATACATACATACAGAGCACCTATGGACCACCCGCCTCCACCACCTTCATCAACCACCCACCCATCCACCCTACTCCCTGCAACCCACTCCTCCCAGTCACCTCACCGCACCCCAGCAAAAGGGCATCATCACAACGACTCCCACCGCAGAGACTTGGGCCGCAAGTGTTTGATTACGGTCTAAGCAACGGGCGCGGTTGGGAACACGCAAAACAAAATCAGGGCTATTAATTCCGTATCGCGTACTTCGTGATGAATTATAACGTCGGTCCCTTTAAGCCTATAAATATAGTCGCTGTTGGTGTTAGCGTTATATTCGGCGGCTCAATGCGTTATGTGCGCGGCTGTAGGAGCGGCTCGCGTTTCAGGGGAATCTCGAAATACGCCGCGGGGTTTGTTTATGGGATTGGCGTCCTCCATGAGCACTCTTTGCTGCGTTTATAATAAATAGCGCGATTTTACAATGGGTTGTATTTTTTCAACTCTCGATATATATTTTTTTGGTCGGTCTGGCAACGGAAGCAAAATAATATTTGCCATCCGTTACGAAAAAAAACCTTTTTTTTCTATTGGCGCATGAAAACACGTGTGGGATATGTTGTGTGTGTGGTGTGTGTGTGGTGTGTGTGGTGTGTGTGTGATGTGTGGTTTGTGTGATGTGTGGTGTGTGTGTGTGGTGTGTGTGTGGTGTGTGTGTGGTGTGTGTGTGTCGTGTGTGTGTGTGGTTTGTGTGATGTGTGGTGTGTGTAGTGTGTGGTGTGTGTGTGTGGTGTGTGTAGTGTGTGTGGTGTGTGTGTGTGGTTTGTGTGATGTGTGGTGTGTGTAGTGTGTGGTGTGTGTGTGTGTGGTGTGTGTAGTGTGTGTGGTGTGTGTGTGGTGTGTGTGTGGTGTGTGTGATGTGTGTGTGGTGTGTGTGTGGTGTGTGTGGTTTGTGTGATGTGTGTAGTGTGTGTGGTGTGTGTAGTGTGTGTGGTGTGTGTGTGGTGTGTGTGTGGTGTGTGTAGTGTGTGTGTAGTGTGTGTGGTGTGTGTGTGTAGTGTGTGGTGTGTGTGTGTGGTGTGTGTGATGTGTGGTGTGTGTAGTGTGTGTGTTGTGTGTGTGGTGTGTGTAGTGTGTGTGATGTGTGTGTGGTGTGTGTGTGTAGTGTGTGGTGTGTGTAGTGTGTGTGGTGTGTGTGTGGTGTGTGTGTGTGGTGTGTGTGGTGTGTGTGATGTGTGGTGTGTGTAGTGTGTGTGTTGTGTGTGTGTGGTGTGTGTGTGTGGTGTGTGTAGTGTGTGTAGTGTGTGTGTAGTGTGTGTGGTGTGTGTGTTAGGCAGTAGGGGACACAGTTGGGCACTGTGCTGCTGCTGTTGCTCGTGGTGGTGAGTAGCGCGATACTCTGCAGTTGGAACATGGTGCATGACGGAAGATTAACAAATATGGAGCCATATAACTCTCCGATGGATGTGCAATTGCATTGTATCAGGCGGGAACCGAGCGAGTAAGCAGAGTTATCGCTCACCCAGCATCATTCACTCACCCAGCCTCACCTAGCATCACTCACCAACAAGCATCAATCACTCACCTAGTGTCACTCACCAAGCATCGCTCACTCACCCAGCCTCACTCACCTCGCCCCACTCACTCGCGCGGTGTAGGAAGGCCTTCATCCAGCAGTGGATTGGGGGAGGGCTGCACGTGTTACGTATCCGTACAGCTCCAGCTGTTGTGATGTATGTTGGGCTTCTTTCGCACCGTACGTAGCCAACCGTGTTATTCGGAGGTGCATAACAAAACCCATACTCGCGTTCTTGCGGAGAATATTAAAAAAATGTCTCCTTCCCATATCTGTCCCTCCACGTGTAGGATAAACGTCCACAAGCCTCCTGGGAGTGAATGTTGACAGCTGCGTTGTTACAAGCAAACTATGGACGGCTAATGGACGTTCGGTGTCTCGTCAGCCAAGGCGTGCTTGCTTAACCCGATGCTGAACTTTCCAGATGCCTCGAGGCATGGACCCTCGATGTTCGACACGGGGGACCTGGTTGCATAACAGTGCATGCGATATAACGCATAATACCAACAGCCACGGGCGGCGTCGTGACGCCGTCGATAATTGTGAACGTGGGGGGCAGAACGGGCACGAGGACAGACGGGACACACGTGCAAGGTTAGGCAAGGTTAGGCTGCCCGGAGGGCGTATTGGTGGCAGTTGTCGACGTGGATCGTTCACTATGTTACTTTTTATTTAAAGAAACCACACGAGGCAGGGTTGGGCATCACGGTGGGCGAGTGACACAGGTGCCGCTGTTGTCAATGCGGCCTCGATCAGCGAGCGCTGAGCCTGAGCGTTGGGGCTCTCGCGCCACGAAAAAAAAAATAGACAAAGCTCCCCCGAATAGCCTTTAACATTATTGTTGGGGCAAGTGCTGTATGCGAGCACCTGTTAAGGCTGAAGCCACATGAAGGGGTGGTTGGACAACATCACGCCCGGCCGCCTTTGTCCCCCTGCTGCACCAGATACCGATTTGAGGAAAAGGCCACACGCGCTGCTATTGACGAATGTGTCGCGTTTGTTCAATCCATGCTGGCTGACGACCGTGTCAGTCATTGACCATACTTCACCACACTGGTCAGTCGGGAGGGGGGGTGGGCAAAGATCAATCGATTCAGGAACAGCTCGCCACTAAATATCAGCCATGGGGACGGTGGCGCAATGGTTAACGCGCTGCTGTGATATGAACCCGGCGATCTTATTTCCATCACGCCGCACCAGGTATGTATCTTGAACTTCGTTCGCACCGTACGTAGCCAACCGTGCTTATCGGAGGTGCGAGGGAAGGACAACAAACTAAATAGAAAAAAAAAACACAGTTCTAAAGAAATTAGTTTTAAGTCTATATTTAAAAGTGCATGGCTCCAGTGCCGTCTTAATATCGGAAGGAAGAGCGTTCCAGGTGGCCGCAGAAGCAGCGCATTTGAAAGCGCGCGATGCGGTGACGGTCTTTGTTGTTCGATGGTCAGCCAAAAGCCGCTTCTGGGAGGATGAGTGTCACGCGACACTCGGGACAACCAATGAATTACCTTGACTTAAAGCTTTCGTGACTGCAGGAATTCATACTCTTTGGGTCTTTCGGTAAAGTCACTTAGATAGAAGAAAAAAATATATTTTTTTTTAATCACGACGTCTCGATCGCAACACAAGCAATCGTCTTCAGGTGAAAAAATACAGCAGGCGGACTGCTGAGGCAGGAGGAAATATAGCGGTATATTATTTTATTAGTTTTATATCTACGTGACTTTACCGAAAAACCCAAAGAGGAGCAATTAATTACCCCCTTAATTAAATGTTGTCATGGATGAATTGCCCGAGGATACTGTGTGAGCAAGCTAAATGTGGCAATAGGCGGAATGCCTTATTTTTTCCTGCGCGCATGAGCAACTGCGCCCATCACACGTGGACGTGAGTGGCAGGCGCGTGCAGCCCAGGGGACTCTTGGCGCGTGCCGATGCATCGAGCAGGACGGAGACCGACTTTCGAGGCGTGTGCTCACGATACAAGCATGAGAGACGTGCAAGCGAGAATCAATTATTCAGCAACTTGTCCGATAAATTATCTTTGACTCGTATATACCCCCCGCAACTAACTGCGCACATTTTGTTCGTAAAATAACAAGCGCAGCCAATGAAAATTAAACGCGTTCTTCAGAAACACTGCCACTGAATGGATTTTATTTTTTGTTATCTTCGAGAGAGAAAAAAAACCCAAACAAATTGCACCATGGATAGCGTATTCGGGCAGTGCAAATGGTCATCCGAAAATACCGGCATCGACCATCGAATCAAATCGCAGCCGCCGAATCTCGACAAAAAAGAATCATCGATTAAAATAATCGACAAGAATTGTTGCAAATCACCGGCTAAAAATAATCGACAAAATTCATTGAAATCTCACGAAACACGGCGATGTATCACTCCATCCAGCCACACACAGCCCATGGGGCCAGAGCAATGCGAGTGGATCACTTGATAAACTTGATAAACCCACGCTTCTCGCGCGGTTAGCCCATCATTCGCCGCCGCTGTTGTGCCACATCAAGAAATCGGAGCTGCTCAAAGCCATGCCCACCTCGGGTGACACCGACAAGTGAAATGTCTGCACTGGGGGGGGGGGGCGGGGGGAGCCAAAGAACTCGTGAAACAGTCACAAAACCAACCTTCTTTGCATGGCGCGTTTGGTTGGCCAAGCCCCGGGGCTGTTTGACGCCACACCTTGCGGGCGATTAGCGCAGCCCACGCACGCACGCACACAAAGGCGAGCACTAATTCCCATCCACCCCCCCGTGGCACTTCACGCGGCATTGAGTGGGCTCACTGTGTGCTCGCCAGCACGCTCGCAGACGAGAGGGCCCCCCCCCCCCGAGCGACCCCGGGAGTCTGGCGCAACTCCCTGCTGGCGCAAGGCGCCCACCGGCGGAGCGACGCGGGTGGAGCGGGTTGCACACTCACTGCCGGTTGTTGCGGTTGCGGGGGGGGGGGGGGTCGGTGGTTTGCAACCTGTGCTGCCGCCCCCCTTTGTTAATAACACTGCGGTGGAGGAAGGAGGGGAATGGGGGGCGGGGTCCAGTGCCCCCTAATGAACAACAGTTTATTTGGCGATGCCGTGTTTGCAGTGTTGCACAAGCCGGTGGGCCGCGCGGTGCAGTTGAACCGCCTGCACACCCGAGAGCGACGCCACCGTCACCAAACAAACCTGAAACAAATACCCCCCCCCCCCCCCCAGACTTCGCAACCGTCAAGCCAGCAATGGCGTGAGCAAGCGATGGCAGGGGCTGCACTTAGACGAGGAGTCGGCAAGCAAAGTAACAAGATGAGACGTTTCTTTCGAATTCGGTAAAAAAAAATCTCAATCTTTCAAGAGCCGCAATGCACACTGCGTGCGGTGACTACGAGACGGTCGGTCCTTAATAAAATAATGTGTCACGAAGCGGTCCTTAATTAAAATAACGAGACACGACGCGGTCTTTAAAGAGCCGCATGCGGATCCAGAGCCGCAGGCTGCCGACCCCAGACTTAGACATTCGATTCTTTAATAATATCTCGGTAACCTGCCCTCCTCCTCCATCAGGCACACGTGCCCCACCAGTGCCGGATTATCCTGGAAGCAAAAGTAGCTACATATGCTAGGGGGCCCCACTTTCAAGGGCCCCGCGATAAATTGCGTTCAAGCTATCAATTCCGGTTCAGTGATTCTGCACTTGCTCTATTACTATAGTACTATACCAATTTCGACTTTTGTGAACGACTGGGTGTTTAAGGTTAGCGATTTTCGTATTATCTGGCTTTTAAGCACATGAACAAACACAATTACTTTACTATTCAAGTAAAAAAATAGTGTTTTAATATTTGCATTTTTTTTATTTAGGGTCCCTTTATAACATATGCTGCAGGCCCCTCACTAGCTTAATCCGGCACTGTGCCCCACCCATCACAACCTCCTCTCCTTGCAGATCGCAACGGTCAACTATTACCCTGCCACCGTTATATCTTCAATCTCCAAGATGTTCACCCTATCTTGAGATTCCAAGCACCCTCCGTGCGCGCGCAGAGGCCGCGCCGAGAGGCCGCGCCGAGAGGCCGCGCCTCACCGTTCATCAATTGGAGCGTCACGCGCTTTGTCGCAGCACGGCTTAATTGGACGCCTCTGCAATTTCAAAGTCGGCGCAAGGAGCCGCCGTTGACTGCACGGCAGAGCCGGCACGCGACCCGGATTGGCGGAGCAAAGACGACCGTCGCATCGCGCGCTTTTCAGGGGGCGCTCCTGCGGCCGTCTGGAACGTTCTTCCTTCCGATATTAGGAAGCCACTGGAGCTATGCACTTTTAAATCTGGACTCGAAAACTAATTTCTTTAGAACCGCTTTTCGTGTTTAGTTTGTTGTCATCCACCCGCGCCTCCGATTAGCGCGGTTGGCTACGTACGGTCTGAAATAAGTTCAACATACACACACTTAGGTTAAAGCGTACCGATCGGCTAGAGGTCTCGTGATTGGCTAGCGGATTCGAATGAGAAAAGGAGGAATGATTCCATTCCCTTAAAAGGAGAGGGGGGGGGGTGATTGTGGAGTTCCGGGGAGAAGAGCAGCGGCCGAGAGGATTTCAGGGAAAGTGCAACAGGAGCTCGGGGGGTGGTGGATGGGGTCCTCATGGGTCCTGTCTCCCCACGTGTGGTTCGCGTGAATAAAATGGGTCAGACTGATGCGGACATCTCCTTCGCGAATGGGACAATTTAAGAGAAGCCACATGGCTTCTCGTAAATATTAATACGTAACGTGCGACGTTTCTGGCAATGGTCCTTATTCATTGCACGTAAATCGAAGACACCGGTCTTCGATTTACCCTCAAACGCATCAGAACATCTACAACAGGCCGAAGCGCACATCTCTTTCAAAGATGGTAAAAGCAAAGACACTGGCCACAGTAGGGCGATTGTGACTATGCAAACCGAAACTCCGGACGATGTAGGAAACTCATAGACAGAGATACGTAGCGACTCATCGGGATACGTAATGACCCAAAGAGATACATGGACGATAAGCCACAGTGCCAGTGTGGCCATGCGACCCATAATATGGACCACAAGGTAAAACCAATCTAGTCTGCGCTCATTCGACGCAGGAGGAACAGTAAAACGACACAAACTCTCTCCTCGTCGTGGCCAGCAGCAGCCCTCCACGTTAGCATTCAACTCTTTAAAACAATTCCACTACAGCATTCCAAACAGTACCATGGCATTGCAGAACGACAACCTGTATTATGACCCCACTTAAAACACTCTAAAACACACACCGAGTAATATTATTAACTATTATTCTTAATATATTCTTAACATGCATCTTAAAAACAAACTTTTGTTGATGGGTGACATTTGCGAAATGCTGTAGTCCTTATTGAGAGCAAACACGGTTTGAAATGGTCGGTGTTGTTGCGACGTCAAGATTTATTTTGTCTTCGTTTTCTGCGTGGGTGCCGTGGTGTATGGACATCACTTTTCATTCCCTCTGGTGGTGATGGTGTTCTGGGTACGGGTGGTGGTGGTGGTGTTGGGTGGTGGTGGTGGTGGTGATGGTGTTCTGGGTACGGGTGGTGGTGGTGTTGGGTGGTTGTGGTGGTGATGGTGTTCTGGGTACGGGTGGTGGTGGTGTTGGGTGGTGGTGGTGATGGTGTTCTGGGTACGGGTGGTGGTGGTGTTGGGTGGTGGTGGTGGTGATGGTGTTCTGGTTACGGGTAGTGGTGGTGTTGGGTGGTTGTGGTGGTGATGGTGTTCTGGGTACGGGTGGTGGTGGTGTTGGGTGGTTGTGGTGGTGATGGTGTTCTGGGTACGGGTGGTGGTGGTGTTGGGTGGTGGTGGTGATGTTGTTCTGGGTACGCCTGGTGGTGGTGTTGGGTGGTGGTGATGGTGTTCTGGGTACGGGTGGTGGTGGTGTTGGGTGGTTGTGGTGGTGATGGTGTTCTTGGTACGGGTGGTGTTGGTGTTGGGAGGCGGTGTCATCACGCTCACGACCAATAACAGTGGCAAATATTTGAACCGGTCCTGAGCCTCCCCTTGATTGACTCGGCCTGAAATGAGTACTCGGTGCGGTGTTTTAAAAACATCGCCACTGGGGGGACAGAGGGGGGCCGGGTTGTGTGCTGGCCACCCACCCACTCACGTGACGTTCGTAGGTGTCACTTGCCCCAACAGGCTCTTAAGGCTATATGGGGGATCTTTGTTTTTGTTGATAGGGGTGGTGGTGTCGGTATGGGTGTTGTTGCTAGGAGGAGCTCTCTAGAGCTACTTGCCTCCGCTGTCTATAGGGACCCCGGGGGGGGAGGGGGGGAAGAGGGGGGGGGGGCTGGGGTTTGAGTCTCTGCCTTGCGCCGGTCGCTACCGTGGTGTGGTTAGGAGTGGGCGTGTTGGGGGGGAGGGTGGTTGGGTTGTTGGGTGTGGTGATGTCGGCGTTGGTGGGTGTGGTGATGTTGGTGTTGGTGGGTGTGATGATGTTGGTGTTGGTGGGTGTGGTAATGTTGTTGGGGGCGGTGATCCTGGTAGGGTTGGTGGCGTTTGTAGGGGTGGTGGGGTTGGCAGGAGGAGTGGTAGGGGTGGTCATGTTAGTAGGGTGTGGGGGTGCAGTGGTGTTGGTAGAGGTAATGGTGTTGGTGAGGGTGGTGATGATCGTAGGGGTGGTGGGGATGGAAGTTGTAGCGGTGTTGCTACGGGTGGTGGTATTGGTAGGGGTGTTAATGGGGGTGGTTTTTGTTGGTAGTGATGGTGGGCTTGGTAGGGGTTGTGGTTTTGGTAGGGGTGGCGGGCTTGGTAGGGGTTTTGATGTTGGTAGGGGTGGTGGGGATGGTAGGGGTGGTGGGCTTGGTAAGGGTTGTGGTATTGTTAGAGGTGGTGGAGTTGACAGGGGTTGTGGTTTTGGTTGGGGTGGTGGGCGTGGTAAGGGTTGTGGTTTTGGTAGAGGTAGGCGGGGTTGGCAGGAGTTGTGAGAGTGGTTGTGAGTTTGTTGGGGGTGATGGGGTTGGTATGGGCGGTGGTGTTGTTGTTAAACGTGGTGGGGTTGGTCGGTGAGCTGCCGGAGTAGGCAGGCTGCCCGTGGTGGTGGTGGTGGAGGAGGCATCGCGTGGGGCCTTGAAGAGGAATCTCGAGGTCCTCGCAAGTTGGCGGCGCTCGCACCCAGGCGTTCTCCGGGTGGACCCTCTCTCGTGGTGGCTTCGATGAGCTCCTCCGCGCACCGATGGTTCCTGTTAAAAAATTTAACAAAGAATCGGAAACGAAATCGGTGTTCGTGACAACAGTTCACAATGCCTGCTTCTTCCCACATCGTTCCCACGACACGAAAGAAAAACCCAAAGTATGTCTTTACACTTCTCATCCGTCACGCAATCTTCCTTTTGGGAGCGCATAGGTTGGAGCAGGATTGGTTCAACACAACTGTTGTATCTGCTTTTCAGTGGCAAAATATCCTACAATTATGATGCACTGTACATTAAACGCGTTTCTTTCTCTTTCATTTGTACAGATGTCCCCACTAATCTGGTTGACGGGCGGATTCTAGCCAATCGAGCAAGGTGATATATTGCGTGTGTGGTTCACAGATTTGTGCACATGTGATACAATTTTTTTAAAAAATTGTTACCAGGGAAGGCCCACTGAGCCATATATCTCTTTTTTAGAAGCGACCTGGCCACAAATAACAGCTCAACGAAGTGGCTTATCGTGTGAAAATTGATAGCAGACAAATACACGTGGAGGAGAAAAACCGGAAGACCTGGAGAAAAATCCACGCGACCACGACGAGGGAGAGAGACACGCAAACTCCAAATATACAGCAGG
Organism: Petromyzon marinus; assembly: GCF_048934315.1. NCBI lineage: Eukaryota > Metazoa > Chordata > Hyperoartia > Petromyzontiformes > Petromyzontidae > Petromyzon > Petromyzon marinus. The sequence goes on from NC_133693.1 coordinate 4,327,163, forward strand.
CGTCAGGTTCGGGATCGAACCCACGACCTCCTGTATACCAGGCGAGGTAGTTAACATCTCACCACCGTGGCGCTCTTCTCCCTACCGTGACACGTATGCGTGCGTGTGTTCTCGCTAACAGCATTTGCCCAATGATCCTGTGTAGGCTATATGGGTGAACTGTATCTTTGATGTGTGTGAGTGTGTTGCATGTGTGTGCGAGATGGTGGGGAGTGTGTGGTGCAACAGTCAGCGCGCTGCGCTCCAAACCCGGCGGCCCAAGTTTGATTCCTGCTCACGGCCAACAGCAGTGATGATTACCTGAATGAATCATGGGCCACCCTTAGGTCGAGTCAGCCTGAAATGAGAATCTGGTGCAGTGTGTAAACATCGCCACGTGCGAGACAAAGGCGGCCGGGCGTGGTGCTGGCCACCCACCCCCTCGTGTGCCGTGCCGGCCTTCATAGGTGATCGCTAACACCACTTGCCCCTACAGTCTGTTAAGACTATAGGGGGGATGGAACACACTGCTCAGGGCGCCCCATCCTTTGTGCTCAGATCGCCCCATCCTGGGTGCTCAGATCGCTCCATCCTGGGTGCTCAGATCGCCCCATCCTGGGTGCTCAGATCGCTCCATCCTGGGTGCTCAGATCGCCCCATCCTGGGTGCTCAGATCGCCCCATCCTTGGTGCTCAGATCGCCCCATCCTTGGTGCTCAGATCGCTCCATCCTGGGTGCTCAGATCGCCCCATCCTTGGTGCTCAGATCGCCCCATCCTGGGTGCTCAGATCGCTCCATCCTGGGTGATCCGATCGCCCCATCCTGGGTGCTCAGATCGCCCCATCCTTGGTGCTCAGATCGCCCCATCCTTGGTGCTCAGATCGCCCCATCCTGGGTGCTCAGATCGCCCCATCCTGGGTGCTCAGATCGCCCCATCCCGGGTGCTCAGATCGCCCCGTCCTTGGTGCTCAGATCGCCCCATCCTGGGTGCTCAGATCACTCTATCCTGGGTGATCAGATCGCCCCATCCTGGGTGCTCAGATCGCCCCATCCCGGGTGCTCAGATCACCCCATCCTTGGTGATCAGATCGCCCCATCCTGGGTGCTCAGATCGCCCCATCCTGGGTGCTCAGATCGCCCCATCCTGGGTGCTCAGATCGTCCCATCCCGGGTGCTCAGATCGCCCCATCCCGGGTGCTCAGATCGCCCCATCCTGGGTGCTCAGATCGCCCCATCCCGGGTGCTCAGATCGCCCCATCCTGGGTGCTCAGATCGCCCCATCCTGGGTGCTCAGATCGCCCCATCCTGGGTGCTCAGATCGCCCCATCCTGGGTGCTCAGATCGCCCCATCCCAGGTGCTCAGGGCGGCCCATCCTGGGTACTCAGATCGCCCCATCCTGGGTGCTCAGATCGCCCCATCCTGGGTGCTCAGATCGCCCCATCCCGGGTGCTCAGATCGCCAATCCATAACCGTCCGCTCAGACACGCGGGGCTGATCAGGCTGCTCGGTGCAGACGATTTATAGCCGGCGAGACAGGAGCGAGGATTAGCCGCTGATTGATCGAGTTACGTCTGTGCGCGTTTGTGTGTATGTTGTGCTTGGGAGCGTTAGCAGTTAGCGTGCTGTGCTTTGAACCCGACCGCACGAGTTCGATTCCGGCACACGTCCAATACCAGTGGCGATTATCTGAACCGGTCCTGGGCCTCCCCTAGGTCGACTCAGCCTCAAATGAGTACCTGGTGCGATGTGTAAACATCGCGACTCGGGAGCCGGGCGTGATGCTGGCTACCCAACCCCGTATCGGCCTTCATAGGTGGAGGAGGGGGCTCGTGAAGGACGCTTCTGGGCAGCTGGAAGCAGTCGCCCTCCAACAGCAACGGAGGGCCGAGGAGCGACGCTGACAACAATGAGCGGAGCGCCGGGCGGACAAAACCCATCATGATCCTCAGCTATGATCAATCCACTGCTGGATGAAGGTCTCTCACAACTAAGCGGTTGCCATCCCTCGCAGCCCTCGAGGGGACGGTGACACAGCCCGATGGGAACGCGTTCGTCGATTGCTGCAGATGTTTACAGCTCGAATCCAGTGGCCGCTATGAATAAAATCGTAGCGGCCACTGGACTCGAGCCGTAAACGTCTAAAACTCACTTATCCTCCGCCATTCCAAAGTCAAGGGTCGTACATACTGAACCAGTAGCATATCTTGAAACTGGAGCCAATCAGCAATTTCAAGCATCATTTTCATTCACAGTGACCCAGAATTCGTAAGGCTGGACCACATTTATTTCGGAAAACATTTTGACTGTAGACCAATATTGTCACTGCGTGCGCATTGGCCGTCATGACACCGCGCGCCTGCCCGCTCCACCCACAGTGGACTTTGGAGATCCCTTGACATAATTCGCAAGAGGAGGTAATTGTGCGTGCCGGCATCAGGGTCCAAATTTGCCAAATTCTAATATTGCCCGCAAATTACTCAAATGGGAATATACAGAGCAAACATCGACCCCCCCCCCCCTCTACTGGCAGGCTGATGCACGAGGTAATGACACCCATCCTGGTCTCTTGATGTCTGCACTTGGTGGAACGAAATTAACGAGAAACTTGAGCGCATTTACCAATGCACAATAATATAAACCACGCGAGTGTTAACTGGGAATACATGTGTCCCTGCCTTCACACTGTCCCCCTATCCCCACACACTGCCCCCTACCCTCCCACACTGCCCTCTATCTCCCCACTCCCCACAGACTGCCCCCTACCCTCCCCACACTGCCGCCTACTCCCCACACACTGCCCTCCTACAACCCCACACTGCCCCCTACCCCCCACACACACTACCCCCTACCCTCATCGCCACAAAATCGCCCCCATCCCACAGGAGCCGGCGGGCGGGAGCAAGCGTGGGCAGAGGTGCCCGTTGCTAACGAGATGTGTCAGACGGAAATTCGTCAATTAACAAAGTGAAATATGTCGCGTAAATCTCGCGTAAATAGTTATGCAATGTACATTGTATGCACAGTGGGTATAAGACATCTTTAACCCTTGGATATAGGCCACCGGCGCAGCCCAGGCTGGACTGAAGACCGAAGACCATGACAGGTTCCCTTAATGAGCAAGAGGCTACTTCTTTGTATGACATACATTCTGCCGCTCTCCGAATAATTACAGGATTAATTTAACACGTAGGCTTTCGCGACCTATACCATTCATAATACAGGTTTTTTTTTGTTTTGTTAAATCGCCTAAAAATAGAAATGTGTCGTTAAACTCGCAACCACCCGACACAGCCAATTTGTAAGGTTTGTCACGTAAACAGAACGTGCCAATTCGTCACATCTACCCCTCTATTTATGGAACGAAACAGGAGGATTTCTCCACAAATCTGGCTGTCGCCTGATGAAGCTAGTTGTAATTACTGGCGAAACGTCGTACTCAGATTGTAAATGTTGTGGATTTGCTCTCCAACACATCGGTGTGCTGGACTAGTAACGAATTGGCCACGTTCTGTTTACGTGACAAACCTTACTAGTTGGCTGTGTCGGGTGGTGGCGGGTTTAACGACATATTTATATATTTAGGCGATCTAACCCCAAAAAAAACCTGTATTATGGACAGAATTAATTGCACAAAATGCTGTATGACACACACACACACAACAAAAAAGAATCCCGTTTTATAATGCCATGTGGGGACATTGGCAGGAAGCCAGGACTGTGATGCAATGACGCAGGCTGTGATGCACAGCCGTAGTGCCATAAAAAAACGAATGTGAACAGGAGCTTCCAAAACAAAGGATTCTCAAGCAAATCCAACCTTCCATATTGACTGGAAATGTGGTGCAAGGGGCCTCTTCTGGGAGCTTATTGGATCCATCAACATTATCAACAGTTATCACAAGCAGGCAAATATACGCGAGATATGATAATAATAATGATGATGATGTCATTTATTAACGCATGCAATCTTAACCAAGACAGGGAATATCAGCGTAACTCCAGTTCAGTGTCCCCATACACCTCTGGTGAACACAGTTGACTTTGTAGGGTGTGAAAGGAGTTCAACATACATACATACAAATCGTGTTGTAATCCATCAGCCTTTCGCCTTTGCAGACCAATATTGTTTTAAGCAAGCACAATATGAACCGGGTTTGACCTTTTGGATCTCATCAGCGGAGTCAAGCTTGTTAAACAAATGCCGCTTGATAATGCTGGTCTAGGAAAGCCAATAAAAAGGCTGAGGAATTCTGCCAGTAAAATCGGCAGTTTACCAGCATCATTCAAGCAAGCACGACTGCTGATGAGACTCTGCAAGCCGAAACCAGTTCAGACTTTTGCTGGTGCTGAATAAATCCTGTTGAAATTATGCACTCCCAGAAGGTTGATGGGATGTGTGAGATATACGTTCACATATATTTATGTTGTATGTGGAGAGATATATGCATGAAGGAGACACTGCTTATTTATTTTGTTATTGGAAAATTCTGTTAAATAAATACTGGGTAGAAAGAGCATAGAAAAAAACAATATTATAGTGGTAGAACACACGGATAAGACTGCAGAGAAAGGCACCGAATACACAATGTTATTGGAACAAAACAATAAACAGCTGAAAAATCAGGCAAGTGGTGTAATCGAATGTACACAGATAACACCATTGAGAACAATAATAATAATAATGTTCATAGAAAAAACGTGGAAAAATACGTTGACTGAGAAAACACAAAGTAAACAGAAGCAAAAACAATGGAACCCAGTGTAGTGGACTAAACAGAGGTCAAATTTACAATGATCGCACTGCCAACTGCCGTGCCATCTGAATGCCGGGGCTCGGCATAGAGCAGAGCTCACAGCCACTCACTCAGTAAAGACGTGCCAACCATTTGTAATTTCATTGTCTTTTCTCCCACCTTCATCCCGATCGTGTTATCGGCGTAACGTCCAGAGACAAATCCATCCGTTTGGCACTCTTGCAAGGCGGTTGTCCATCAACCATCCCAGTGGCAATATCGTCTCACAGACGATGAACTCGTAATTATTCGTATGCCCGTTTAAAAGTCGGTCATCAGAAAACATTTTTAATTGAATTCTCCACAGGCCCCATGGTGCCAGGTGCAGCCTCCAAATTGTTTTTGTTTAATATTATTACATTTCCATATAGGCGAGCAGTCTCCAGCTCTTATTAGCCACTCTTCTTTCCAACCTCTATATATTCGTGCTGTGAAGAAGAGCTGTTGCCCGAAACATGACCGATTCTACATATTGTTTGTTCATTTAAGGCTGTAATGTTGTTGGCGCATGTGCTCCGCTTTTATTTATTTTTATAACGAAAAGCAAGATAGTGGTGTGCCCCCCCCAAAAATACAAAATATTTGTCGATATACCATATCCCACATATAATGGAGGGTGTTTTTTTTAACCCATAAAATATGTTAACAAAATTGGGGATTTTTGTTATTGAAAACCGCACCAATGAAGCTCACAAATGTAACGGCGGGCAAAGCAAAGCTGACTCATCCTTAGTTGCATCTCCACACTGTGCAGAAACGATAACTATTTTTTTTGTAACCAGGTAAGGCCCGCTGAGCTACGTTTATGGCTGTCTTTCAGAAGCGACCTGGCCACCACAAATGATAGCGCAACGAAGTGGCCCATCACGTGGCAATGTCTAGCAGCATACCAAATAGCCTGAAACGCGTGTTTCTGCTGCTGTAGTGCATGCACAAGCACAATTAACACGATGCATTAGTACGCGCTGTGACAAAAAACCATTGCCCGAAAGGTCACCGATTATATATATTTTAGTTTAAGGCCACTATATTCTTGGTTCTTTCGGTAAAGTCACGTAGAAGGGAAATAATATTAGAACGGAAAACTATAATAATAATATTTCCCTTCTACGTGACTTTACCGAAAGAACCAAGAATATGAATCCCTGCAGTCACGAAAGCTTTCAAACGAAATTTAAGGCCACTGTTACGAAGAAATGTGTTCAGTTTTGTTTTTTTGCCTAAAGAAGAAAGCTGTTACATCCTACATGCCTACTACTTGTCGTGCGTGCCATATGGTTCAGAAACACGGTGTTATAAAAGTAGGATAATGGAACAGAAACTGACAGGTGAACGAGGAAGCGTGGAGAGGCGCATCCTGCACTTGGAATTTTATGAGAAACATAAAAGAGGAATGCATGGATTCGAGAACGGAAATCGATGACATCAAACTGTTCAGAAGAGTGGGTGGGCTCGGTGGGCAGGACGCGTCACGATGGCCGATGGCCAAGAATATTGACGGAGTGGCAGCCAAGGGATGGAACTCGCCTGAGGGAACGTGCTCCGTGGAGACGGAACGATCAAATCAGCTCGTGTGCAGAGCAGGACGCTGGGTGGGTTAATTCACCGCAGGATCGTGAGCGATGGCGACGGCTTGTGGAGGCCTTAATCCAGCAGTGGATTGATCATGGCTGATAATGGTGATGATGATGAAATATTAGATTTTCAGAGGTGCATGCTTCCATGTGAATGGACGAGCGAGCGTGAGTGGGTGGGTGGGTGAGAGCCGGGCTTGGCACCAACCCCCGGCGTCGCTGTGAGGTCAGCGCACACGTGGGCAGCGGGAATGTGAGCAGCAGGAAGGTCAGGAATCGTTCATACCGCACCACACACAAACACCGCACAACCACACCACACACCACACCGCACACCCACATCGCACACCAACACTACACCGCACAACCACAGCGCCCCACACACCAACACCGCACAACCACAATGCACACCCACATTGCACACCGCACCGCACACCCACATCGCACACCGCACACCCACATCGCACTCCCACACCGCACACCCACACCGCACACCAACACCGCACACCAACACTGCACATCCACACCGCACACCCACACCGCCGCACACATCCACCCCATGAGCTGCCAAACCAACCCTGGCATGTTTTATGTAAATATTTTTAGTTTTTTTGCTCTTGTTAGTTTGCACATTCCCTCCACCCTGGAGTGTCCTCTAGCTGCCGCCACAGCCGACCATCCCGGCCTGTGGTCGTCCCTGTGACAGAGCTGCTAAGCTCAATGGGGCCTGAGCAGCTGAAATAATAACGTCCGAGTCTAGAGTCTCCCTACATTTTAAACCCCTTTTTCCGCCGTATACCGATGTTTTAAAGCAGAATTGCCCTGCTATTTCGTTGAAGGGTTTTCGAAAGACGAACGATTAGCTTTGACGGGGTATGAAGGTCAGCTGGGCTGCGGCTTAAAGCGGTGGGCGGTGGGTGACAGGTGTGCCAAGAAGCCGCCTTGCCCGGCACTCCACAGGTGACACGCCACACGTGTGTACACACACTCACCCCGGTCACACCACACTCACTGACGTTACACACAATACGTACACTCACCCGCTCACACCACGCTCACTGACATTACTAACAATACGTACACTCACCCAGGTCACACCACACTCACTGACGTTACACACAATACGTACACTCACTAAAACCACACTCAATGCATTACACACCAACTAAACGTGCACACTCACCCAAAACCACACTGACTAACATTACAGACACAAAGACAAAGATCCCCCGGATAGCCTTAAACTTTTGAGGCAAGTGGCATTAGTCAGCACCGATGAAGGCCGGCACAGCACATGACGGGGTGGGTGGCCAGCACAACGCCCGGCCGCCTTTGTCTCCCGAGTGGCGATGTGTTAACATACCACACCAGGTACTAATTTGAGGCTGAATCGACCTAGTGGAGACCTCGGACTGGCTGAGATAAGCGTGACAGATGATGGACATGAGCAGGAATTGAACTCAGGTGACCGGCTTCGTATCGCAGCACGCTTCCCTTGCACACACACGCAATATGTACACGCACACCACTCGCCAAATAAGTTGTCAAATACCACACAGGTACACAGAACATGCCTCCAATCGGCACGGATTTTCTACGTAGGGCGCAGAAGAAGTTCAACATCCATACGTACGTTTCATAGTCAAATACTTTGCATTTTCTGCGTTCTTATTTAACCTGCCCCCCCCCTCCCTTCGCACCCCCCAACCACAACTGGATTTGACTGTGACATCTTGGCAGTTTTGAAGCACCGCGTACAATATCAACAGTGGACATCGCTGTCCTCTGCTGCCCGCCACGTACGCCCTCGTGGAAGCCTATAGCACCTGCCATGCATTGCGGTGGCCCATCCAACCACTGTCCAGACTAAACCCAGCTTAGTTTTCCAGGCTTTGGCGACATTGGACGCTTTCCAGGTGATTTGTTCGTAAGCTAAGTTTGGCCATTTTGGGATTTTACCTACTTATAAAATAAATGTAATCCAGGGACACGACACGGATGATGGCGGCACCACGATTTGCATTTGCAGAGCAGCAGAGGAAATGAAAATGCACACGTGTCCATTGAAACTTTAACAACAGGGGGAGGGACACGGGCTCTGTTGGGAGGGGGGGTTAGCTCACAATGTCAGTCACGTTCAAATTTGACATTTATTTTGTTTAACCAGGTGGAAACGCGAAGGACCAGGAGTGAGTCTCATTTGCGAGACGTGACCTGGGGCATTAGTACCTCCAGTAGGGGGTGATGCCTGCTGCTGTGTGCTAATCGCACCTCCGATTAGCACGGTTGGCTACGTATCGTGCGAACGAAGTTCAACGTATACACATACATACGTGTGTATAACCCCAATAGAGTGATTTGTGGCGCAATTTTAGACACTCCAACTTGTACCCTGTCATCGAGACACAATGGCAATGCTCTTGCGAATGACGTCAAAGGGGGGAGGATTTTTAACATTCACTCACGAAGCAGACGGTGCCACCAATACGGTTATTACAGCCGCAGTAATAATCAGGGTGGCTGCTGGATTCGAACCGCGGAACTCCACAAACGAGCGTTGTGACCGAGCGCTGAACCCACGACTCTGCCACCTCCCCCGCGAGTCGTGCGAGCGCTATGCCGAGAGAGCACGGGACGTCACGTGCCACCTCCGGCACGACTTTTGCGTGCCTTACCGGGTGTTTACAGCGGAGGTGCGAATATAAATATCTCACGAAGTGAAATGGGCGCGTCGCTAATCGGGCGAACAGAAAATCAGCCGCTCTCTCCTGCGGCCCCCCAAAAAAGAAATCGCAACGCGGTGCTTTCATCCGTTTGCCTCGGCGGGCGAAAAACGAACGCAATCCTTGTCTGATCTGCGTTTGTAAACCAATCAAAGGCAGCCAAATCCCGAGTGAAAGCGGCTCGCAGCGAGGGGCGTGTTCTATTCATGTCGTCTGGTGTTTTTTTTCTTTGGCAAAGAGCGTGGTGTGGAGTTACCGTGGCTTGGGAATTTTTTTTATGAGAACTCTACGGTTTGGCGGCACGAGTCCGAACCCAGTGGCGGCCCCGGTTAATACTGCAGTATGTATACAAATAAATGAAGAACACTGCAGTATGTATGTATTAACCAGAAGAAAAATATATATATACACACACCGTCTATTTCAGTGTGGACGTTAAAGATCCATGTGATGTCATTCGAAGAAGGGTATCAGAATCAGAATCAAAATCATTATTTAGACCGGAGGAATTCGATGAGCTATGAAGCTCTTTTTAACAGATGTCCAGTATGGGCAGTCAGCAAGGCTATTCCTCCAGCCTAAATAAGTCTAACTAAGGATAAATAAAGATTCTGATTCGGGTAGGCCATTGAGTACTGGAGATGCGGTCCAAATTTGACAAAAATCTGAAGACTTACTAACAAATTACCCGATTTCGACAAAAGTCACACAGCCACATCGATGCACTTTCACGATAAGCGGACGACGATCGCACCATGCCGAGGGCCACTGTAGCGTGAGGCCATCACGAAGGCGCTGCGTTTCACCGACGGGCATGCTCCCGCAGTAGCGTCTCAGAGGATGCCGATGTTGCCGCACGTGACTTTAGCCGGTTATTTTGTGTAACTTGCGAGCAACTTCTTGAAATTTCCGCTAAAATTGGACCGTGCCGTCGCGACCGGCGGCTGGAGCCGCGGACACAAGGCCCCGTATGAACACACCATGACCTCACTGCCCGCCTTGGCCGACCACGGGCAGGAGGCAAGCTCCTCGGGTTACAATAACCCATGAGTTCACGCCGCCCATTTTATAACGCCCAAAATATGCGCCGTTTTTTGTTTGTTTGGGGAGGGGGGGGATTTTTCCCCCTCACTCTCTCGCATATACGGGGTGCGACTTGAAAATGTTTTTTTTACGTGCCACAACGAGGTTTAGGATTACGGTGACTTTATGGCGGAGGCACGGCACCACAGTTAATTGCCTAAAAATCTTGAGGCTCGCGACGGGCGGTGCGGGCGGGCGCGGCGCGGCACGGCCCGCCCGCCGGCACCACCCGCGCGCGGCGTCCACCGCAGAGCCGTTGCTGCCACGGACGTGCAGAGTGAGCGGCCGTCGCCCGTCGCTTATCAGTCACCAGCTGTTTCTTTCGCAATCGGTGACTCGGACGCGGGGGGGTACATGACTTCAAACGGGAACTTGATGGACGAAAGTGCTGCCCTCTCTGCTCGTTGCCGCGACACATCTCATTGCCACCGCCGATAAGTAACACTTTTTATTTATATATGTTATCCAAATATTATCCTGATTGTGTTATCGGTGTCACGTCCTGTTGACCAAGTCTCCATTCGGAACAGCCCACATAAGTGGATACCACAGAGCCACCGCCGAGATCCTTTCAAGTGACCTCTGATCCACACAGTGGGGGGCAACACCTTCCTATTCACTCGACCGCTGAGGTTCGTGGTCATCCCACATCAGTCAAAGCGATATTTTGTTCAGTTCTCAGAGCAAGAATTTTGTCAAATTCAGTGCAGAACGAAATTTTACGTGGTGTTTTTTTTTAAATGTGTGTGTGCAGTCACACACACCTGAACACGTGAAACTCTGTTCAATCACAGGCGCCGGCTGGATTCGAACCCAGGGCATTCGCGGCGCTAGCTCAGTGCTCCGACCTCCGAGCTCAAAGCGATATTCCTGCCGGCAGACAACGAAAGCCTCTGCGGGAAGCACTTTCAACGCAAGCCCCGGCGTCGCGTTTGAGTGGCACAAGCGGTATGATCGCTCACGCAAGCGGCCCGTTCCGCTTGACGGGACAGCAGGCGCCTTGACGGGACAGCAGGCGCTTTGACGGGACAGCAGGCACCTTGACGAGACAGCGCCGTGACGGGACAGCGCCTTGACGAGACAGCAGGCGCCTTCTCAGAATAGCGGTTCCTTAGCCATCCGCTGTGAACGCGCAGGGAACAGCGGGCGGTAGCGACGACTGCAAAGAGGGAGTTTCACAAACGCCGCACGGATAAAAAAAAGGAGAGAATGACCGACTTTGAAAAACCCTCCGCAGGTTCGCACTTAGCAAACTTCAATCGCCAAAGGTGCGAAGCGCGTCCCCCCTTTTTTCGCAAACGCGAGCGGCCGCGTTCGTTTCCTGCCGACGCGATTCAAATAGGGATAGCTGCCGCGCTGTGATCATTAGCGCGCACCGCCACTTGAAGCATTTGATGCTTCGTGCAAAGCCGGCCAAAGAGATCAAATGGTTTGCCCTGTGATCTTATTTTTTTTTCACCAGGTACAGTGAGGGAAAAAAGTATTTGATCCCCTGCTGATTTTGTACGTTTGCCCGCTGACAAAGAAATGATCAGTCTATAATTTTAATGGTAGGTTTATTTGAACAGTGAGAGACAAAATAACAACAAATAAATCCAGAAAACCCGTGTCAAAAATGTTATAAATTGATTTGCATTTTAATGAGGGAAATAATTATTTGACCCCCTATAAATCAGAAAGATTTCTGGCTCCCAGGTGTCTTTTATACAGGTAACGAGCTGAGATTAGGAGCACACTCTTAAAGGGAGTGCTCCTAATCTCAGCTTGTTACCTGTATAAAAGACACCTGTCCACAGAAGCAATCAATCAATAAATCAGACTCCAAACTCTCCACCATGGCCAAGACGAAAGAGCTCTCCAAGGATGTCAGGGACAAGATTGTAGACCGACACAAGGGTGGAATGGGCTACAAGACCATTGTCAAACAGCTTGGTGCGAAGGTGACAACAGTTGGTGCGATTATTCGCAAATGGAAGAAACACAAAAGAACTGTCAATCTCCCTCGGCCTGGGGCTCCATGCAAGATCTCACCTCGTGGAGTTGCAATGATCATGAGAACGGTGAGGAATCAGCCCAGAACTACACGGGAGGGTTTTGTCAATGATATCAAGTCAGCTGGGACCATAGTCACCAAAAAAACAATTGGTAACACACTACGCCGTGAAGGACTGAAATCCTGCAGCGCCCGCAAGGTCCCCCTGCTAAGAAAGCATATATACATGGCCGTCTGAAGTTTGCCAATGAACATCTGAATGATTCAGAGGACAACTGGGTGAAAGTGTTGTGGTCAGATGAGACCAAAATGGAGCTCTTTGACATCAACTCAACTCGCCGTGTTTGGAAGAGGAGGAATGCTGCCTATGACCCCAAGAACACCATCCCCACCGTCAAACATGGAGGTGGAAACATTATGCTTTGGGGGTGTTTTTCTGCTAAGGGGACAGGACAACTTCACCGCATCAAAAGAACGATGGACGGGGCCATGTACCGTAAAATCATGGGTGAGAACCTCCTTCCCTCAACCAGGGCATCGAAAATGGGTCGTGGATGGGTATTCCAGCATGACAATGACCCAAAACACACGGCCAAGGCAACAAAGGAGTGGCTCAAGAATAAGCACATTAAGGTCCTGGATTTGCCTAGCCAGTCTCCAGACCTTAATCCCATATAATATCTGTGGAGGGAGCTGAAGGTTCGAGTTGCCAAACGTCAGCCTCGAAACCTTAATGACTTGGAGAAGATTTGCAAAGAGGAGTGGGACAAAATCCCTCCTGAGATGTGTGCAAACCTGGTGGCCAACTACAAGAAACGTCTGACCTCTGTGATTGCCAACAAGGGTTTTTCCACCAAGTACTAAGTCATGTTTGCAAAGGGGTCAAATAGTTATTTCCCTCATCAAAATGCAAATCAATTTATAACATTTTCTGTTGTTATTCTGTCTCTCACTATTCAAATAAACCTACCATTAAAATTATAGACTGATCATTTCTTCGTCAGTGGGCAAACGTACAAAATCAGCAGGAGATCAAATACTTTTTTCCCTCACTGTAAGGCCCCACCGAGCTATATAACTCTTTTTCAAAAGCTCAACGAAGTGGCTTATCATGTGGAAATGTATAGCAGCCAAATACTCTAAATGCATGTTTTTAAATGGGGAGGGAACAACCGGAGAAAATTCCACACGACCATGAGAAGGAAGTTTCAAACTTCAAATATACAGATGTCAGGGTCGGGATTGAACCCACGGCCTCCTGCATACCAGGTGAGGTAGTTAACATCTCGTCACCGATCTGGTTAGCCGTTAAATGTGATGTAAAGAGGGGTTATTTCCCGAAACGTTGCCTATTATGTTTTCTTTGTAAGACAGTTTTACTGACGGATATGTTGAGTTTTTATTTATTTGTAATCTGGCCATTGCCTGGCTAAGACGGTGACGTCGATATTGCTAATTGCTTTCAAAAGCGTTTTAGAATCCATTCAAAAATCTTTGTGTTTTGGACGTGCGTGCTTTTCAAGCCAAAATTGGTGTCATCAGAGGACATCACTTCAAGTGGCACGAGGACATGTTAATTGAGTGCATAATTTTAATTATCAGAAAATCTGAATTCATCCTTTAAAAAATAAGACAATCCGAAGTGCAATTTAAAAAAAAGATGGGATGTTCATCCCTCGCATACCCTAACCTCTGAACTCTCAGAGATTGAGTGGAGGGGGGGCATGTAGAGTTCCAAGCACCAGGGTCAAACAACGCTCCCCCCCCCCCCCCCCGAGTGAGCGCTCACCAACGCCGCGCCAGCTCACTCTGCGCGCTTTGCTCAATAAAAAATGATTAATTGTCAAGATCACGGAACGGGAATGAGCGCACACCACGAAAGAATTCGCAACACATTTGGCCACCAAAAATGCGGTAAATCAAAACGCCTGGCACGGCGAGGGTCGCCGACCGTAAGCGTCTTGGAATTAACAGAAATAACGGAGGCTCTGCGTAATTAAATACCTGGCTCGTGCGGAAAACTGAGCGACGCTAAATGAGGGCTATGGTTTCTCGCCGATGGCGGTAGCGGGGCCGGCGGCGGGGGGGGCAGGTGTATTTACACAACGCGCAGTGATTGAGCGCCCGGTCAACCGTCACCATGGCACCTCGTCCGTTGTTGTTGTTGTTGCGCTCGTGGGATTCACGGACGGTCGGCGCGAGTGGCCGGCTTCCGTCCGCACCTGTGCCGCCCTCCTGCCGTGCCGCTGCCAGTGCCACCCCCCGGTGGATTGGGGAGGACATCGCTGAGTGCGCCGCACGACGGTGATGCCCCCACTGGGCCCAGTGGAGAAAGTTGGCGGTGATGAGAGGGCAGTGTGGTGGTGGAGGTGGTGGTGCGGGGTGCAGAAAACAAAGACAGCGATCCAAATTAGTTTGAGGGTTTGGCTACGTCTTGTTAGTCTTATGCCAGAATTCATTGTCATTCATTATAATAATTTTGGCACGAAACTGCCACGATGGGGTTTGACCAAAAAAACGAATCAGGATCATAGCATTGGCTATGAAAACCCACGTTTCAAGTTGACAGAGACTGTTTTGAACAACGGTGGACTTGGCAGTGCCCGGTCGGGGTCTCAGACCGGTGAGTTGCCGGCGATTGACATCTGGTGAGCGGTTTCAGGAGGGTGCCGAGTAACCAACCCTGCGATCACGTCCGGTGAATGTTCTGGTGAGCGGCGAGTGGTGGGCGTGTGGCGGTTGTGCTGGGATCGTGTCTGGTGTGTTTCTCGTGAGTGGAACCAGGAGAGGGGTGAGTTGCGTGGTAAGGAGTGTCTCGCGTGCGGCGAGTGTTAGTCGTGGTTTCCCCTGGTTGTGTCTGGTGGGTAGTCCGCAAAGTGGCGTCACGAGCTCAAGTTTCAAGTTGATTTTGTTTAACGAGGTGAGCACTCAAGAGACCTGGATGAGTCTCATTTGCGAGAGTAACCTCGGTCATCAGAAATACGAAATAAAACAACAAAGGTCAGCAGAGTCTGTTCAGTGCGTCTGGCGAGAGACACAATCATTGTGACTTCCGCACTCTGGCTACGAGACACACAATCAGATAAGGAAAACTTAAAATAAACAAGTTACATATAAATAATTTATTTATTAACAAATGCTCATTCGCGCACGAGAGCTCCTCCGGTCAGCCTAGCCAGCACCCCAGCTGCTCTGCGGCTGGAGCCCGCCACCTGGAGGTCCCTGCCCCTCGAGGTCCCTGCCCCTCGGTCTCCTGCCCACGGGAGGCTCCGCGCGCCACCTGGTGGCCACGGCGAAGGCCGATATCGAAACGCGACACAATGGGAACAATGGACACTGACCTACAAGGGAGACAAGAAACACATTGGGTAAGTCCTCGCTTAACGAGTGTTCACAAAACCCCTTATCGCTCTCACCTGCTGGCGGAGCGGGAGGCTTCGAGTCAGGCTGTGCGTCACCCATCATCGTTATCATCAGCAGGAATCGTTATTTTCACGCGGACGGTTGAAGGGTGTGCTTCCATCATCATTATCCATAATTCGTGTCTCATCGTTATCTTCATCCATTTAGCATACTATATTTGAAAAGGATGCGTTGGCTGTGTAACCTGGGTGGGTTCCTGTCTGGCCGGGTGCCGGGCTCTCAAGCGCGCGCGAGGTAGTGGCATCACCCGCACCCCGCAGCGTTGAGCCGCGTTCGTGCGTGAGATACGGTGGAGGGGACAGAGGAATTGAGAAACAGATCAACAAAGACAGCGAGAGAACTCGAGATAAGTTGCGATACACAGCACAGTACAGAGAAGGCAAGAGAAAGGTGGAGACGGATCTCTGTATAAGAAGAGAGTACTGGAAATGTTGTGATGGCTGGGAGGGACGGTCACGTGTCAACGGTTGCGAGTGTTTATCTACTGTAGATGTGTAAATACATCATATGCAAGGCGACTGATGGATTGTCGCGTCTCAGGACCGTGAGAGGCGATGGACCTTAGGGAGGAAGCCTTCGTCCAGCAGTGAACCGATCACGGCCGATAAATGGTGACGATTAAACGCGGGTGTAGGGCCCCTAGCAGGCTGCAAAAGGACCTGAGCACGATGCTTCCGTACAAAATGCCAGTCCTCGCGACGAGATTAACGAACCTCAGGGGGGGGGGGATTTAAATAGGGGCTGCAGCTACCCGTCTGGGGCATTGAATTGTGCGAGCTATCCCACCCCTCCCTCTCAACCAAAAATGTATATGCGTGTACATACACCAAAGATTGCGCCTCCACTCAAGAAAGCCGATTTGGAAAGACTCACCCACCCACGACTTCTAAACACAAATCTCACCTGGACACAAGAATGGGAGTCACCGAAACCTTGCAAACAAGTACCTGGTGACTTCCCCCACACAACAGCAGCCCCATGGTTTCAACCTCCCCAGGAAGGGGTCCACCCTCGACAGGTTCATGCCTCGCCAACCTCCACCGATGGGGCACAAGAGCAAGTCCCCGCTATGTGTCTGTGGGGTAGGAGGAGCAAACCATCCAACCACATCCTAGAAGTCTGCTCAATCCCAGAGGCTCAGCGCAGGTCTACTCACTCTCAACACAGGAAGGACTGGAAGCAACCGCTTATTGGCTTTGGGACTTTGCATTTCGCGAAAAAAAGATATATTTTTTTAAATGTGTATACACACACAAAGTGCGAGATTGAACATTCTGTAAGAAAATCTAAGCAGACATTGGCATGTAACCATCGCGAAACAACGGACAGAAATGTTGAATCCAAGCGCGGCGGGCAGACGAATATCGGTCTGCTAGATTTATTACGAAATTTGCAAATACTGCTCTACCAGCACACGTTATCAAACATTAAAATATAGAGCGTGGGGATCGGCGTTGTCAGTTACAAAGTATTCTACCTGCCAATGGGGGGGGGGGGGGGACACACACGTGGTCTTCACGCGCGGATATTTGTGTCAACTTTAGAAGAACATCGATGCATAAACACGATCTCGACCCGAAAAACAAATCTCCACAGCTTACGTCGACAGCTTCCAGTCGACACGGCGAGTCGACGCACGTAGACAAAGGCGCAGCCCTGCAATCGCGAGCCCACGACACTTCCACAAGAATGACGTTTCCTGCACGGAGCTCATGAGTGGTATTTGACCTTCTCTCTCCCTCCCTCGCCGAACGCCTATGGAAGAGGTGGGTGCCGTCTATAGGACGGGAGGTGGGTTCACCTAGGGTCGTCTATAGGATGGGAAGTGGGTGCACTCAGGGTCGTCTATAGGATGGAATGTGGGTGCACTCAGGGTGGTCTATAGGATGGGAAGTGGGTGCACTCAGGGTAGTCTATAGGAGGGGAGGTGGGTGCACTCAGGGTGGTCTATAGGATGGGAGGTGGGTGTACTCAGGGTAGTCTATAGGACGGGAGGTGGGTGCACTCAGGGTGGTCTATAGGATGGGAAGTGGGTGAACTCAGGGTGGTCTATAGGAGGGGAGGTGGGTGCACTCAGGGTGGTCTATAGGATGGGAAGTGGGTGCACTCAGGGTGGTCTATAGGACGGGAGGTGGGTGCACTCAGGGTGGTCTATAGGACGGGAGGTGGGTGCACTCAGGGTGGTCTATAGGATGGGAAGTGGGTGAACTCAGGGTGGTCTATAGGAGGGGAGGTGGGTGCACTCAGGGTGGTCTATAGGATGGGAAGTGGGTGCACTCAGGGTGGTCTATAGGATGGAATGTGGGTGCACTCAGGGTGGTCTATAGGATGGGAAGTGGGTGCACTCAGGGTAGTCTATAGGAGGGGAGGTGGGTGCACTCAGGGTGGTCTATAGGATGGGAGGTGGGTGTACTCAGGGTAGTCTATAGGACGGGAGGTGGGTGCACTCAGGGTGGTCTATAGGATGGGAAGTGGGTGAACTCAGGGTGGTCTATAGGAGGGGAGGTGGGTGCACTCAGGGTGGTCTATAGGATGGGAAGTGGGTGCACTCAGGGTGGTCTATAGGATGGGAAGTGGGTGCACTTAGGGTGGTCTATAGGATGGGAAGTGGGTGCACTTAGGGTGGTCTATAGGAGGGGAGGTGGGGGGTGCGGTGGCCCCGGGGCAAATCGCACAGAAAGTATTGCATCTTGTGGAAGCGCGGGGGGGGGGGGGGCCCGGGGCAATCGCCCCGATTTCGCCGTACCCTAGGGACGACTCCTTGGGTGTACCCACACGTGACATCACGCAACCTGCCGACCCATTTACACTGCTGGGTGCAACAGACGCAGGTGGGGATGCAAAAAAGAGAAACAACAAAAAACTGGCGTCATTGTTTCCACTGCCACGTCGGGGGAACGAAGCTCTGACCGACGACCGCTTTGAGATTTGCAAGTCGGGTGGTGCCAACCGTTCCACCACGGCAGTAAAACCCCCGACGTTCTTGTAAAGTCGACATGAATAACGCTCGTGCGAAATGGCCCAATGAGGGGGGGGGGGGGAGTCCTATGTGGCCCCTCGACTGCTAATAAAGTTCGCGTGTTTGTGTGCATGTGGGTTGTGTGTGTGGGGCTTGTGTGTGTGGGTTGTGTGGGTTGTGTGTAGATGTGGGTTGTGTGTGGGTGGGTTGTGTGTGTGGGTTGTGTGGGTTGTGTGTGGGTGGCTTGTGTGCGAGATGGGAGACTCGAGTCATCAAGTCCAGTCGCGCGACTTGCGTGGGGGCAGGGTTCTTCCCCCCCCCCTGCCTCCTGGTGGCCAAAGTTACGAGTTGGGGTCCCCTTTACAACCACCGTGAGATGGTTTCAACAACAGTGTCAAAGAACACACCAATTATTTATGACGCGGCTTAATTTTTTATTTATGAAAATGCTTTCATTTACGTTCCACGTTGTATTTTATTTTAATTAGGAGCAGTGATGTAAAATCGCAGAGGTACTACTATACGACATAGGTGTAGTTGCTGCATTTTTCAGAAACGGATCGCCCCTACAGCGTTAAATGTTCGAGACCCTGAGCACAACAATGCGATTAGGAACCGCGATATACAGGGGGTGATAAAAAAAAACCCAATGTGAACACTTCTAAGAATTTGCAACAACACCACGTGACATGTGCTGCCACCTCCAGGCTCTGGAGACCACCTGGAGAAGATTCCAGGCCACGTGTTGACAACGATGGCGCGCAAGTGGGAGACTGACTTTTTGAAGATATTAACATTCCATTTGTGTTCATGTTAGAGTGTTCTTTTTCAATTAAAAACGATAGTCCCATGTGAGTGCTCACATTTTTTTTAAGCGCCCTGTATAATAGCCGAGGTGCGAGACAACTCAAATATTGGGGCCACACGCTGACCGATTGCCCCACACCCCCCTGAGCTGATAACGTGGTCACTACGCCATTGGTCAAGCCCCTTCAATATGCCCCAGTGGGGGCCATCAGGCTGAACGCGATGCGACGCGGATCGAAATCGCTTGTGTTGCCTTTTTTAAAGTGTGGCAGTGGTTGTGTTTGTTACGTGTACTCCAAGGATTGCTTCTCCGATGTTTTCTGGTTACTGCGTGTTAAGCCACGCGACGCTCGACGTTTTGCTGCAAAGTGCATGGGGGGGGGGAGCATTTATAGCGAGTCCAGTTGCTGAACCGTTCGGTTCATTGAAGAAGCTCCCAACACGGCAAGCGAAACGTCGGACATCGTGCCGATCAAGACGCGGTACACACCCGACAATGCGTCGAGCAGCTGCACAGACGATCTTCGGGAGGGGGGAAACCCCTACGCAGTAGCACTAATTGCCCATCTCATTCTTTTTTTGCCAGACGGTGCGTCCACCAAAGATCAGACCCACAAGGTAACTCAAGTGCGGAGTTAGGCATTCCACTACGAACGAATCTGGTTTTGCATGCAGAGGCGTCTCCGTTTACACTGCGAGTTAAACGCGAAACGTAAAAACTAGCAACACAGAGAAGTTTAAGAAATTACAAAACGATACGGCATGTTTTGCTCAATGGAAAGATGGAACCTTTAACGAGACTATATGTACTTTGGTGATGTTTCTTTTTTGCTTGGTGTAGAAATGTAAATACATTGTAACATACAATAAACCAACACTTCCATCCATCATAAACCGAAAACCTCCACAGCGATCATTAGGCCAGTGGACGAGAACTTGAAAACAACACGGCACAAACGAAACCAAAATCCTTATCAACGAGCCTACTCGGTTGTGTGGCCACGGGGAAATGAAAAACACCTGTCGGATTTCCACCCAACATTTACATCCCTCCAAAAAAATAACATTTACATCCGCCTTCGTCCATCCACTGCTGGACGAGGGCCTCCTCCTAAACACGCTCCGCCAGTCAATGGAGGCTGTTCGACTGTAATTGTTAATGGGGGCCCAGGGTTAGTGTTGGTGACGTGGGTGGAGGCCCCCGGGGGGTTGGGGGTAGATCAGTAATTGTCTCAGATCTGACTCTCCACTGACGCTCTCCACGGCCACGAATCAAATTCAGGTTGCTGGGCCCACAGCGCAGTGTGCGCGAACCCACCGCGCTGCCCCCCGGAGTGAAACATTTCACCCCGTCGAATGTTCTCGATAGGAAACGTTTAACTCAATGGGAATAAACAACGCATGGAAACCCCCACAATTGCCCTTCTCCATCGTCAGGCCAGTGGAGTCCTTGCGTACTCTTCACAATCCTCGTTCTTTAAACCGTTTTTTTAAACTAGAACTGAAATTGTCACACCCCCTACCACCACCCCATGTGAAATGGATAACTAGCGCCATCTACCGAGCCGTTTCAGAATCCCCAAGCTTGTGCATTGCTCAACATTTCCCAGCAACGCCTGCCCCCCCCCCCCCCCAAGGTGTGAAAATGTACTGCACCATCTGCCACGCAGGGGGGGAGGGGGGGGCACATGACCCACTCCAGCACTCAGTGGATGAACGATAGGCAGCTAATAATGCATCGATTCTCAGGAGTAACATGGATTCTTACGCTTGCAACACAAAGCATCAATTCATCATGTGCGTAGGAATAAATTATTTCCGAGTCGCGTGTGTGCGTGGCATGCAAATGGTCTCCGCCGGCTTAGGAAGGCCTTCATCCAGCAGTGGATTGACCATGGCTGTTGATAACGATGTGGACTTTAGCAGCGCAAGCGTGCTCACTTTTGTCCAGCCAGTACACACTCATCCCTGTCCTCAAAGAGCGCCATAGTCTTATGTAATGGCCCTTATCTGTGCACTCGGAGGCCAGATGCACGACACGCGCTTGCTGCTTGCCCCGTGCTTGGGAATCCAGATGAGTTTAAGGATGTGCAATTGTACACAATGGTCAACAGTTTTGATGTTACGGTGTATATGGCCTTTTAAAAGCCGAGCATTCCACTGTGTGGTGCAACAGTGCCTGGGGCTGCAGGTGTAGTGCTGGAGTGGGAGCTGGTGCAGCGGCATGTGTCGGCGTGTAGTGTAGCGGGTAGTGTAAGCGGGTGGCGGCGCTGGTGTTGATTCAGTCTCGGTTGCTGGCGTCGTGCCCGCTGGCGCTGGCTGTAGAACTCAACACCTCCTCGAAGTTGCTGCTCGCCTGGCCTTCTCCACCTACCTTGGACTGCAAAGCAACAGACGATGAAAGCAGTAGTTACAAAAATTACGGACGATGAAAGCAATAAGTGGCGGCTTACTGGCTCAGAGGTCCAAGCTATTGAGTTGTCAACACTGATATCCTGAGTTCAAATTCTATTAACTAGTCATAATAAACGTTTTTGGGTTAGATCGCGTTATTTATAAATGTGTCGTATCCCTCCACCACCCGACACGGCCAATCAGTAAAAAAAAGTGTCACGTTGACAACAAATAGTTCGCTACTTTAGCCCACTGGTGTGTTGAAGAGTGAATCCACAAACAATAAAATAATAAAATATATATAAAACAATAAAAATTCTCACATTTTGACCATAACACAAACGGTCGTCATCAGGTGTGTCGGTTTGCATACATTTATTTATTTTGAAACGGTGTATTTATTTATAAAAAAATAAAAAATAAACGTCAGCGCCACGCACAGCGATTTTTGTTCATTGTTTTATATATATTTTATTATTTTGTTGTTTCCCTTCAACGTGACTTTACCGAAAGAGCTAAGAATATGAATTACTGCAGTCACGAAAGCTTTAAATCAAAATTTTAAGTACGACACTTTTGTCTGCACTCAGAGGTGGCGGAGCCTTCGTCTCGTGACTTGACACCGATAGCAACGGACGAAAAAAATTGGGAGAATTTTTTTTTTTAAATGGTTGTAATAATCATAACGGTCAAATCATCATAACGGTCAAAAGCGTTGCAGGCACAGCATAGGGTGTTGCCTGCAACGCCTTAAGTTTCACCGCTGAAGAAGGACAGTGTGTATCAACTTGAAATGATTGCCGACAGGATGCAAACGGCAAGCCACTTGTGCGCTCTGCGGCTGTCCACTCCTGTGACGCTACGGAGCTCGAAGTTGCATCAGCGCGAGCGCGTTTGCCGGGATACCTTCAGGGTGGTGACGGTGTTCTCGACTCGTTCCTCAAACGACTTGAAGCTCGGCGAATTCCTGACAAACAAAAATTATCCAAAACCCCATCCCCCCACGGACCACGGAGAAAACGAAATATTAATACATTAGCATTCACGACACAGCATGACACATATCGCATATCTGCCGCATATTAACCGCCCGAAAAACCCAGAGCAGCATTTGTGCAGTCTTTACCTGCCTTTCCCCCCTCCCCGCCCTTCGAGGCGTTCGCAAATCTGACCTTCTCACACGCAGTAATGCTTTCTTAATATCACGTACGTTTTCTTACTTCTAAAGCATCGTAAAGAATTCCCCCCTCGTTTAAAGCAGTCTGCGCTATCCCGCCAACCTATTTGTGCACACACGGTGTAACTGTCATTTCCTACAGGTGTTCACACATCTGACCGTTTCACTTGTGCGGCTATACCTCGGTCTGCAGCGAATCGGGAGAGGACGCGCGTGTGCGTGTGTGTGCGTGTGACGCTGCCCAACGATTTACACGTGCGCACAAAAAATACACGCTCGACAGCAAACAAGAGAGGGAGAGGATGTTACACATATGGCACGACGATGCCATCGCTTGGAGCGTCACCATGAAGCCAAGACAAACGTGTGTGCGTGCGGAATGCCATCGTGCGCCGTTGTTAGTTTTGTTATTTGAAATATGGCAGCAAGGCAGGCTTACCTCATGGCAGGCATGCTAATCGAGTGACGGATGGATGAGTAGCTGTATCCCCAGGAGCGCAGGAGAGAGGCACAGAGAGGCTCAGTGCAAAGAGGCAGGCTTATTAGCGGATCATCGATTAGAACGACAAAAGTCGTTTAAACAGAAGCACTTCATTTTCAGTGGCCCCTGTCGTTTTAACAGCACTTAATTCCCACTTGAACGGCCGACTTCACCACCATGTGTTGCACTGCAAATAGCTTTGTTAATAATTATCACCATTATCGCTCAATTCAAAATCGGGAAAATTATCCATTACACCAAGCAATTTCTGAGTAACTTTAGAGCACTCTAAGTCCCACCCGGAGCCACTTAAAATGAAACGTAGTCATTTACTCACATAAGCACCAATAACCACAATTATTGGGGGGGAAAAAAAGAGATGTTTAAATCATTCACCAGTGAGAGTGTTCTTGAGATGAGTGAGTCACGAAAAAATAATAAAGAACACCAGGAATCACAGGAATAAAACCCATATAGTGAGTTCAACTGAACTATCTGTCCTTAACGTAACTCATTACAGTTGCACTACAATATAATTCTTAAAAATGTACAGCCCCTTCGTCAGTCCACTACTAGATGAAGTCCATCCCCACGTCGTGTCGGTCACTCGAGCTGTTTAACCATACTTCACCACGCTGGCTGCTGCGGGTTGGCTAGGGGTGCGGTAACAAGGCGGGTTCACATGCCGCTCGACACTGACGTTGGCTTACGGTTCATTAATCGAGGCCAGCAAGGAACTCGAGCTCGGATCGCATGGCTCGTGGTCCAATGCGCAAACCACTGCCCACCGCTCAGCGCTCGGCCAACTTCTCCGCTCACATCATTGTGCAAAGAAAGTGACGAATGTTTAAATCGCCCCCTTCCACTTCAAGCTCCGCGTGAGCGCAGCATCGGTCCCTTTCCCACCGCCGAGGCGGTAACGTTTGAATATTTAAAGCAGGTGCCTTGCCCCTAAACGAGAGCGTGATAATTCACCGAACCGCCACGACAAACGACCACCCGTCCCATAAGGAAAGAGTACAGTACCTAAAAGAATGTGATCTGCAGACAGCCCAGGCAGGACGGGTCACAGAGAGAGCGAGAGAGCAGGGTACAAAGAGTCACAGAGGGAACGTACAATAGCACAAACAATAGCGCACGAAAACCACACACCGCAGCCGAGAGGTTGTCCCGCCCGCCCTGACAGAGGGGGGGGGGGGCAGAGGTTTGTGAATAGGTTATGTGATTGCAGGAAAAATAGCGAAGCAGTAGGAGGTGTGACGATACGCCCCCCCCCCCAATGCGATTCAATAATGTTGGGGGTTTTTCAGCTTTCAGATGCGTTTTTCGGGATGTACCGAGCCTTATGAGACCTCCTTTGCCAGTAACAAGATGTAGAAATAGGTTTTACCCTTTTAACTGGCACAAAAACTGACACCTTAATTCAAGGCATCATGTTTGCAATAACCACAACACAAGCAGTCAAAATGCATCAGAGTTGTCTCTTTGTTTGCATTTTGACTGCTTGTGTTGTGGTTATTGCAAACATGACGCCTTGAATAAAGGTGTCAGTTTTTGTGCCAGTTAAAAGGGTAAAACCTATTACTATACCAAGCGTTGTTCGGCACTTTGTCTGACGTTCCGTTCCAGGGGCTGAATTTCACCTGCCAGATGGAATTCAGCTCCTGAAAAAGCTCCCAGTACGTGCAAGCGAAGAGTCGGACATTTGTGCTACGACCCGAAAACCCATCGGAGAGTTATGCATGTATGAACTTCTTTGGCACCGTACGTAGCCTACCGTGCGAACACTTGCGCAGTAGGATTCTTAGCGGACCCTATTGCCTGAACGAGTCACGGGAAATCCCTCACATACCAAATATAAGAGTTGAACAAAATGGCTTCTTACACATGCCCTTCGCGCGTGCACTGCCAGCTTAAGCATCATTACCAATATATATTAACGCATGAATTGATGCATCATTAAACACCATCTGATATACGGCAAATAAAGACAACAATATGCTGCAATACCTAAGAATGGGTACATGCAGGTAAAGATAGGGGGCCAAGCCAAACCGGCATTTGATTTGGTTTCTCCCAAAGTACCTCATCTCATTAGTACTAGGGCGGCCGCGATTGTACAGTCAGTTGAACACGTAGGCTTTAGCGACCAATATTTTTCACAATGAAGGGTTTTTGGGTTAGAGCGTGTAAAGCGAAGCATATATTTACACGATCGTTCGTTTCTCAGTCCGCTTGCCCTGGTGAGGGCCGCGGCTTTTAATAAAATATTATTAACCAAATCAATCTTTATTATGGATTCTGAAAATCGATGTAAGGTATAAGATCCACGATGTTCGTCCAATTACGTCCCATCGTGATTATCGTGACTCCGTTTTATCCCTTCCAAATATTTCGCTTCCAGAAAAAAACATTTTACGAAATAACAAAACTCGGTAATTAAAAGTTGCAAAATAATGACCCGCAGTATTGCCTACACAACAACAACAAAAACTTACGTTCGTCAATTGTTAATTGTGCACCGCCGCCAATGCAGCATCACGAAATTATTTGTCTTATGTTACCCAATTAAATTCGTTATTTGACAAAAAGTTTTGAGATAATTGACAGGCATTGTATTAAATTTTATTATTTCTTCTTTTCTTATGGAACGAGGAGCACGTGCGTTATAAGCATCACAGGTTGTAAAGTCGCAATGATGAGTGTAGTCGTGGCAGGTTTATATGTTAAGCGAACTGCAGTTGTTGGGAGACATTCGAAGCGATCTTTATTCGCACCAGAAGTACAGCAAAAGCACGAAACAATACGATAACAATGCAGGATTACAAAGTTATCTAAAACTAAGATCGTGAAAATCATCACATTACGAAATATGATATCGTATCGTGAAATATGATATCGCGGCAATGCTAATGTTTACAATGCAAACCGGCTGCGCCTGTAAAGCCCTCTTGGGAGGAACGGCTGCCGACGATATGCAACCCCATTTCCCGCTGTACTAAGCCATACTGGCACAAAGACGTGAGTGCAGTCCCTTGGCCTCACAGACCCAAGGTGGACGTGTGGGAGACGTGAAAGAGCTGAAAACACCACCGACGACGCACCAAGACACACCAACACAGCAAACGCAAAAATACACGCGCAGAAAAAAGGATTCTTCCGACGCTGCGCTGCCGCAAGGCAGCGGATCTGCATCACCGCAAACATAAACACAGAAAACCGCATTCACCACGCCGCAGTGCCATCTGCAGCGCGGAGATTCGCCTGCCCATGGGAATAGCATCCCCTCCTTGCGAGGGCACTATTGCTCATCGTGGCACGGAACGGCACGCACACAGCGGGGGGGCGGTGGCAGCAGGGGGTGGCATGCAACGCCGAGGGGGGGGGCAAGTTCACAACGAGGGGGCGGGCGGAATTTTGGCGCCATTCTCACCTCGGCACGAGCAGACGCAGATACAAGTCGCTAAAACACGGCGACAGCCACAGGACAGAGGTTAGGGGGACCCCGTGCCACGGGGTGTCATAGCAGTGGCGTGGCAGTGGGCAGTGCAGGCATCGTCACCACCACGTACGACACGAAAGCTACAGCTGTCCTCCAACAGCCCTTGCAAATGGCGGGGCTAAGCAGAAGCAAAATCAAGCCAACGAGTAGGGCTCCAAGCAGCTCAAGAGGCCCCATAAAGAAACGAATTAACATAAAAAGCAAATTTAAATATCTCGTCTCGGTTTTGTCTGCTTCTCCCATCTCACTACACCTGAATTTGTAAACATTTCTCGGAACTCACTACATCTGAATTTTTCGCCTATATCTAATTATCTCACGAAGCTTTTATACATTTAACAGGTCCTCAAAAGTAGATTTCTACTGAGGGTTAGGGCTAACACCAGCACTGAAACCTCAGCCCCAATTTTTTTAGTTAACTCAAAACATATATAACGCCAGATAAATGAGCGAATTCTGCTAAGATTTCTGAAACCCTTGGGGTCCCTGCATAGTGCAAGGAGGCCACAGCCCTGGGAACACACTCACTTCATGTCTCCCAACTTGCGGGTGATGGCCGAGCCCACGTTGGACAGCACGGAGGTGGTCTTTTGACCGGCCACCGTCAGCGTCTCCTGGGTCTTCTTGTACCTGCCGGGACACGGTACCAGATAGCGTTGTTCACTTCAATCTTTTTTATTGTTGCATCATCGATGTTCGCACGCACAACACAATGAGTTTTGGAAATGGGTTATCGGTTTGCCACACTTATTAAACATTTTGCATTTATCATGTAGTGCGGCCGTTTGCATAAACCCTTTGAGTGGAATCTTCCCTTAACCTTGAAAATTCACGGCAGTGCCAATAAACTGCTGGATGAAGGTCTCCCCTCGTCGTGGAGAGGTTGCGTTTAAAGCGAATTACTGGATTGTGCAACGGTGGAATGCACTGTTCGTAAATCATAAAGTCGAGGGCTCGAATCCCGATTGTGGGCCAACGCTCAACCCCCTTCAACCACTCCATGGTAAATAAACAATGAGTATTATATTGTACGGAAATCAACAGTGGCTGTGCAATGGTAAAACTCACCCAACCTCCCACCATGAACGTGTAATTTCTACCACTGGCTCAGAGTTGTAAGAAGGAAATTAGCACTGCCGAACACTCATTTCAGCAGGAAACACGCAGTCAGTTGAAGTGGCACAAGGTGACAAACCAGAGATAGAAAAAACTCGGGTCGGCCCTGATTGTGTAATGCTATTCAATGTGCGCATATCCTTGTAAGTTGCGTACTTAGTGGTAATAATTTGCTATATTCCCAGCTGCACAACAACACAGGTGACGTCATGCAGCACTTGATCTCCTAAAATTTGTCTTACACGGTTGGATACGTACTGTGCGAAAAAAGTTCAACATACATAAAACCACATCCTAAAATTTGTCCTACATTGGATCATCTTTACGAGAGTTATCGTACGTATATTCCAATATGAAAAATCTAATTTCTTCATGTGCATTCGCGCAAACGGCCAAAGGCCTTCCCCGCTCCTGTTGGCGGTGCCGAGTGGACAAGGGCAGTGGGGGTTAGAGTGGCGAGTGTGGCCGGGGGGGGGGGCGGTACTAACGCGTTGGTGGCCTGCATGTCCTGCCACCCACGGCTTAGGTTGGTGCGCAGTTCGTTGAGAGGGCTCAGGCCCAGCTTGCGCTTGATCTCGGCCGCGTGCCGCTCCTTGGCCGTTAGCACCTGGCGCAGCGTGGAGATCTCCTCCTCCACCTGCACGCAAGCACGCACGTATGAACACACGCCCAACCGTGTCTCTATTCGGCACAATTCTCGATTATCCTGGGTAACAGCCGGCGGAAGGGGTGGCCCGGACAAAACAGAAACAAGGATAATGCACAAAAGTGAGTAAATTGAAACGTATTTATTGCTTACCTAGGTAGAAAGAGGGTGACGACGTGCTCCGCATTATGTTTTTTTGTTTCTTAAAGCAATTGGTTAACTTGCAGTCACATGGGCAATTGATCACCGAGGAGCAACTTATCATTGTTATCATGAAAATAATCAAACCAGCACAGGTGTAAAGATATCTCATTAAATGTATGACTTTTCGCAAGCACGTTGTTTATCCCCAATCCGGATCATCTGTCCATGAATAATTGAGCGAGCTGTATGTACGCACATCTGTATATCTAAATCAGCTCAAGGCTCCGGTAATCACGTGACTTCTGTGCCGCCACCCCCACTCTCAATTCCTCACCATCTCCCTGCCGCCCCCAGTGCAGGCGCTGCCCCGTGCTGCAGTGCCAAAGAAAATTGTGTAGCCTCTTCCACCTTTCCCTCATCTAATCCCGAACCTTTTGGTCCCGTTTTTCTTTTCCATTTCCACTTATTTTCCTGTTATTTTCCCATCCTTTCTCGTTATCGTCTGCCTTTCCTGCTCCTTTATCCATGTCCAAACATTATATCCGTGAATGTCCTCTTTTTACCGTGGTGTGCCACGGGTTAAAACGCTGCCAGTCAACACAAAACCCCAACTTCAAGTGCTTTTCATCCAAAACAAATACAAGACACGGCTACGGGGCTACGTTGAGGGCAGCAGAGACCAGTGCGACCTATTGTTGCACTGTACTTCCATGCTCTCACGTCTATACCACCTGCCCACCTTCGCCAACTCACACCATGGTCAAACAACTGCCCCCCCCCCCCCCGCCATGACCAGCAGTGTGAGGAGACCCTCATCCAGCAGTGGATTGACAAAAGGTTTTGCCTACATGTACTCTCCAGAAACATGGCATCTCGAGGACTGGTTAGACTGGTTTGGAATTTGTTTTGCATTTTTTTGTTTAAATCTGATCTTTCTGGCTTTTCCATCAATTCAAAGTGAGACCTGCGAGTGCACATTCATGAAAACATTACCAAGTTATTTTTTTTTAACACACACACACACTGCATGAGCTGTGCTGTTACGGAAATAAAACTGTCAGTCGAGTTACTCCGCTGGGACAGCCAGGGCGCCATGGTGGTGAGATCTTAACTACCTCACCTGGTATACAGTGAGAGAAAAGAGTATTTGATCCCCTGCTGATTTTGTACGTTTGACCACTGACAAAGAAATGATCAGTCTATAATTTTAATGGTAGGTTTATTTGAACAGTGAGAGGCAAAATAACAACAAAATCCAGAAAAACGCATGTCAAAAATGTTATAAATTGATTTGCATTTTAATGAGGGAAATAAGTATTTGACCCCTCTGCAAAACATGACTTAGTACTTGGTGGCAAAACCCTTGTTGGCAATCACAGAGGTCAGACGTTTCTTGTAGTTGGCCACCAGGTTTGCACACATCTCAGGAGGGATTTTGTCCCACTCCTCTTTGCAGATCTTCTCCAAGTCATTAAGGTTTCGAGGCTCATGTTTGGCAACTCGAACCTTCAACTCCCTCCACAGATTTTCTATGGGATTAAGGTCTGGAGACTGGCTAGGCCACTCCAGGACCTTAATGTGCATCTTCTTGAGCCACTCCTTTGTTGCCTTGGCCGTGTGTTTTGGGTCAGTCGTGTTGGAATACCCACCCACGACCCATTTTCAATGCCCTGGCTGAGGAAAGGAGGTTCTCACCCAAGATTTGACGGTACATGGCCCCGTCCATCGTCCCTTTGATGCGGTGAAGTTGTCCTGTCCCCTTAGCAGAAAAACACCCCCAAAGCATAATGTTTCCACCTCCATGTTTGACGGTGGGGATGGTGTTTATTGGGGTCATAGGCAGCATTCCTCCTCCTCCAAACACGGCGAGTTGAGTTGATGCCAAAGAGCTCCATTTTGGTCTCATCTGACCACAACACTTTCACCCAGTTGTCCTCTGAATCATTCAGATGTTCATTGGCAAACTTCAAACGGGCATGTATATGTGCTTTCTTAGCAGGGGGACCTTGCGGGCGCTGCAGGATTTCAGTCCTTCACGGCGTAGTGTGTTACCAATTTTTTCTTGGTGACTATGGTCCCAGCTGCCTTGAGATCATTGACAAGATGCTCCCGTGTAGTTCTGGGCTGATTCCTCAACGTTCTCATGATCATTGCAACTCCACGAGGTGAGATCTTGCATGGAGCCCCAGGCCGAGGGAGATTGACAGTTCTTTTGTGTTTCTTCCATTTGCGAATAATCGCACCAACTGTTGTCACCTTCTCACCAAACTGCTTGGCAATGGTCTTATAGCCCATTCCAGCCTTGTGTAGGTCTACAATCTTGTCCCTGACATCCTTGGAGAGCTCTTTGGTCTTGGCCATGGTGGAGAGCTTGGAATCTTATTGATTGATTGCTTCTGTGGACAGGTGTCTTTTATACAGGTAACAAGCTGAGATTAGGAGCACTCCCTTTAAGAGTGTGCTCCTAATTTCAGCTCGTTACCTGTATAAAAGACACCTGGGAGCCAGAAATCTTTCTGATTGAGAGGGGGTCAAATACTTATTTTCCTCATTAAAATGCAAATCAATTTATAACATTTTCGACATGCGTTTTTCTCGATTTTGTTGTTGTTATTCTGTCTCTCACTGTTAAAATAAACCTACCATTAAAATTATAGACTGATCATTTCTTTGTCAGTGGACAAACGTACAAAATCAGCAGGGGATCAAATACTTTTTTCCCCTCACTGTAAAGGTAGTCATAGGTTCAATTCCCGACCCTTACGCCTGCTATATATTTGGAGTTTGCGTGTCTCTCTCCCCGTGGTCGCGTGGATTTTTCTCCGGGCCCTCCGGTTTTTTCCTCCAAATTTGGAAACATGGCGTTGTGAGTATTTGGCTACTATAAATTTACACGTGATAAGTCACTTTGTTGAGCTATCATATGCGGTGGCCAGATCGCGTCTGAAAAAGAGCTATATAGCTGTGGGCTTTACCTGGTAAAACAAATACATAGTTATAGTTTCTGCGCAGTGTGGAGATGCAGCAAACGACGCGTCAGCATTGCTTTGGCCGCCGTTACAATTGTGACCTTCAGGGTTGCGGCTTAAAAAAAAATCCCCCATATTTATTGACATATTTAGGGGGTCTTCCAAAAAAATGTGGGACATGGTATATCTGCCAATGTGATTTTGAGCGCCCCAAATCTCAAGTCACCCGGAATGCACCCAATCTCATTAGATCTTGGGACTCTAAGCAGGGTTTAGCCTGGATAGTGCATGGATGGGCAAACGCCAATGTTTGCACAAAATGGGTGCAGTAGGAGGCGTTGTGGAGAGTAGAGAGCAGTGCAGCAAAATATATTGTTGTTCTGCACTCCTCCCCCACCACATTACCGCATCTACACTGACCTGCACTAACCAGCGTGGTGAAATATGATCAAATATCCCTCGCAGACTGTAAGCCATGGGTGGGGGAACCTTCATCCAGCAGTGGATTGACAAACTGGCTGTACATGTCTCGGACACGCTGTGCATCCTGGTGCGGGATTGGACACGTGAAAGAAGGTGTGTATGGGCTCCGAGCGATCGGCTGCCCGTACCGCCCCCCCCCCCCGCTTCAGCCCCCCTAGGGTCGGACGTACCTTGGCCAGTTCCGCCTCCAGCTCTTCCCGCTCCGCACTGCTCACGCTACAAGCGCCGTCCTGCGCGGGCACAGGGTCCACCGCCACCTCCTGCATCGTGTCCGGGTCCAGCAGACCTTCGCACAAAAGACAAAAATGTTCCTGCTTGTTTAGCCTGCGATAACCTCTTTTCCCACTGCACACCCGTGCCGTGCCGAGGGCGTGTCAGAACCAGCCCGGCAAGGCTCAGGTTTGTTTTTCCACCGCAGAAGCAGAGCGGACAGGCCTTAATAGGCTCTTGGTAACCTACGAAAAAACACCTGGACAGGTTCAAGTATCACTCGCGCGCGGATGTTAGCCGGGGCCGGTAACCGAACACAGGTGGCCGGGTTCGTAGCACAGTATGCAGCACCGCTCCATGTCACAGGAGGCACTCGCATACAGGCACACAGGTGCCAACCATCAAGATGATACTTGGAAAATGACTGCCCGCTTTCTAAGTTTCTTTTCGCGCAAAACCTCCCTCGCATGAGACAGACTTGGCTTTATGGGCTAGAATGAGCTATGGACAAACCCTACATAGACAATTCATGGAGTGAAGTTGATTCACGCAGGTGGAGAGCTTAAATGCTGTGGAGCGCTCTCCAACACACCAGTATGCCGAAGCAGGAATATAGTGGCATCATTGTTCGCGTGACAACTTCATTAAATTACTGTGTTCAGTGGAGAAGGGTGTACAACACACATTTTACTCACACGATTTGAGCAAAAAAATATATATTATGAATCATATGGGTCGCGAAAGCCTTCGTGTTGAATATAAGTGATATCAAATTATATGAATTCATGCATGTACACCCCTATCACTAGCAATGACTATAGCGTTAAACATGTGTGATGCGCAATGCATTACGAAGAAACAACAATACAACAAATTTTGATTTAAAGCTTTCGTGACTGCAGTAATTCATATTCTTAGCTCTTTCGGTAAAGTCACGTTGAAGGGAAACAATAAAATAATAAAACAATAATTTTTATTGTTTCATATATTTTATTATTTTATTGTTTCCCTTCAACGTGACTTTACCGAAAGAGCTAAGAATAACAATGCAACAGAGAGATTAACGATATTTTATGTTTGCTTATTACTCCATCAGAAATTAATTATCCCCTGCAAACGATGTGCGGTGTGATGTCAGGTCGGTAATTACTAATTAGGCATCTGCACTGGGAAAGCTCTCTTCGCAACTCACCTCATTAAGCCCGAGCGGTGACGTGGCGCTCGCGGCAACACATTCACCACTTATTGCAGAGGTCCACAGTTCGATTACAGCTACCGCCCCGACTAATTACCGCGTTTGCATTAATAATAATGCGCGCTGCCTGCTTCAACAGTGGACGTTAAATGTTCCCCGACGCCATTCGCAAGAGCAGAACCGTTGTGCCCCGGACGTAATCAAACTAGAAAATGACACCG
The DNA here is from genome assembly GCF_048934315.1 of Petromyzon marinus. NCBI lineage: Eukaryota > Metazoa > Chordata > Hyperoartia > Petromyzontiformes > Petromyzontidae > Petromyzon > Petromyzon marinus. The sequence goes on from NC_133693.1 coordinate 4,361,036, forward strand.
CACATTACTCAATTGGGATTATACACACAGCAGGAATCATCCTCCCCTACTGGCAGTATACACCCCAGGTTACTCTTGCAAAGAAGACTCATCCTAATCTCTTGAATTTTCATCTGGTTAAGCAGAATAAACTGAACTTAAAGCTCTGCTCTGTTATCGCAAATGACACTGAACTTGCCTTTTCCCAACCCTGCACACAATCAGGCCATCACTCACTCTCACCAGTGAGTTCGTACGGAGGAATAGCACTCTACTACAGTACGACATTACGTTTTCACATCAACACAAGGGCTTCTGGAGACGCGGACTCAATCTCAGCGGAGTTTCTGGGTAAATGGGTAACAGTGGACACTGCTGTTCGCAAAACGTTCCAATGTGCGATGCCGTTCACAACATCCGCTCTGCAGAGTGTCCTCAATCCTGCCGTTTGTGCGTGCGTAGGCCATCCGCAGCGTCCGCACGACGTTCCCACCGCGCTCCACGACCACCATCCACCGTCGCTGGGAGGGTGCGAAACCAGGAGGAGGCTCGCCAGTATTTTGACCGGTGGCGTACGTGCGTGGGGCCATGGAAACTGGAAAAGTACACCTCTGACTTGATCAGGCAGGCATGCGGACAATGTGTGCCGAGGCGTAATAAAATTATACGTACACAGCTGTAAAGGGGTCTGGGCTCGACATGTAAACACAAGGCAACAATAATATCCCCGGATTACCAACGTTTTCTGGCAACATTTATGCACGAAGGTAAACTATGGATCAGTTATGACTTGTTGAGTGTTGACCAGTAGTTGGGCCACTTAAACGTGCTCCTGGGTTGTCTAATGTTATAGGTAAGAGCTCTCCACTTGCATAGTGAAACCAGTTGACTGCAAGGTATTTAAATTCTAGCAAAACTCATTGTGTCAAGGTAGAGAATTATGGCCAATAGATTAATTCATCATGATCGACTATGAACAATCCACTGCTGGATGAGGCCCTCAAGCTGTCACCATCTATAGTGATCCTGCGTTGTAACAATCTACCACGCAACTGACTCCATTGCTCTATCTCCATGGCGGACGTCATCCTAGAATCCTTCCCTCCCTCGGCTCTCATTCCGTCATTATTCTCGACCATAGCCCATCGTCCCTTTTAGCGGCATATTCTGCCGAAGCCCGCTAACGCTTCTTAACCATTACAATAAATGTTAACTGCCAGCGATTTTGCTGCTCAAATATATTTCTGAAAAGCACTTGTCGAAATAAGACCCATAGACTAATGATGGACGTAAACATTTTTTACACGGAGAGACAGACTATGTTGCTTGGTAATTAGTTAACTGTCTGCAATTATCCACGCAGTGTCATGTGGCCGCTTTCAGTGTCCACACTGCACGCCCTGTATACCAATTAATATTGGGAGCCAGGACACCATGGATACGCTCCCGTCAACCAGCCCCACTTAACAGCAGAACGGTTCAAAGACAGAGGCGATGAGCCTGGTGGAACAAGGATGCAGATGTGCTTGCGTAAAGCCACTCAGAAATGTTCTTCGCGACGATCAATAACCCTGTGAAAAAGCGACCCGCTTAAAAGGGTGTCATGCGGTAATGATTGTTGAAATGTATCCTAACTTTTTTGGAATTGGTTGTTCATAATTAGGGAGGAGATCCGGTGGCCCAGTGGTTAGTGGGGTGCACGATGAACCCCGACAACCCCAGTTTGGTTCGCGGCCATGACAACTAATATCGGCAGTAAGTGGATATCAAAACTGTGCATAGGCCTCCCTGAAGCAACACGTACTGACCAGCGTGGTGAAGCACGATTTAAAAAAAAAAAACACTTTCACGACCAACACAGTGAGGTCACTTTTTCTAGCAATCGATTGACAAGGTGGTCTACATGTATTATCTTTATTATGCATTTACAATAGCTGCTGTGCTGTCGGTGTGCTGGCCAGGTGTAATATTCAGCAAACTGTATTTTAAAAGCAGAGATCGCCTGTTTAATCTCCTGGGTACACACCACAGCAAGTCAAGCTGCAGGTTCTGTGTCCAGTGTAGAAGAGTAGGCAAAAACACCCTCTAGCTTGTAGCTATCAAGATCTCCCAACTAGGAAGCTTTTCAACCAGCAGTGGCATGAAAAAGCAATTTCAGGACTGCACCTTTATCGTTACCTGTTCTTTCATTTCAAATGTGGGTTTGATGACCGTGAAATGCTCACCCCAGAAAATAACTCATTTATTTGCAGGAAGGCTTAACTAATCCCTCCAACAATAACTACGCCTGTCCATCAGAATTTCGCACCTCATACAAAGTGACCGGCGGACGTGAGTGCCATTCACAATGAGTCGCCAAGTCAGCGCATCGCAGTATTCCTCACCATCCTTCCTTCAGGCAGAGGCAACAATACTGGACAGGGCACATTCCTCCCAGTAACAGCAACACCGCTGCCACATTCATGTCAAACCTGTGCACATGGCATACCTGTCAACCTCTTATCAGTGCCCTACCTTATTACAGACCAATTCAGACATTATTTGGTCACCCCGTGCCCTTGTACATCTCAGCGTTCATTCTAAAAAGTCCCATCGCAAAGCAGAAACTCAAAGACATTTTTTTGTGCGTACTGAAATGGCTGTATGCCGTATGGAACTGAAAACTCTATTTCCCTGTACAAGAATATGGGTAAACCGTATGGGTTGACAGGTATGACAAGGGGGGGTGGGGGGGCAAAACAAATGAGCTACCACTTCCCCTCTCTCATTTCTCAAAGAGGTCCCTCTTCCTGTTTTGATAAAAAAAAAGAAATCTTAAATCCGCCAGGCCAAAAGCTCCGTCGCTTCGCTATTGTTTGTGCTGGAAAATAAAATAACAAACAACGCTTAGCTGACCGGCTCCACGCACTCTCGTACGAGTTTGTATGTTTACAGATTTGTTTTAGTTTTATGCCAGCCAATACCCGAGGGAAGGTTTCAAATGGTTTGCGCTGGCCAGCGACAGCACGCGAGCGCAGCGAATCCACCCCCGCTGCCCTGACACGACGGGCTTGAATAATTCATAAAGCACACGCACACTGTCCGAGTTATTTTGGAAATGGAGATTAAGCCACATATGCGAGGATCTCCGAACAATAACAAGACGACGGCCATTCGTCACAAAAGGTGGAATATGCTCATCACAACGCACTGCACTCCGCTCCAACCGGATATGACTTACGCCCAGTGGCGTAGCGAGTGAGCGTGCAGGAGGTGCAAACTGAACCGTCGTGGCTAAGCCGACTGGAGGGACCCAGGCACTGGGATACAAAGGAGAGGGGCAGGGGGAACTGGTCATGGGTGGGGGGGGGGCATTTAATTCCATGCACCACGGCCTGCGATTGGGAGCGCCCAGTTGGCTGACCTCGTCACGGTTGAATTCGCCCGAGTGAGACAGACACACATGGGCATCTCTGCTCACAGGAGGTACAGGACTGCTGCTGCTGCTGCTGCGAGTGAGAGCGGCTGGGGTGGGAGGGGAGACGCTTGGACTCTTTGGCAGGTCACTCGCAGTACCGGGGACCCCGTGCCAACCACGCTTTCAGCCATCCGATGTCCGCACCCCCCCGATTACTAATTCACGTGTTTGCTCACGGTGAACTCTTATACCCCTGGCAACAATGAACAATCGCTGCCGTCTCGGTACCCGCACTGTACAGGAGCAGCAGCACGAGTAAACCCACAGCGGTGCCCAGCGAGCATCACCGGCTCCGAGTGTTTATTCTCGTCTCGGTCGTACGGGCGCGTGTCTCCCCACTCGCAGCTGCTCACCACAGCGACATGGCTCCAAGCCCAGGCAGACCTCCACCCCCTAGGGAGCCAATGTCGGCCGGGCGAGAGAGAGGGGGGGGGCCCTTCTAACACCCACTGTGGTGAACACCGCGTTACCAGCAGTGTTGATCAGCACGGTCTGACACTCGCCACCAGCTAACAGAAGTAACACAAACAAATAAGCAGACGATACGCCACTTTCACGTGTCTGTCCCTCCACATGGCAAATAAAATGTTTTTTTTACACATCCCTTCGGCCACACGGTCTTCCAGAAGTGCATAAATGCAACAGCATTGGTTCAACACAAGCACTGATTCAAGCAAGCGACCCTTCTCTGCTAGATATGGATCCGAGTTCGAAGAAAAACGATCGAATACATGTGTGGAGGGACCGATGGTGATGGGAGGCATCGTCTAGAGCCAATTCATTGGGGCCACCTAAAGCACCCCGCGTCCCCGTGTTATCATATTAAGGACTCCGTCAGCGTCACTCCAAATAATAATCCACTTCAGCCATGATAGATCCACTGCTGGATGATGGCTTCACCAAGCCACCGCCACCTGACGATCCTGCGATGTAATAACCCACCGAGCACTGGCACACGAGCAGACTCGATTTCTCCATCTGCGTTCCATTCCTTGGCTCCCGCTCATGATAAAATACACGCGATTAAAAAAACACTTGACAAGCTAAAGCGCTCCACCCCAAAAACGTTATCAGATTATGTGGCTGCATCAGTTGAAGTTGTCCACCAGATGGACTTCTCCACCCCCGAGTGTGTATCTTCGGCTAAAGCGCTTCAACATGATGGCATTGAGGCCCAGGCCAAGTAGCCAGCGTCCCAGCTCTGGTAGATTTGACAGCAGCCCGAGACATTGCCAGCATCTGCCCGGCAGCCGTGCTCGCGAAAGTCAGTGCGAAAGCAAGCGTTGCTGGTAAAAGTGTGCATAGTCGGAGATGGGATATCCAATTGTTTAAGTTATCTTATTCGACTGATAGGACAACTCATATCTGCGTGTCGAGAAGAAGCCCCATCGCAACGCAACAATTCGTTGAAGTTGGAAAACGACAAGATCGGATAACCGCACGAAAATAATTTGGGAATAAAGTAGCACCTCTGTTCCCACATGCGGCTGCTGGACGGGAAGTGATGCTTGGTGTCAACATCGGCTTCATCAGCCGGTGGGTCTCGCTTTCAGAAAACAGGATGTTGGGGAAGCTGCCATTGTTAAAGGGGCTCAATTAAACCCGGCACGGCTCGGGAGACGCCAGGTTGTTGTTCGATTGCAGAAGCAGAGCCGTACCCCGTTCAAGACACTGATTGGCCCCAGATTAATGTCTTGCGAGGCCAAGAGTATCACGGTTTAGTTCTGGCACCGTACTGGCTCGGCTCGATTGTGCCAGTGGAAAAAGGGGGGGGGGGGTGGGTGTAACAATTTCTAGCCAATTGACTCAATCGACGAACCAGAAAATATATTGATATACTGGAGGGATCCGATGAGCTAGAAAGCAATTGTTTTCCCCACATGTCCAGTAGGAGCGGGTCACAACAACAACAAAAATCGCCCCAGGTCATATCACATCGCTCCTCGCAGTCGCCACGGATACGCGATTGATGTTGGACACTCATTAACGGGGGGCCGTGGGGACGAGGGCGAGACGGCTCGGGGAGAGGGCTCGGGGAGAGGGGGAGAGGGGGAGAGGGCAGGGGGAGGAGGGCGAGAGGGCTCAGGGAGGAGGGCGAGAGGCCGAGAGGGCGAGAGGGCTCGGGGAGAGGGGGAGAGAGGGAGAGGGCTCGGGGAGAGGGGGAGAGAGGGAGAGGGCTCGGGGAGGAGGGCGAGAGGCCGAGAGGGCTCGGGGAGAGGGCAGGGGGAGGAGGGCGAGAGGGCTCGGGGAGAGGGCGAGAGGGCTCGGGGAGAGGGCGAGAGGGCTCGGGGAGAGGGGGAGAGAGGGAGAGGGCTCGGGGAGAGGGCGAGAGGGGGAGAGGGCTCGGGGGCGAGAGCTCAAGCGAGTCACAGGGGACAGAGCCGCGCAGGGAGGGGGGGGTGGAATAATTACGACGGGAGCTCGGGGAGCAGAAGGGGGTGAAATGTTAGGGGGGAGGCAACAGGGGGAAGGGGAGCGTGGGGATCGTGGAGAGGGGGGGGGCAGAAGAAGCAGGTGAGACAAGGGGGAGAGGAATTGGAACATCCAAGAGACTAGCGAGGGCAATGGAGGAGAATCTGGGGATGTTAAAGTGTAACCGGAGCATGGGGGAACAGGCGAGTCCGGGGGCAGCGTCGAGAGCTGGAAGAACAGGACGGACAGGAGCAGCGGGGGGCAGGAGGGGCAGCGGGGGGCAGGAGGAGCAGCGGGGGGCAGGAGGAGCAGCGGGGGGCAGGAGGAGCAGCGGGGGGCAGGAGGAGCAGCGGGGGGCAGGAGGAGCAGCGGGGGGCAGGAGGAGCAGCGGGGGGCAGGAGGAGCAGCGGGGGGCAGGAGGAGCAGCGGGGGGCAGGAGGAGCAGCGGGGGGCAGGAGGAGCAGCGGGGGGCAGGAGGAGCAGCGGGGGGCAGGAGGAGCAGTGGGGGGCAGGAGGAGCAGCGGGGGGCAGGAGGAGCAGCGGGGGGCAGGAGGAACAATGGGGGGCGGAGGGAACGAGGGGGAGCGGGAGGAACTGGAAGAGCGCATGGATCGGGGGGGGGGGGCAGGAACAGGGGGATCAGGAGCAGGGGAAGAAGCAGCGGAAGCAGGTGGATCAGGGAGAACAGGAATCACAGGGGGATTTGGGGGAACAAGAGAGCAGAAGAATCAGGGGGATCATGAGCAAGGGGATTAGCGGGAGCAGTGGAAGCGGGGCAGCCGGTGGAGCAGGGAGTGAGGGGGGTAGCAAGGGAACAGGCAGGAGCGGGAGAAGTGCAGTGGGATGATGCGAGAGGGGGGACCAGGGGCGCTGGGAGCTATCGGGACCCCCGGGGTCGTCTCGCCGGCTGTACCTTGCTGTACGGCTTCCATGTCGGTGGGAGCCGCCGAAGTTGGGTTGGTCGATCCCGCCTCACTGCCCGTCTCGTGCCGTCGTCGTCGCCGTCCCCTTTCCTGTCTCGTCTCTCCTCCTCTTCGTCTCCTCCTCTTCGTCTCTTACCCCCCCCCACCAACCACCGTGCCCCGGTGACGTCACCGCACGCCACGAGAACAACAGAAACCCCCCCACCCCCGCCGTGACGTCACGCCTGCGGGACATGACGTTGCGCGTGCCGGCTGTCAAACTCTCCCTTTGACGCAACCTGAGTGGCAAGTTACGATAACTCCGAGGTTAACGGTTTGTTTTGGTGGGGGGGGGGGGTTGTTAAACAAGAGATACATTAATGGGGAAAGTGAAACTCTATAGCGGGTGTGTAGTTCCTTGAACGTTATCAGTCGCCAACGAGACGATTGCCACGTTCACGATGTCGCGCGATTAGACGTCGATCGTCGACTCGAAACGCTGGGCTTTAAACGGTAAGGTAAAACTCAGAGTTTAGTTTTATTTGCGTCGTTTATTTCCCCTTTCCTATACTTTGCACTCCTGTCGTGTTCATGTATTTTTGTTGTTGTAACGTTGCTGACCCGCCCCTACTGGACATCTGTGAAAAAGTGCTTTGTAGCTCATCGGATTCCTCTAATATAGATGTACTCTTGATTTAAAAAAACACAATCTAGTGACGTCATCGAATTCGCGCCAAATCCTTCTGTTGCGTGATGACGCCTTCGCAAAACCGGCGAGGTTGTACAAACACGTCACAGCGCGGTTGTACAATGACGTCACTGCGCGGTCGCTCGATGACGACACTGCGCGATGACGGAAGCTTGTTAACGGTTTGGGGCTGCTCGGCCAATCACGACGCGAGGTTATCGCGGTGACGTCACGCGGCATTGGCGGAAACCTGCAGGGGGCCGCACGTGAGCCACGGAGCGCGGTGTGTTGGTGTTTGTTGTTATTGTTGTTGTTTGTTGTTATTGTTGTTTGTTTATTGTTAGCCAGGTGTTTAGTCGTTTCACTGAATGTGTTAACGGGTCGCTGGTAGACCCGGAGCAAGGCGGCGACGAGTTAGTAAGCCACGGCCATCAACAGCGAGAGATGTGTCACTTGATGTGGTGGGCCGGGTGCCTTCAAGTGTTTATTGCTAAGCGGGTTTCGCAGCTGCTTGGCGGAAATAACCCACACGCGGCGCTTGCAGCTCGTGCGTGCTTGTACAGCGTGGTTGTGGTTTGTGCGTGTTTATATTTCACTGAACAACTCGGTCGGCGTGGCTTTTTGTTGAACCAGGCTAAGTTCCCCCCCCCCGCCCCCAGGCACGAGCCACCTTTTGCTGCATATTCAGCCGCGATGAGAGTGGGTTTTGGATCAACTCCTCCGTGTCCACACCGAGCTGCGCACAACACGCGTGTTTGTACGAGGAACCAGGGGATAATGCACGCACGAGTGGAGTTTCCCGATACAGTATATTGATTTTATCAACAAAACCCCCGTTATTTCCGTAAAGCCCTTTTTTGTATGGAGACGCAGCTGGCTGGTAAAAAAAAATATTCGACGTTGCTTTGCACTTCTCTCAGTTGTTGAGTTTCATGAATGCGATTTGCTGTTTGATGTAAAAAAAAGTCTCCCTTGAAAAAAAAATCCACTCTACATGGGACACAGTTGATCTGCCCACGTTAATTTCTTGCTCGCCTCAGACAGTCATCATTTCAACTCGTAACGCGCTGCCGCTCTCGAATAGGGAGAGAGACAGTGAACGACTGAAGCGCTCGAAAGAATCCCAGACAAGCGTGAAGAAGGAGGGCAGCCACGCAATGAGCCGGTGCCAATTTCTCCCCAAGCTCTGCGGTCCTCTATGCTGTACTACTAAGGTGTTATCAAACAATGTATTTGTACGTGCGAGGAAACCGGAGCACCCGGAGAAAATCAAGCGTGATGCTAAGTTCTGTACCCTCTTGTCTCGCTATTACACCAGAGATCTTGAGTTCCCATTCATGTATCTCGAGTTTGGAGCAGTGACATGACTGAGTGGTCGCAGAGGTGCACAGTTCGAGCACCACAGCTGCCCTGGTTAATCCTGCGTATGTATTAACTGTAAATACTGCTTCACAGCGGACGTTAGAGATTCCATGACATTTGAAAATGAGTAGGCCACGTGAGCTGGTGCCATGGTCAAAATGTGCCAAATTCCCTGCAAATATTCATCTGGAGAACACATTGAAGAACTGCTGCAGACTGCCTGTGAAACACAAGTGCCTTCGTGATAGCCTTGCACGATAGGAATGGCACGAGTAACGCACCTGCGAATAATTTCACTTGGCCTTCGTGTGCAACCGAACTCCACGCCTCCCCATTACAGCGAGTATATCGACAATCGCTTCCGTGTAACGCTGAACTCCATATATGCCTCCTCGTCATAACCAGGGTTCCCGCGGTCACTACTCTAGACCACGTCTGGCAGTGCTCCGTGAGGAGCCATGGAGCTGCCGTTGCACTGTTCGCGGCTGCTGCGCGACCTCAACGCACAGCGCGAGAGCGGCCTCTTCTGCGACTGCCAGGTGCTGGTGAAGGGCCAGCGCTTCTCCGCGCACAGGTGAAACAGCAGTGCCAGTGACCAAACGAGAATTAACGAGTTACGATCGGCAAGGCGATCGTGGTCGAATAACTTTGGGTGACCGACATGGCGTGTGGGGAGGTCCCTCATCCAGCGATGGGTTGATCAAGGGGTTCTGCATAGTGTATACAATGCCGGTAGCGCCTGTTCGCACACAGGAGGGCAGCGCAAAAATGCAGAAGGAGGTATGGATAAAGTGCAGGTAATAGAGCGGGTAAAAGAAACAGGAATGGATTTAGAGAACGTATCTTATGTTACAGACATCGTATTGGCTGTCAAGTAATATAAGTGACCGTGAGAGAGAGATCATCACAAGACTGAGAGATCGTGACAGCTTGGCAGTGATTCCTTGCAGCAGTGAATTGTTCACGGCTGTGGGTTATGATGAATAATGAAGAATTGGAAGGTGAATAAGAGGAGTTTCATTGCAAATGTGTAAGCTCACAGGACAAGCAACCCTAGTATGTGTGTGTGCGCAAAATGAATTAAATCTTCATGACCAAGGAGAGGGGGAAACCCGTTGCTCAGCATTACAAATGTGTGTCTCTGCAACTGCGCGCAGGAATGTGCTCTCTGCCTGCAGCGTGCATTTCCGCACGCTCTTCCTCTCGAGTTTTCCTGGGCCGTTGGCCAAGCCATGGGACGACACGGGCGTCGTCACCGCGACACTTGACAACCTGGCGCCCTCCACCTTTGCTGTCATCCTCGATTTCATGTACACCGCACGGCTCGCTCTTACCGGCCTCAACTCGGAGGACGTAATGTCGGCTGCCGGCTTCCTCCAGATGTCGGAGCTCGTCTTCGCCTGCAAGGGCTTCATCGGCGGCGGCCTGTTTGTTGGCTCACCGTCGGTGGCGGCTACCGACGCCAGCGATAACGTCGCAAATGCCCCGCAGCCGTCGTCGCGCAAAAAGATAGCGTGGAAGGGTGACGGACAGCTCGGGTTTCTGAAACACATCAGCCTCAAACGAGCTTTTCCCTCAGAGACTTCGGCTCGACGAGGAAACCAAGGCACTGCCTTTGGGGGCAAGCGAGACTGTGAGACGCCGAACAGCAATGGCTCGGTTCCATTGCATATGGCCACGCACGCCAGCCACCTTAACATGATAGTCGTCGACGTAAAAAAGGAGCAGGTCTCTCTGGAAGAGCCACAGCTCCCAGTGGAGACCACCAACGGAGAGGCATGGTCCAGCACCCCCCGTTCCCAACCCGAGAGCCGCGGCAGGACCCAGAGAATCCTGGGCACGAGGAGACGGGACCCGCGCCCCCAAGCCTCTGCTCAACCCGACAGAACAGGCCGGCGCATGAGCCACAGGGACGAGGGCACTGCCTGCATCCCTGATGATGCTGGATTTATAATCATGACAGTTCCTCCGGACGGCATCAAGCAGGAGCCAGAGGATTGCTCACCTTCAAATGTTGCAACGTTTGAGGTACGGCTTGCAGCTTGTACGTCTACACGTACGTGGAGATACATTTTACCATTGGCTTAGGACGGCCAATTGGAGATTCGTGCCACCCCATTGCACGTTTCAGCAGCGCCACACTGACGGGTTTATTTGTGTGACAGCGGAACTCGTGGAGTGTTTGTGTTAAAGCAACGTGTTGCTGGAGTCCTATACACCCTTGGATCTAACTTTGACATGGGTGAAAATTCCATGAAGATCAGATAAAAAAATCTGGAAATCAAATTCCAATCCATTCAAACCACTCCTTGTCTGTATAGTGTACATCTAAAGCTATTTGCCTATCCACTGCTGTATGAGGACCTCCCCATGCCATACGAGGGGTTATTTGATCAGCCACATTTTTTACATTTTACCCATACATTATTCAACTGGAATCTACATAGCAATCATCACCCCTCACTGCAAATACTTGACAGGACCCTCCTGAAAAAGAGTAATGAGAGTAATAAATAATAATAAGTAAAACACTCCGCGCTGGTTGGCAAAGGTGGGCAGCATTGATATGGGAGCATAAAAGTACAGTACAACTATGGACTTTGTTGATGCACTGCATTCTGCTGCCATCCCATGCAGTCAGAGCTTGCAGCAGCGTGTATTAAATCTCGTGGATACCCATTTTGGTACTCAGTCCAGATTGTCAACATTTTAATGTTATGTTTGGTATGAATAAACCAATTTGATTTCCATTGGCAGGGTGACAAGTGGGAGAGCATGGACAGCTCGATGAAGCAGCTCTCTCCAGGTAGGTGAATTATTTTACTGAGCAAATTTTTTTTTTCAAAGCGTGTCGCTCATGAATACTTCACTGAGCTGTCGGAAGATTTAAAGTCGTGAGCATGTTTTCCTGGTACAGTACAACCACGTGAGTCTTCTCATAATCCACTGATGGTCTCGTTGATAAAGACGAGACGGTCACAGCTTCCCAGGCTGGGAAGACATGTACAGAACGACTTACACCGTAGCAAATGTCATCAGTTTGGTTTAAGATAAGATTCGTCGTACTTACCAGTGAATGTGAGAATTACGACATTGGGTGTCGTAAAATTGAGAGATTTTACGAGTAATCAGGACCACTTGGAATTGGATTGTTACTGTTGATAAAATTACATAATGACAAATAATTGGTAACATTAATAGCATTCTCTCATGATCGGTCGACCATCCTGTTTTCAAACCATTCCAACAAATTCAAAACGCCGCTGCCTGTATAATCTTTAATCTTCCCTTCCAATCTCACACATCGCCCCTCCTCATTGAGCTATGCTGGCTCCCTGTTTATTATCGTTACCTCTTTAGTTTATAAATCTCTCCAAAGCCTGACTCCTCCGTACCTCTCTTCTCCCATCTCACTTTACTTTCCTGCCCGCTCTCTGTCTTCTAAATCTTTGCTGTCTCTGTTCCTCGTCCTCCGTGCGTAGTCTCGGTTTCACTCATTCTCTCTCCGAGGCCCTCTTCACTGGAATAAATTGTCTTTACCCCGCAAAAAAACACCCACTCTCACTACCTTCCGCTCCTCTCTTAAGAGACCCACTTATTCCCTCTTGCCCATCCTTCTCACCCTGTTGTCCTCCCCACTCGTACTAACGTCTTCCCTGTCCCCAACTCCCCATGGTCACCCAACATCAATCCACACATTTAATTTCTATTTTCGTTTATTCCAGGTATTGTCACCACCACCTAATTTTACATATCCCATCCACTCATCTCGTTTCATCTCGCCAACCATCTTATACCATAGTTAGTTCACTGTATAGCGCCTTGGTTATATATGATAAGATAAGACAAACATATTCTAGATTTGAAGCTTTCGTGACTGCAAGGATCCATAATCTTTGGTTCTATTCGGTAAAGTCACGTAGGTAAAACATACCTCAGCCAGAGCGATGGTGTCATGGCGGCTATGTTGCATTCAAGGTTGGTTGTCTTCCTGGCAAGCGATTGGTTCCTGTAATGGGAGTTATAATGCCTTCACGACAGAGCTGCGATCTCTCTACGACTCCCATATTTACTTTGTCTTGCAATCCATTCTCTCTTACGACATTTAGGACCATGCCACAACCATAGCCTACCGGGCTTACGAGGACGAAAGTTTTGCGCCGGCAATTCGGCACGAGAGGCCCACGTCTCCCTTGGCCCCCAGGACTTGGCAGGGAACCTGCAGTCGGAAGAGAACGCCCTTTTTACCAAGTGCAGCGGCAAAGATTTGTGGGACGCCGGGGAGCAGGGTGAACGTTCGACGGCCGGAGGATATCCTGGCTGCCGACCAAGGGACGGCTCCGCCTGGGAGCAGCAGGCCGACCTCGCCGCTGCCGGCGAGAAGTGGGACGGCGGGATGGCGCTCTTCCCGTGCAAGCACTGCCCGGTGCGCTTCACTGCGAAGGAGAACCTGGTGCGGCACCAGCGCACGGTGCACGCCGGGCAGAAGCTCAAATTCTGCGAGGCGTGCCAGCGCAACTTCCGCGACAGCACTGACCTGCAGCGCCACCGCCTCTCCAAGCACTGGTGGCAGGGCCGCGACGGCACGTGCCCGTTCTGCCCCGAACGCTTCCGAGTGTCGAGAGAGCTGCTCAAGCACATCCAGCACCGTCACAGAGGCCTTGCTGCGTTCTGACTCAGCAAAGCTGCCACCATCCCCCCCCCCCGCCCAATAACACTGTCCTAACGAGGAAGAAATGTTTTATACATGACATTTCGGGGCAATGACCTACCATATTTTTCTACTATGAAGAGCAGGATTAGTGACGATTTGTGTTGAGGATTTGTTTTTTAATATGTAGATTAGTTTTTAGTTTCAGCTCATTGTTAATCCACTGTTGGATGAGAGCCTCCTGACACCGTGTCTACCATAGCGGGGTTGTATGACCATAAATCAGCAAGTTGATTAGTGTAGGTTGATAGAGGACCGGTTCAGATATCGCTTGCCACTGGTGTTAGCCGTTGCCTGGTATCGAACTCGTTTTGCCGAATTCACTGCGCAGCACGTTAACCACCACTGCACTCAACATGTAGATGGTAGAATATAAATATGAAACGGTAAGGTATTATTTGCATGTTTTAGTTTCACACGAGCCTGTAGTGTAGTTGATTATTTGACAAGAAATAAATATGCATACGCACGGATTCAATCGTCGCGCTTGACACGTGATTCCATTGCCTTAACTGGCGAGGTGAATCCTGTCGGTGCTGCCTTTGTTATCAGCAAGCTACGGGCAACACTGAGGTACATTTAGCTGTCTTTCTCTTGGGTGAGTTCCTAATAGAAATACAAATTTCTACAAATATTCTGTTCATATTAGATCCGCCCCTATTGCCACCCTTCCTCCCCTGTCACCAACGGGCGTAGCTCATGCGGGCAATGCTTTTAACACCTGGTTGAAAAGCGCTGCAACTGGATAAATGATACATTATATCAATGTAGAAGGAAGCCAATCAGCGTCCAAGGGTGGCCTAATATGGGCTTTTTTGATCCACAAATCGTTTCTTTAGATCCAAAAATCATGTGCCGCTTTCGATCCTGAAATCGTGTGTCAGGAATCAATTTAACGATTAAAATAAATTGTATTCAAAATATCAGCTTGTTCCATGCTCGAACACATACAGGTATTCAAAATATCAATACATGTGGCGACGTGTTAAAGCATGGATCAAGCTTCGTATCGTAAAAAATCGGTCTATTCCCGTTTAACCAAGCATTGGCTTGTTAAAAACACGTCCAATCCCGTTCCGGTATTACTTGTTTGGCAAAGTCACGCCTAATTTCTCCATAAATGGGCCTAAATCATATAAATCGTTCTCTCGCGGATTCATTTAATGCTGTTCCAGCGCTGCAAATGGTAACGCAGTGCGCTCAACCCTTGCAAGTGGACACTAGAGGGCGCTTTGTTACCTACAACCCACTTCGCTGCGCGCACAGTGAGAGGGCCTCGTGTAAGCGCCCGAACCCCATATATCTGGCACGCGTCTCTTCGGTGTCCAATCGCACCACTTCCAAAATGCGTTGAGATGCTTCATTAGGCAGTGAGCAGTCCAGATATTGAATCAGCACTGCCGAGTTCCTGGGTTTGAATCCGGGTTTCAGCCGCCCGTGATTAAACCGTGTTCCCAAAGTGTAGAGAGACGGTGGTCTCGCAGTTTCCAATGACTATGCATTGGTAACTGTGACCGTATGCATTGGTAACTAATGATAAATTTGGATTTTTGCAGCTGTTTTCATTTCATTATTTTGATCCCCGTCTGCCAACAGTAACTCCTGGGTACACATTCTGTTATGTTTCCCTGTGGTCTCCCCCCTAAAAGTCGTCTCCTATTATTTTGCAGCCAACTGGTGCATGACTTTTGTTTTGTATTTATCCTGAGCTCAACTTTGCAACTTTTTTTTAATGTCTTCTTTGAGTTCGCTCTCATAGGCAGTTCTAATGACTGTCCTGCTGTAAGCGAGTCTGAAACGGGTTACTATTTTATAAGAGCATTTATGCCTTAATTTCTCCAATGATTTTTTTTTTGAACATCTTTTACCGTCACTGTGCATAACTTTTGCGAATATGCATCAACTCGGCCAGCCCCATTTAAACATGCGTCCCATTACATAGTGCGATCTGAATGTGGCTGTTCCATTTTTGTAAATGCATTTCATTGCTCTTCAATATGTTTTATTTAGGCCTCGGGTTTATAAGAGCTTGGATGACCGCATCAATTTACAGTGAGTTGAATGCCTTTCCATAGACCACAAAGGTTAGGCACAATGGTATTTTAAATGCATCGGTCTTTTCTCGAAGCCGATTTTTAGTACTGTATGTATGTAGGAGCCAAGCGAACAGTGCTCTTGGAAATATGAATTTGATAATAATTGAAATGTGCAATGCTCTGCACAGTATTTTGTTCGCTCTCGAAGAGAACGACTCCAGAGGGGCGAGTAGGAACAACAGACGAGTGGGAAACGCAGCAGCCAGCACAGGGGACGTCACTCAAAGGGACGATGGCTGATGGTCGACAATGGCGATGGAGTGACAGCCAAAGGAGTAAACGCGCCAGAGAGGGTCGACAGTGGAGTTGGGGCCATGATATCGGCTCTCGTTGTCCTGCGACAGTGAGAGATGGTGACGGCTCGGGGAGGCCTTCATTCCAGCAGTGGATAGGTCGTGGCTGGTGATGGTTAGAGCTCTGGAAATCAAGTGATTCACTCATAAGAGGTGGTTTGACCCCGGTCGAGGTAGTTTTGTGATTTCGTTGGACGCTAGGTGGTGCTCTACTCACTGCAACAGACTCGATTTAAATGTCCTCTGACTGGATACCTAGAGCACAATTGTGATTGGTGGAAAATGGGGCAAAACATGGAAAAGGCTCTGCTGTTGTCAACTGCTTGCAAAACATGAATGACCTTTATCATTTGTTTTCTTTAGCAATTTATAAATGTGCCTAATTTGCTTTCTCGGGATCAAATATATAATCTATATACAGCTTGCATTTTGGTATTTTAATAAAGCCTGCATTATAAATATCTTATTTTCCGTGGCCGAGTGTCCAATCTTATTGGTACGTGTTCCGACATGACATCGCACCGCCAGTTTGCGATGAAGAAGGGCCATTGGCAATAACAATGTGTTTTCCCTCTCGGGCCATAGTGTTATTGACGAATGCGTTGTAGGGTGTTTTTTGTTATTGTCTGATTGCTTAGAGGTCACTTAGTCTGCTAACAGTAATTTATAGCGCCTCGGCAGCGGCGTTCAACGACAATAACCAGCGATTAAATTCAATGTCCACACGTCGCAATCCGCACGGTGCGGGGGGCGCATCGTGTAAAGCGGGGAAATTAATTGGCAATGACATCCAGACAGTTCACCTTATATTTATTAATTAGACATGCAAAGTAAGCACTTGGCGTGGTTAAGGCTGTAAATGCCCCCCCCCCCCCATCTCAGCATCGGCTCAGTGGGGGGGACTAGAGCGGGATGAGCCCCTCCCGCATCCCCCGCCGCTAAATTCGTAGTTGAGTCGAAAAATGTTGGCAGAATATTTAACACCAGTGGCGGTTTTGCCCAGAGTTTGTGCACGGATGGCACTTGATCTGCCACGATGCCCTTTCAGATTTTGCAAGCTTCACGCGATGATACGGACTGCAATTCGGTACCGTAGTCGGATGGGGTACGGTGCGAAAGAAGTTCATACTGTACGCACAAATGAGGGTCCGTGAGAGCCGCAGCCGAATGCGTTGATGTTTACTCTAACATTGTGTCGAGTTCGTTGTATGCGTCGAGAAACAAGATCACGCTATGGGGTTGGCTCGCAGTCAGACGAGGAGCCCAGGGTTTCGGAGAATGGGAGAGGCTGCCTCGGGGTGGTGGACGGGTCGCGGGGGGGTGGGGGTTGTACGAGCTTGAGATATTTGTCAGTGCGTTTCGTACTGGGTCGGAAACGCCCGGGACTGATGGGCGTGTGAAATCCAGCACGCAGCACGACCCGAAACCCACCCAAACGCCGTAAAGCGCACAGGTGGCCCTAGGGACTTGTAATATAGACACGCGGCACACACAAAGCCATTATAAGCGACGTCGCGGGCAGTGCCACAACACAAGGTAGTACTTCTGTGCCGAGTGGGTATGCGGTGTCAGGGACAACCACGGAGACTCTTCCCCCATGAATACACCTCACCATGAAAACACTCGTGAATTGCCCGCGTATTTTTTGTTTTCACAGACTCGTTACTTAAATCGAGGCGGACATTATTTTGGAAATTAACCGGTTGGCCAGGCGCGTTTCATTCCGTCAGAGGGAACGCACAAATGTCAACTTGTGTTTCTCAACTAACGAAAGTTTAACTTGATCCATAATACAGGTCGCGATCTCGATCTAACCCAAAAAAAAAAACCCCTGTATTATGGATAATATTGGTCGCGAAAACCTAAGTGTTAAACCAATTTAACTTGGTCTGTCCGGGTTGGTGACCAGTCTATCTTCGTACCCGGGAAGTATTCTGTGAGAAATAACAGCCCAGGCCAATGCACAGCTTACTTGGAGGCCTGGTCCAACCTGGAATGAATGGGGATTTAATGATTTACCGGGGCATCCTATCCCCGGATTATCCCGGATTTTTGAGGACTATGTGCTGAACCTTAACTAACAACAACACCTCCACTAGGGGCATGAGAAACACATGGCTTCGACGTGATTTCCCTCATGTACCCACGGATTCATTTCAGCCAAAGTCTGTCCGGGTTGGTGACCCAGAAAAAATGTCAGCTACTGGCATGCCACATCCAGTATCAAGATGTCATAAACTACCAAAGCCACTAATGACACCACACCTCGCCACAGCGTTTATACCCTCTGCGAGATCCCACGTTCCCACAGTCGATACGCGGCTTCCAAGGATCTGCCCTGATGGTTCTCAACCGTCGTGATATTAGGTCGTCCCTTTGGTCACCAGACTCGGGGAGGCCACTCCATTGCGCGTGTCAGCAACAGGCCCTCCTCCATCCTGCAAACGCGTGTCCTACCCAGCGCAACCGTTTTTTTTAATCAAATATCTACAACACTCACCACATGCCGCGTTCTACACTGGCCCTTAGGCACTGATTATCCCACCTTGCCACGAAATTCCCAGCATCCGTCCTCAGACACCTTTACCCAAAATGCCAGCGACTTATGTTTCAAGCCGCTTAAATTAGGGTGCAGCTATCCTGATCCGCGCGGCAACATTACACCCAGTACACCTGATGTCGTTGTACTCCCTCCCCCCCCGAGGCGCAACTCCAAGTCTCAGCAGCGGCGATCCGGAAAATTATTCGGCGAGAAATCAAAGCCCAGCAGGTTTCATCGCAGCCGCAACATCAGCAGAAGCATCGGTCCCGTGGCCCCATTACCGCTTTACGGATAAATCCATCAGGAGCTGGCTGGATTGGGGGCGGGGGGGGCTATGGCGACCTACTCTTTTTGTCCCCGCCGCTCAATCCTCTGACCTTGTTTTTTGGCGGGATCGCAGCTGGCTGCTGGTGGGAGGGGGGTATGGCTGGGTTGTGGTGGTGGTGGTGGTGGGGTGACATTTTCCGATGGTCGTTTGTCTTGCAGCTCTTGGTGGTGGGGCTTTTATTTTTTGTCACCACACAAGCTCTCGCTCCAGAAATTCCAAACCCCAGACACGTTGTATAGTACTCGTAGTAGTAATGCAATGATGATGATGATGGGCATGTTAACCTTTCACCAGCCCAGGGCAAAAAGGTCTGCCCGAGATGACATGATGGTCCTCCACCAGTGACTGAGAACGTCACCATTCCGAGTGCCGGCTGATGTTATTGCCAATTAACCCAACAGCTGGCAAAAGACGGTCGGACCCAGTAAACATTAAACGTTGGGCCGTCGTTGGTTCAACGGTTTCAACCACGTGCCAATGTTGAGCCAACATTGTTACCTGGGGAGAGTGTTACTAATGTGGGCAGGAGACATGGCAACTCGAAACTCCCACAACCTGCCTTGGGTTCCCATACAAATGTGAGAAATTGTTATCATTAGCCATGATTAATCCACTGCTGGATAATGGCTTCCCCTTCCAAGCTATTACCATCTCTATCTTTCTCGTACGAGAAACAATTTGTTCCAATAAAAATATCCCCATTGTATTGAGCATAAGTTGAGTGACATGTTTGTATGTTGGACTTCTTTCGCACCTTACATAGCCAACCTTGCCAATCGGAGGTGGGGGGGGGGGGTGGAAGGACATCAACACTAAACAGTTCCAAAGAAATTCGTTTTCAATCCAGATTTAACATTAATATTCTCATAACATTTTCAAAAGTGATATTGTCAATCTTAGCGGCCACTGTGGCCACTGCGGGCGTTGTTTTATGGAGACATGCTGCTGATCTTCAATTATTTGGTGACGCTGCGGTTTGGATCGTTGTTGGCCTAACGTTGGTCCAACGTTGCACGTCTGCTGGACGGTAACACAATCACGTTTCACGTGTTTGGAAGTACATCAATTGCCCCAAAACGTCGCATATTTCATAGAATTCGTTTAAGGCCACAATGTTATTGATGAATGTGCTGAGTTTGTGTTGATCGTCATTGGACAGAATCTGTCACATGTAGCTTGTTTTGATTTGACACGCACTCAATTGCCCCACCATATCTGGCCACTTCCATCTTTCTATGTCTCCGTCTCGCCCTCTCAATCTTTGCTGTCTCTCTCTCTCTGTTCCTCCTCCTTGTGCTCAATCCAAGCTTTCGCGCTCTCTCTCTCTTCTCGCCCCCCCCCCCCTTTCACTGGAACAAACTTCCCCCTGCACATTAAGCAGTCACCTTCCCTCGCTAGTTTCCACTCCGCACTCAAAACTCACTCATTGTTCTCTAGCTCACCCCACGACCCCTTTAATCTCCCCCTCATAACCGCCACGGTTACTGTTCCCTTTTCATAATCTCATTATACGTCTCTCACTCATTCCCAATTAATTCAATCCATTCATCACCGATTTCACGCCTCGTCACGGATTCGCCCGCCCCCATCGCTTCCTCTCATCTATTTCATTCACCTCATCGCCACCGTTACATTCACGCGACCTGGCGCTTTATGAATTCCGTGAATATAAGATTGGGTCCTAGGGGCCTTTGCGAACAACAACAAAAAACATCTCAGCCATTCTCGATCCACCGATAGATGGAGGCCTCGCCACGCCAGTTGTTGTCATACTTCACCACACTGGTCACCGCGGGTCGGTGGAGAGGGGGGAGGTGGAAGCCACCGCCGGTTCTTGTATCATTGGCCACTGACGTTAGCCGTGGGCAGGAGTCGAACGGTGCAGTGCAGGGCACTAACCGCTATAGCCACCGCTTCCGTCGCCAAATTTATTCATTTGATTAGCACGGTGGGCTACGTACGGTGCGAAAGAAGTTCAACATACATATATACAGTATAGATAAATGTTATCTTCTTCACAAATGGAATGCAAATTTGAAAGGAAGTGTGCGTTCATATCCATCCTATGGATACATCTTTTCCAATAACTTAATTATTTTGAATAGGCAGCACACAATAATTGAATAGAACAAGAATAACTAATTCGTTTACTGAGCCCCCTGACTGGCAGCCTACGCAGTGGGTCACCCGTGCACAAGCACTGTCCAGGCTCACCTTCTGCTTAGCTTCTGCGACCTGATGGGACCATTGGACACGGATCCCAGTTCGTTTGGACACGGGCCACAAACAATAAAGGAATCGAAAATGGGTGCCATTGATTTCTAAATGCACGATTCGATGCACGTGTCATGAGATTCTATTATAGTTGCAAAGTCAATTTTAATTGCCTCATCGACCGGCCTTCACAGGCCCCCAAATATGCACTTTGTTCACGGTTTGCCGAGCAGTCGGTCCACACACGCAAACGTCCAATGGCGAGGGGAGTGGGTGAGGTTTGTGGGTGGCGGTTGTATCGGCCACTGAACGGCACGGAGGGAGTTCGTCTGTCCTAAAACTAAACAAAACAATTTCAACTTTTTTTTTTATTTTTCCAGGTAAGGCCCACTGAGATATGTCGCTCTTGTTCATTAACGACCTGGCCACAAACGATAGCTCGACGAAGTGGCTTATCACGTGGAAATCTAAAGCAACGAAGCATGATTCTCAATGTGGAGGGAAAAACCGGAGGACCCAGAGAAAAATCCACGCGGCCACGGGGAGAGACACACGAAAACTCCAAAATATACAGCAGGGAGTCAGGGTCGAGATCGAATCCACGACCTCCTCCTGTACACCGGGCGAGGCGGCTAACTTCTCGCCCCCCCCCCCCCCGTTGCGTCCTAATAGCGGAGGCTCTTTCCTACGTCGTGTGCGAAAACACCACGGCGCACCGGTCGCGAAGCGTCGCTCTGTATCGTGCGTGGCCACCGGAGCGTCGGAGCAGCGGTAAATGTGCGAAACGGCGTCGTCGACACGGGGACACGACGAAGACTTCGTACGAGGTGCGAGTTTTATTGGAAACAGTTCCCGCGCAAGTGGCTACAAACGCGAGTGCTCGGGTGCTGCCGCCGTCTCTCTTACAGGGTTCTACTGTGTGCGTTAGTTAATATTCCCGAGTCCTTAAAAATCTCTCACGACCCTCATCGGGTGACCCCCCACCACCTCCCCCCGCCCCCCCCCCCGTACGAGCGTAACTACTCTGAGATCACGACACACAGTTTGTCCCCCTTCCCAAAAAAGTGTCACATTGCAACATCATACGTGTGTGTGTACATATATATACAATTTCAACAAGTGATTTTAAAATTGCTTACTCGGAGAAGGCCGGGGGAGGTGGGGTGAGAGTTGTTCCATTCAATTAATAAAAAGGCAAACGCGCCACGCCTTCGTGGTCGGGAGACGGTCGCCAATGTGTGGCCGCTCGGCTCAGCCCGACGGCGATTCCCACGATACGATACACACCTTCACGATTAGACGATTATCGCAATATCAGTTCCACCGTCACACCCCACCCGCCCCCGCCCCCCCCCCAACAAACAAAATAATATATTTTTTGTATTTTTCATGATGCATTGTATCGCTTTGTTGTGCTATCAAACTCTTATTGGCACGTGGTTTGGAATCGTTGACTCAACGTTGGAACTGTTGGCCCTCCAACGTTCGGTCAACGTTGGCACGTGGTTTAGAACCATTGACTCAACGTTTGAACCGATGACACAACGTTGGCACGTGGTCAACGTTGGCACGTGGTTGGGTAATCGGTTCCAACGTTGAGTCAATGGTTCCAAACCATGTGCCAACGTTGACCCAACGTAAGCCCACAATATTTGCCCTCCCAACGTTCTACGTTTAACTGGGCAGTGTACCGTGGCCCCACCTGGTCTGTTATTGTGTTCACCGACGCACCCCTTGATTGTATTCGTGTCGTGTCTCCATTGTGTGTGTCTCTCTCTCACAAGGTTTGATGTCAACGTGGTTCGCGATGTTCAGCGCCCTGCGGTGAAATTTATACAACTGACGCCATAAAAAAGTATCGTTGTCATTACTTCCAGTACGAATGATTTCTTCAACGTTATTAAACTGCGGGTCCCTCAGCGTAAACCCACGTCACGGCTTAACATTGATTGCAACGCTGATAATGCACATGCTGTCAGTTAAAACTGAGATTTGGATTTTTTTACATTGTACTTATTTCAGCAGGAAGGGCTCAATGAAGCTGCTAGCTTCTATTTCATTGGCGTCCTGCGACGGTACAGATGTTGTACAGTACACATCTTAGTGACAACAATAATGGTGACATAAGCCAATAATTATTCAATGACCGATGAAAACGGTGGCAATATACGTGTAGTAATAGTAACGTTGGCAATGTATTAAAAAACGCAATTCGCAAAAGAACTTGTTGAATGGATAATAGACAATTATTTACAACTTTAAAAATCGATTTCTTTCTTTTAAATTCAACAAACATTTCATCATGAAGCAAGCTATTTAAGTGAGATCAAAATGAGCGGCGGTAGCATGCAACGTAACGATGTTTAGCAACTAACAAAAAGGACGGTGTGATTGAACGATGACTCGCCATTTACTTCCATTGGGACACAGCAATCGTCACCCCCCCCCCCCCCAATAACTATGAAAACTTAGCAGGATCCTCCTGAATAAAAATTAAGAATCAGCGAGGCTTTCCTGAGTAAAACATTTTAATGACCCTTTTTTATTGAAACCGCTTGACAGTATATCGTACGACGAGTCGTCGTACCGCCAATATCGCGGCGGCCCTAGTGGCAACTCTAGCGAGACATGTGCCCATGCATGTAAACAAATCCACACAGACACGCACCCACACACACCCTAACCCACGAGCACAGCTACCCACTACTCTACCGTATGTGTGTGTGTGTGTCACTGACCCCCTATAACATTGCGGTTGTACCCCTCCTCCAAGAAGCCCCAGGTGGGTCCTGTTAATTTCAGGGTTTGCAACAGACATAATTAAATGGCTGGTACCAGAGAACCGTGTCCCAGATTTGGGGAACGGGGGGGGGGGCTGCGTCCGGTCACACAAAACACCGAGCGAAAAATTGTTTCGCCCCAAAAGGGAGATTCTCGGTTCGATTTTTAAACGAATATTTTTTGGGGATGTGGGACGTTGCCGTGGTTTAATGGTGAGCGCACCGCACTTGTAGTCCAGGTCACCGGTTACATTCAATCTCCCGGGCACGGCAGTTGAATAAAGAGAGCGAGTTTCTTAAATCCCTCTTGCCTCCCTCTGTCCATCCAGTTGGTCTATAATTGGCAGGTCGCGTGTGGTAGTGCAAAGTGTGGGTACTCCCACCTCTTGCAAGACGTCTTATCACCATGGAAACGTAGGGCCAAATGCTCCATTACAGAGGGGCTCTCTACAGTGGCCTCTAGTGGAGGCCCCTTCCGCCAGCCCTGACATGGCCAAGAAATTTCAGGGCTGCACTTTTACTTTTTGTAGAAAAGCAAAGCCCTCGCCCACAAACACGAGGCCTGATCTTGAACATTGTTAACACCCTAACAACCAACCAATGACATCACAAACCCCGATGCCAGCACGCGCCTTTGTTTGAAGCAACAAAGTGAAACGGCTTAAAAGCCCTCACAGGGCCAACGTGAAAATGCGTCACCGCTGAGCGTTAAGGCCAAGGGGGGACTGAAACGGGGTTTTTTTTTTTAGAAAATGACGCCACATGGGGAGTGGGCGAAGAAAATCGATGCCTTCGGATCGGGAGGTCAGAGGTTGGTAAGGTCACAAGGTCGCAAGGCCTCCCCGGGACATCTGCCCAATTTGTCAAAATCACGAGGGCACTAATGGAGACAGGTGGCCAAGCTGCGTGGGGTTTGGCACGTGAATTAATCATCGCGAGGTTGGGCAATGGGGAACGGTCGCTGGTTGGGTGGGTGGGTTCGGGCGGGGAGACCGGGGTACGGTCAAAGCGGATAAGTGTCAAATACATAGCGTGTGACAGGCACCGTGGAGATGCGCGGTAGTTGCCGGGCAGCAGCAGGGAGGTGAAGGGCAACGTTTGTTGGACGGCGGCGCAGGGAAGGAGTGCCGGTGACCGTCCCTGCCTGGCGCACGTCCTGGGCAGGGCCGAGTTAATGCAGCGGCTTCAGCGGCAGCAGTCTGGGAGGGCCTCGGATTTTGAGACCCCCCACAAAATATGGGGTGCCACGGTGGCGAGATGTTAAATACCTCGCCTGGTATGCAGGAGGTCGTGGGTTCGAAACCGACCGTGACACCTATGGTGTCACGACCGCGGAGCAACTCCGCAAACGCCGCGATCCCCTCCCGGCCCCCGCACTAAACACACACACCCACGCACAGCGCACCCACATAGTGTCCTGACAGGGGGTTGCCTGACACATCGGGTTTTAATCCGAAAGGTCCCACGGTTTCCCGGTGCCAGGAGATTGGCCGACCCTCACAGGACAGGTTACATTGCTGTGCCCCTCAATTGGCTTAAGATTTGCATGGGCGCAGAAGGAAAAGGTTCACTAGGCCAACCGCAATGAGTTACTCGCGACACTTGGAGAGGCGGAGGGTGGAATATTAGGCCAGAAGGGCAAACCAGTGGGTTAGAATTAATGAGCACATCTGCCAGAGGCACCACGGCAAGGCTACGGTGGAGGAACAAGCGTCGCCGCATTGTCGACACTGACAGTGGTACTGATGGTGATAGTGGTGGTGATGGTGGTAGTGGGCGAGTGGCTGAGTGAGCGAGCGAGTGGCTCAGTGAGTGTGTGTTGCCACGACCGCGAAGTTGTGCCAGCCAGTGAGCGATGTCGTTCAGAGAGGGCGCTGGCGCGGGGCGGCCGGTCACCCCATCGGCGGGGGCCCCGCGAGGGGCGGCCGACGAGGAGGAGGGGGGAGTGGAGGGGGTGGACGGGGCGCCTCGCCCGCTCGCGGGGGAGCGGGGAGGCAGACGTCGCCCCCCACACACCTGTATATGTGGAGTTTGCATGTTTTCCCCCGTGGTTGCGTGTATTCTTCTCCAGGTCCTCCGGTTTTCCCCTCCACATTTAGAAACATGCGGCCAGAGTATTTGGCTGCGGTAAATTTCCACGTGACAAGCCATTTCGTTGAGCGAACATTTTGTGATAACCAGGTCGCTTCTGAAAAAGAGCTATATAGTTCAGTGAGCCTTACCTGGTAAAATAAAAGGTTTAGGTTTAGTTTTATATACAGCTGTAGCACCGCGATAAATACGATGTGAAATTTGGTTATCAAAGCCAAATCATCGATGTGTGCATTACTGATCAGTTATACGTTAAAATAAAAAATAGTTTTGTTCGTTTCAACCGTGAGTTAGCTTCGCAATTTCTGCATCGCGTTTTTAAAAATAGATCCAGGTAGAATAAACAGGGTGGACAACAATGGAAGTGTTTGGCATCATTGGGCGTGGCTGTTAGTAAATCCGGAAATTAATAGAATAGACAAAGGGGGGTGGGGGGTGGGGGGTGGGGGGTGGGGGGTGGGGGGTGGGGGGTGGGGGGTGGGGGGTGGGTGGGTGGGGCAGGCAAAACTATACCAGTCCTCGGCCCCCCCTTAGACTTAATCCGGCCCTAGTCCTGGGAACATGATGCAGCATCGCGCATGCTGGTTACCCTGGTAACAGCGGAAACGTAAGGTCACATGTACCTCTTTTCCAATGGCACATCCAAGCCGCACCGGTACAGGGCCCGCACAGTACGCACGGGTGATGCTTCGCCCACTGCTTGCGGAGCCGAGCCAGAGTCGAACTGTGAAACTCTGGCCTCACAAGACGGCGTCTGCCAGAGCAATGCCCATTCGCTGACCGGTGCCGACTTCTCCTTGTGCCTCAAGGGACAGCAGCCACCAGGGGGTGGGGGTGGGGGGGGGGAGATTCCCCACTTGTTGTAGACCACCTTGAGATCTAACTGCTTGGAAAACGCGGTATGAATGCGAAGTGACGACGATGGCATCTGAATCTTTTCTAGAATCCCATCTAAGTGGATTCCCTTCCACAGGCAGTGACGTGAGCAAGCAATTGCAGGGTTCTACCACTACCTTTTACATGGAACTGCTTTCTTTTAAATGCTCTTTGCGTTTAGTTTGTGGTCCTTCCCCACACCTCCGATTAGCACGGTTGGCTACGTATGGTGCGAAAGAAGTTCAACATACGGTACATACATGGAGCAGCTGAATGTACGCATCTGATGAGCCTTAGCACGGGTTCTCACTGGACGCGGAGGGTGGCCCGGCTAATATTAATTAACGAGGGTTTTACATTTTGCTGTTAAGTGGCTATCGTGGTGAATTCCTAACACAGACCCGACTGCCGCTGCTCTCTCGCGCCACGTAATCATTAAGACCTGTGCACACCAAACGACACCACACGACGATCTCGGCAAAACACCTCGACGAGGAAACACGATCACAGACTTGTAAAGAGATGACCGACGCCGTACGGAATTCCGACGGCGTGTCGCCAACGCGGCGGCCGCCATCGCGCAAGTCCAGGACGCGTCGCGGCCCGATGGGGGCCGACTGGTCGAGACTGACGACGGAGTGGCGGCCAAAGGAAGAGGGGAACGTGCACCGAGAGGACGTCCACCGCAGAGGAGGAGCGGCGGCGGCGAATTTCGTCTTGCGCGCGGGAGCCGTATGGGCTGTTGCGTCGCAAGCCCGAGAGATGCAACGACGGCTTGGTGGGGGGAGACGTTTATCCAGCATTGGATGGAACATGGTCTGATGAGGACGACGATGATGATCCATCTCGGGAGGTGGGGAAGCCGTGTGGCTGACGTCTCGCGATACCTCGACCGCACGGCTCACAAGTCCACGCGTCGCTCCCAGCACCGTCGCCGAGGCTGCAGGCCCCCGCCATTTGCTCCGTCTCTCTCTCTCGACGAGCGCCGGCGAGCGCTCGACATCTCCAGGCACCAACTCTTCTGCCCGTCATGTCCAACCGAGTTTGCCGCCTGTGCCGGTTTGCCTCGGGCGTCCTCTCGTCGCAGTGGCCGTCCCCGGGAAATCTGTCGGTCTTCCCGATGCATTAAAGCTCCCCGCTTTGTGTCAGCTGTGCAATAATAGCAACAGCAGCGATGTCGACACACCGCTCGAGACAACGCATTTTTCCCACGTAGTCCTCCCACTCTTCGGGAATCGTGAGATGTTATCCTTCTGGCAAAGAGTCTTGGTTCGTGTCTCAGAGGTGGCGACCATACGGCCGACGGGCTGGTGGCGAGCTCTGACGTCCGCAGCTCGCACGCGCGCGAGCTGCGTGCGTGCGAGCGGGTCTCACTCGGCTGAGCGTGTTGGGTGGCGAGCCCCGCGGAGCAGGTCACATGTACATGGGCTGCAGCTGTAGACTCGATGGCTTCTGCGGGGCTTGGTAGGACGTCGGGTACGAGTCGAACCCTCCGATGAAGTCGACTGCACACGGCGAGAAGAGGTTAGCGCTCTCGTCGAAGTGTGTCTGAGCATGATGATGTTGTCGTCATCATCATCATCAGTGTCAACACCGCCAACATCAGCATATTTATGAATTTTGTCATCATTACTTTCATCATCATCATCGGTATCGTATGAGTAAGTTGTTGCTATTCATACATCCAACATCATCATTATCACCATCACCACCACCATCATAATTTTTGTTATTGTCATCATCCACAACACCATCACCCAAACCGTGACGTTTATCGTCACCACCAACACCACCATCATCATCACAGCGAGTACATTTTCTGCAGCCCAAACGTCTGAAAAATTAAATAAAGCTGTTGCTGCAACACATTCGTTAATAAAACTCTGGCCCTTAAAGGAAGAAAAAATATCTAAACTCGGTGACATTTCGCAGCCTAAAAGGGGCAGAGCTAAATCATTAAAATATAATCAGAAATGTCCTCTTATACGAGGTAAAAACAACAGAGAGCAGCAAACTTCGAGCTGCATCTTTGAAGGCACGAACCTGCACCACCGTCTTTAGATTCCGCGTCGTTTACAGCGTGAATATCCCTGACTGTGGGCCCGATCAAAACGAGGTCTTCCTTGCGTTAGAGACTGGGACCGACTCAGTAGCTAAGCTGCTGATTCCCCAGCACGAGATACCACAGCTTCAAGGAGCCAAGCACACCACAAAGAAAAAGATCCCCCGTATAGTCCTAACAGACTTTTGGACCAAATGCTGTGAGCGAGCACCTATGAAGACCAGCACGGCACACGAGGGGATGGGTGGCCAGCACCACCCAGGCCGCCTTTTTCTCCCCAGTGACGATGTTTACACACCATACCAGGTACTCATTTGAGGCTGAGTCGATGTAGGGGAGGCCCAGGACCAGTTCGGATAATCGTCACTGGTGTGAACCGTGAGCGGGAATCGAACCCGGGCGCCGGCCCGCTGCACTACGACTCCCCACACACATACACACGCTCATACACATACATGCATAACTGCACTCTTACACACAAATACAAACACAAAGAAACCACCGCTGCGGAAACACAGCGACGCACGAATCGTCGAACACAACAACACCGGTCCCTAATCGCACAAGCGTCCGGCGAGCCACGAGCCATGGGGGTCGCAGGGGGTCAACTCACAGCTGTCCTCCTCCTCGGTGAAGGCGTTGATGAGATAGCAGGCGTAGACGAAGCCCATCAGCTGCAATGACAAAGCACAGCGGTGATCCCCCACGCGGCCTTCGTGGATGCAAACGCAATCCTCCACGCTCATCGTCCCACTATGCGTCATCGTCACAGCGTGAATTTAATTTGCCCGCGGGCCAGGTTGTTAATGAGGTCTCGTCCGCTAAAGAAATTTTGGCTACGAATTTGATTGTCGGCCACGGTCAATCCACTGCTGGATGAAGGCCTCCGAAAATGTGCTGCCGCCACCACCTCACAGTTCCGGCGATGCACGAATTCACCTATCCAGCCTCGCGCCTGCATTTCCCAGCTTGTGTGTTTTCTGACTCGGCGAACCAGGGGCACAGGAGCCGGGCCACGGAGTGGCGTCTGCAGTCTCTGGGCGAACTCTCCACTCGTGCGGAACCGCGCTGCGCGGCCCAGGCCGCTTCATTCCGATCGGGGCGCCACGGTATGCATGTTGAACTTCTTTCGCGCCGTACGTAGCCAACCGTGGTAATCGGAGGGTGTGTTAAATGGGTTGTCACGGCGATGGGTTCTTGCGCACCCGCAGAGCGAACGTGGTAAGGGGCCTGACGCTCGCCGCGGCCGGGGCCCCTGAGAGTTCCGCTCGGACGCCCCGAACTAGACGAACGAACGGCGCCCTGTAGGCTTGTGCCTCGTTACGTCTCCCATCCCAACCACGTGGTTCTCGTGCGATGACGAGCACGAGCCACGAGCGGCTTCCGAGCGGCGCTGGTGACATGGTCGAGCGATAGCGCCTTAGCCAGCTCCGCCTGTTGCAGA
Organism: Petromyzon marinus; assembly: GCF_048934315.1. Classification (NCBI taxonomy): domain Eukaryota; kingdom Metazoa; phylum Chordata; class Hyperoartia; order Petromyzontiformes; family Petromyzontidae; genus Petromyzon; species Petromyzon marinus. Next base: position 4,391,273 of record NC_133693.1, read on the forward strand.
GGTTCGAGATTCAAAGGCCTGCGGGCCACCGTGGTTAATACTGCGGATGCATTAAGAGTTCATACTACACTCCGTGTGCTTCACGGCGGATATTAAAGAGCACACAGTGTTGTTATTCGAAAGACAGCAGGCCATGCATCAATATTGCCATAATTATAAGAATTACTGGAGTAAATTTTTGCCAGATTGGAAAAATTTTACTCAATTGGGAAAAACACATCGCAACGTCGCAACGCCCGGTACCATGGGGCATATGCGCCGGCTTGCTTTCCCCAAGTGGTGGCGGTGTTTGAAACGTGGCATCGACAGCCCCCTGTGACACGCTTGCTGTTCCTGGATCGATTCTGAACGCCACGTTCTGGAGTCGAACCTCCAGAACGTGCCAGGCTGTAAAGGTGGCACATGCCGTTCCATCGCGCGCCCCCACAAAGCGAGAGGCCGACCCCCCCCCCCTTCATTTCTGAAGGTTTTTTTTGGCCAAATCTCTCCGGCATTATCGATTTCATTTTATCTTAAATCTGAGAGACTGAATGTTTTCACAGGTCTTTCCCAATTTTATTGCTTTTGATATGCTCTTATCTGATCGTGCTCTCACGCTCTTTCATGTTAAATTGTTTTTTTACGGTAATTAATTCCAGTGGCCTTAAAATCATCCCATCTTTTCGCTTACGAACCACCGGTTCCGTAGCCGAGCGTAGCTGCAAAACGTGATTTTGGCAACCCACTCGTTGAGACTTGTGTTACGAGTTGCGCATTAGATACCGATGATTCTGCTGCTAATTATGAAGATCATTGCTGATTAAGAGACATTACACTTGGCACGTGCACGTAAATTAGCATGTACAAGAACATTCTCCTGGAGAAATGTACATAAAAATGAATGAATAACGGTTGAATATATTTTTTTTAAAGAAGAATAAAAAATGTAACATAAATAACAATCCACGCCTGGTCTCGACCCCCTAGTTGCGTGGACCTCACAAAGGGGGGGCAGGGTGGGGGGGGGGGCGGAGGGGGGGCGGCAGCGAGGTTCCATTGCTCCGTCCACGACGGACAAGTCAATCAATTTCAATTAGGGCTCTGGGAACGATAAGTATTTGCTCAATTAATTGCCGGGAAGCGGCGCAGCGTAGAACGGCCAATCGTTTATGGTAAGTGGTCACGGTGCGGCGCGGGTCGCCCATCCGCCGGAGGACCGTGACGTTGCCGTGTCAACTGGAGTGTTCAAAAAGAGAAACGCCACCATATCCGAACAGACAGACGGGCGGGCCATCGCGGTGGCAAGCGTGATGGCTTTGACGGTACGGTGCGAAAGAAGTTCAACATACGCGCATACATGCATACATACAAGCGTACACACGCACAGCAGCATTCCGCTCCCCTTTTCTGCCGAACAACCAAGCCGCCGTGCCGGGGGGGGGGGGGGGGGCGGGCCCGCACCGACCGAGCCAGCGCCAGGACGCGGCTCAGGTCGGTTGTTTTGTTTGCCACCCATCGCAGAAGCCGAGCCGTGCCGCTGACGTCACGCGCAAAAGGAATGTTGCTGACACGCGCCGACTGACGTCACGCGCGATGTACGGGGCGAGTCGCGCGTACTTTTAATTTCACCCCCCCCCCCCCGTCTCTGGTCCTTGCTAGGCTCGGAGGCAGATTTGGATGGATATACGAATGCACCGCACGTAGTCGACCCTGCTAACCGGAGGTGCGGGATGTTGTCTTGTCAGGCCAGAGTACTATGGTTTGGTTGTGGCTCGGCTCAGCAAAGAGTGGGGGAAAAGGACCCCGTGTCGTGAAGTCCCACACGCTGGCTCGCCCCGAATGTGCGAGTGGAATAGGGGTAGAAAACAGAGTTGTGGAACTTTTTCCTTTCCAAGGGACCTCGTGTCTCTCCGCGAGTCTATGGGTTTCCGTGCGAGGTCAATAGGTTTCCGTGCGAGGTCAATGGGTTTCCATTTGAGTCTATGCCTTTCCATACGAGTCTATAGGTTTCTGTGCAGGTCTATGAGTTTCCATGCAAGTCTATGGGTTTTCCGTGCGAGTCTATGTTTTTTTTCGGGTCTATAGGTTTCCGCGCACGTCTATGGATTTTCTCTGCGAGCCTACGGCTCTCCCCTGGGGGGCTAGCTGCAGCGACCGTATTTTGACGGCACATCCCACCAATTCTCCCTTCAGCCGCGCTCGCCTGGACTGGTCTCCCCATGCCGCTAATTCAGCAGCCACAGCAGATTCAATTTCCCACACGCGGTGTCAAGCACTCCGGGGGGGTTGGGGGGGGCGGGAGAGGGGGGGGAGAGGGGGGCACGCTTCAAGGGATGGGGGGCGGAATATCTATTTATATAAATAATCCGAACCCCCCCCCCCCCTCGCGTCAATACAGCGTCGAGAGCCAGGCTGACCATTTTGGCTGCGACCTTCGGCGAAATTAAGGTCTCCCCGGGAGTGTTTATTGCGAGGCGGGAGACAGCTGGGAGTGATGGAGGCTTCCGAGAGGCAGAGGAATGTGAGAACCGTGCGAGCTCGGGTGAGGGCGAGAGAGCGAGAGAGAGGAGGAAAAGAGGGAGATTATGAAAATCGGATTTGGAGTCTAAACGTGGCCACGCACGTTTCTGATGGAACAGTGTTGCGTATTGTCTCGGAACGCGGTGGGGTGGATTGTGGTCGATAACGTCGGCGCCGTAAGAATTCGCGCATTTAAACATTTAAGAACGGCGAAATTCCTCGTTGTACTGCACTCCTATGCTGCCGTGTCAAGTCTGCCAATCCCGCCCAAACTACCCCCCCCCCCGAGCCAAGCGTCGTGCGCTACGCTCGGCGCAGCTATTCGTGACGACGAAACTCTCCGTGAGGAGAGACGGCCGTCCTTCAGACATTAAGCCGCAGGTGCGGCGAATGTGAGGAGAGAGAGAGAGGGAGATGGCCGCTCACGCGTCGGTCCGCACGACCACATCAACAACGACAATGACGAGGACGCACGTCATCGTCACACGCGTGCTTGGTACGCGCGCGTGCGTCCATCACGCGTCCATCACGCGCGTGCTTGGTACGTGCGCGTGGATCCGTCGCGCGTCTCCGCCACGCGTGCGCTTATCGCGTGCGGGTGCGTCCGTCGCGTCGTCTCTGTCGCGCCTGCGCCAGGCACGCGTGGCGTGCGCGCTGGGTCCCTCACGGCGAGGACGATGTGCAGGCCGGCGTGCGCCACCTCCAGGTACTGGTACTCGAGCAGGCAGCCCGGCACCGAGATGTAGGCGAGGCCGCGGCTCTCCCGGCCGGGGGGCGGCTCCACGGGCGTCACGCGGCACCCGGGGCCGTTCTCGCGCCACCACGAGCGGTGGATCGACGCGTGGAGCGTCAGCACGTCGCTGTCCTGCGCACCGCACGCACCGCCGCACACGGGTGAGTAGCAAGCGCTCCCGACGACGCGCGTTCCGTTCCTCAAGAACACCGCGTTGCGGAACAATCGGGTCGTGGCAAATGACGTATAATATGGGGGGGGCAGCACAGTCCGTGACAGCGTGTGAGACGCGTATGCAGGCCCGGACAAAGACCGAGGCACGTGGGTAGCATCGAGAAGCATCCGGCAGCATTCCCGACCTTGTGCCATCCTGCACCGAGGCAGCCGTCATGGCCGCTCATCCCCTACCCGCGCGACGTAGTTCTGGTTCGCTTAATCGCACTGGGTCGAGTTCGCGTTGTGAAAACAGACGGTGTTCGGGGTGCGCCCTACGATTTGAACACCGCGCTCGCACGAGCACACGGTAAAGTTGGTCGAGGGCCATTGGGGCGGGCGGGAAAAGATGCCGCGCCGACTGCTGTTTGGACCGGAGGTCGCGATAATGTATCGTCTGTGGTGACGCTGTGATATCTGCTTCCCCCCGAGTCCGTTCTGTGCAAACGCGAACGCTTGTGCTGCTTTGAGAACATCCGAACTGATTCTCGGTCTCAGTAATATCGGGTGATAAAGATCTTTTAAGAATTGCTTTTTAAAAGGTTGTAGGTGCTGTTTGCAAGCACCTGTTAAGGTTGGAATAGCGCACGAGGTGGTGGTGTGGCTAGGGCCATTCCCGGCCGCCTTTGTCTCCCGAATGACGATGTTTATACACCACACGAGGTACTCCGTTGATACTGAGTCGACCGAGGCGAAGCCCAGGACTGTTTCAGGTAATCGTCACCTGTGTTAGTCGTGAGACGCGGGTCGCTGAGTTTGTCGAGCTAACCGCTGTTCTACTGCTCCCCACTACAAACAAAGACGAAGACACACCCACACACGTAGAGACAAAGACAAGCAAACACACCCCTACACATCACACACGCCTGACAGCCCACAGCACCTATTGTTAAATACAGAAAAATGGTTCAATACTGGAAGCCCAAAGCATTGATGGTTAAATACCGGAAGCTCACAGCACCGATGGTTAAATATTGGAAGCTCATAGTACCGATGGTTAAATACTGGAAGCCCACAGTACCGATGGTTAAATACTTGAAGCTCACAGTACCGATGGTTAAATACCGGAAGCTCACAGCACCGATGGTTAAATACTGGAGGACGGGAAGACAAAACCTGGCACGCCCTTGGCACACGAGATGGCGTGAGCATCAGTCAAAGGCCACGCCGCCACCACCACCGCCGCTGTCGCCGTCCCAAGGCCCCGTGGATTCCCGGGGAGTTCCTCTCCCGCTCCCCCGTGCCACCGTCGGCTGGCAAGGGCGGCGACACGCCCCGGGGTTCAATCGCCATGCGCCCGTGCGGAACGGCACCGACAGAGCGGCGCAGGTGGCCAGCGCCGATCGGCAAGCGGCGGCCGTCACCAGCAGGCGCACGGTGGCACCCCATGCCATCTGACTCCCCCTCTCCTCCATTGAACCCCTATCTCCTTCTCTACAGGTGATCCCCACTGACCAACCCCTGCCCGCAATCCCCTCTAGCTCCCCCGCCCGCCCACCCCCTTCAGCCCCCCCCCGCCCTCCCCTTCACACAATCTCCTCTGAAATGACTTCTCCGTTCCTTCGTCTACTCAAGGGTCGCCACGCGGTGAACATCCCAAGCGCTGCCGGCGAACGATCCGAGCGGGCGGTGGCGTTTCTCTGTGGGTCCGTGGTTTGAGGTCGGTGACCACGGCCATGCTGTGGGTAAATTTAAATTGTCCACTGCCACACGAGGATAGCTGCCTCCACCATACAATGTTCTGACACGGTTCAATAGAGACCTTTGTTCCGACAAAACTGCCTCCCGCAATCTGTATATATGTTGAACTTCTTTCGCACCGTATGTAGTCAACAGTGCTTCTGAAACTCTCTCTACTTGTGACCCCCCCCCCCCCCCCCCACTGAAGCCACCTGTTCAATGAACCCCCTCCCTGCAGGAGACCTCCTCTGAAGCCTCCTCGAAAGGTAACCCCCCACCCCTCGCCCCCCCCCCCCCCACTGATCCCCCACTCCACTGAACCCCTTGGACAGGTGACTACCCAGAGACCCCTGAATAGGGCGGTGGCGGTGGCCCAGCGGCAGCGCCGTTCGCCCTTCGTTGCAGAGGTCCACGGTTCCAAGCTAGCGGCCGCCCCGATTATTACTTTGGGTGTAATTACCACAATTATTACGACACACCGTCCGCTTCACCGTGGACGTTAAAGACCCCCTGAAGTGATTCCCAAGATCAGGCCATCGTGTGCCGGCGTCAGGGTCCAACTTTTCCAAATTCAACATTGCACCGCGCGTGACTCAACTGGGCTTACACACGCAGCAGCGGTCAGATCAGCGCCTCCCCTGCTGGCAGGGTTTTCACATGGCCACACAAAATCAAATAAACGTTTCCCTTAATGATGAGAAACCTCGCGTCCGAACATTGACCGCACAACCGGGCCACGCTGAAGATGTGCCGAGCCATCCCAGCACAGCTCAAGAACTGCCAGAATCGCAACCCCTCCAACCCCCCACCGACCCCCCCGCCACCCAACTGGACCCTAACCACCGTCTTTTCGTTTGACCCGCACCGAATCCACTCTCTCCCCAGCGAACCCCCCCGACCGGCTGACCCCCTGCGACCTCCGCCCCCCCCCCCTCCTCCCCCCGTTCATTCTTACTCCCTTCCATGAGGGGCCAGGGCCCGGCTCGTGCCCGCCGGCGACAGGAAATTGCGCAGCTGTGACCTTTTACGCCGCGGGTTTATCTCGCCGTGGCCGCCGCTGTAGACGCGGCCGTAGCCGGCGCGATCGCGCGATCTTGCTTAATAAAAAAAAAAACGCACGCCGCACGAGCCGCCGCGGCCGAGAAGACGTGGCGGCGTTCGGAAGGCGTCTGCGTTAAACATCTTTTAGCACTATCGGGGGAAACGCGCCCAAGCGGAGCGGAGAGAGCGGGCGGGCGGGCGAGCGGTGGCAACCACGGCGCACTGCCACCGATCGTGCGGCAATAAAACAATTTTTGTGTCGTTGTTATCAATAAAAAAATAATAATTTACACCATTCCCGCCAATAACGCTGTACGGTCTTTAAAAAAAATATATACGAGGTGACGTGTCGGGCAATGGTCGTTCTTTATGTGCGAGGAAGAAGGGCCTTTGCGTGAAACGTCGCCTATGACACTAGAAGCCCTGTTAATGAGCAATCGCTGAACGACGGGGCCTCCAAAGATCGCAATGTATTCGCTTACCCACAATTCCTCTGTTAATGACGGGCTGTTGTCGGGACAGAAAATAATTCATTAATGCATTGATTAACCAGAGTTTTTTTTTTATAATGTGTTTATAATGTTGTTAGTATCTTCATGTATTAATATGTATTGTTTGAAGATTATAAAATGAGTATTTTGGGTGAATAAGGTTTACTTTCGATGCTATCAGAACAAATTAAGCCTTTAATGTGTATTTCCTATACTCGCTTAATGACAAAATCACTTAACGACCGGTTTTGTGGAACCAATTACCCTCGTTAAGAAGGGTTCTACTGCATATATTTATCTTCAACACTCGATTTTCGGCGGATTTTTTTTTCGAACTGAACCGAATCATCGGGAAAACATTCCTACTGCATACCTCGTTACATGTTAGAGGAGAGAGCCCACAGAGCAGAATAAAAAAAAATCACGACTATACACGTCGTGTTATGATAATACCACCTGTCATAATCATTCATAGTACTAATCATAATTATCAGACGCGAAAAATGGCAGACAAAGGCTCGTCTCGGAGAGACTCCCTTCACAACAGCGCAGCGGAGTCGACACCGCGGGAAGATGATGGACAACGCGATGAGATGACGATGGTGATGAAGACGGTTTCGCGAGGGCCGTAATTCCGCCGTCAACAATCGGAGGGGTGAAGGCTCCCGTCATCCAGCGAGGAGACAAAACAAAAAACGCTTCCCCCCCCCCCCTTCCCACGGGAGAGCGAGCGAGCGAGCGAGCACGCGGCCGCAAATCAATACCGTGCGTCGCTCCGAGCAGATCCGTTTTCCCCATCGCCGCTGCCGTCTAACGACGAAAAAGAGCAAACGGCGAGACCAGCAGTAGCCGCTGCTTGCCACGGGCACCGCCACACGCAACCCCTCCTGTTGGCTAATGAATGCCCCAGGTGACACTTGCAAATGAAACTATCCTGGCCTCTCAACATCTGTCACCTGGTTAAACAGGATAAATAAAACACCTTTTCGGTAAACGGTGAGTAACTTCGCCATTGACATTAAAACCTTCTGATTCGTTTGACCCTCCCGTCCGTCTTTTTCCAACTGTAGAACTGAGCCACGCCGGGGGGGGGGGGGGGGGGGTGTGCCGAGCCAGCCGGGCACGTGGCTCGGGAAGCCCCCAGGAGCGATTTCCCCCCCTGCAGGAGCCGCCGGAGCCATGCCGCCGGTGTCACGCGCAACGAACGTTGCCGAGACGCCCGCGAGCGACGCGGCAATCGTGGCGGTGGAGCCGCCGGACGCCACCGAACCAGATTCAGGTCGCCGAGCGAGGCCGACGTATCTCACAGCTTGGCTTTCGGCTTGACATAACACATAGCCGGCGGAGCGCTACCTGTTCGTTCCGTGTGGGACCCCGCACTGGCACGTCTCGGATGTGACAATGGAAAAGGGGTATCGGTTCGCGTTGCGAGGTCGATGCGTCATAGGGTGCCACGGTGGCGAGATGTTAATTGCATCACCTGGTAAACAGGAGGTCTTTGGTTCGATCCTGATCCTGACGCCTGTTGCATATTCGGAGTTTGTGTGTCTCTCTCCCCCGTGGTGGCGTGAATTTTTATCCAGGTCCTAACGGTTTTTCCCTCCACACTTAGAATCAACGTCACACGCTTGGAGTATTTAGCTGCTATAAATATCCATGCAATAAGCCATTTCGTTGAGCGATTATTTGTGGCCAGGTCGCTATATAGCTTAGTGGGCCTTACCCGGTAAAATAAAAATAAAAAGTTTAGTTTTCGATTCTGTCTCGGATTGGCAAACAGCACCGGAAAACCGTACGATGAGGGCCTCCCACGCTGGCTCAGCTCGGATGTGCCAGTGGAAAAAACAGGTAGCAGTGTCCGATACCTCATGGGTATCGACCGAACACAACTCCTGGCTCGACGTCGCCTCTTCATGGCTCTCACATTCCGCAAATAACACACGGACGCACGGAGCCACCCCCAACCCATCTCCTGGTGTGTGAGAAATCTACTAACCCCCCCCCCCCGCCACCTAAGCCACCAGCAGCAGCACCAGGGGTGTGCCAGCATCTTAGGAAATTTAACAAACAACCGTTGTGTCCAGATTAAGTGAAGCCGGCTTCGGTGACACAAAGGCACTGGGCACGCGAGGGTTATAACAAATGCAAAATCGCAGCCAGAAATAAATAAAACGAATGGAAAATTTCCGTCAGGGGTTTGGGACTTTGGCCGGAGCAGGGGCGGCGAGGATTTTTTGTCCCCCGCCTGCCTTTTGTTGTGCGTCCAGACACCCGAGGCCGAGGCAGCTCCCGGAACAAAGGTCGTCGTCTTTGTGGGAGGAGTTTTTCCCCCTTCGTATGGGTTTTGGGTTTTTTTTTACCTTCCGATCCTACTTTTTGTTCCATCCGCCAACCATGCCATGCACTCGCAGTAAATGCCAAAACATGGCAATTATTAATCGCGAATGTCAGGGCCACGGCCGCGATCGCAACGAGAAATAAAAGCAAGCCCGCGCTCGACTTTTCACCGCCAGCAATGTCAAGACGGACATTCGTGTGCTTGCCGGAGTCGCACACTTGGGGTCACCCCCTACATCCCCACCCTCCCCCCAACACCCCCTACTCAACGTTGCCCTGGGATTCGTTGGTGCTGCCCTCGCTGCCCCAGCTATCCCTGGGGCTCGTCATCATCGTCGTCGTCATCATCGTCGTCTTCATCGTCGTCGTCTTCATCGTCGTCGTCGTCATCATCGTCGTCGTCGTCATCATCGTCGTCGTCATCATCGTCGTCGTCATCATCGTCGTCATCATCGGTATCATCATCGTCATCATCATCGTCGTCAACGTCATCCTCATCATCGTCGTCATCATCAGAGTCATCATCGTAGTCATCATCGTCGTCGTCATCATCGTCGTTGCCGTTCCTTCTGGGTTGCTTTCTCGTGAACCGTGCTGTGGCGGCGCTCTCTCTCCGCGTTTCCCTGTCCAGACCAACGATCACCCCACCACCGCCCCTCCACCACCTCCCCCTCCCACCCATAGGCCATTCTTTGCTTTCATTTTTGTAAGGTATCTTGAGATGTGATTGCCTTCAGGAAAACGTGGATTGATGCATCGCAGGACGCATGAGTCACGGCGACAGCTTGGGGACGCCTACATCCAGCGGTCGATTGATCCTGCCTCATGATCGTGTTGGTGATGATAAGAGGTGGTAAAGGTGCAACCCGACAATTTCCTCCACACGCCACTGCTGGTGGAAGGGGACTCCACGAGAGGGAGCTGAACAGAGCCCCTCTATAGGGTGCTTGGTCTTCCACTGTGGCCACTCCACCCTGGAAGAGATCGCATTCAGACGTTACATCCGCTGGCGGAGTTGCCGTCGCTGTCGAATGCCCGCGCGTCGCTAAGAATGTGCCGCTGCTCGGTCACAACCGAGGCATGGGGTTCTACCGGCCAAGCGAAGCGACGAGTAGAGAGCCACGCGGGCACGCGACCCGACGGGAAGAACGCGGCGCGGCATGCGCAGCACACGGCCTCCGGTCGACGTCCTTCAACAACGCCCTCCCACGCTGCACAAACGAGCGGGAACAACGCACGGATGGACGGCAACAATGGGGAGTGGGTGAGGGGGCGGGGTGCAGTTGGGGGGGGTAGGCTCCCTGGGCGGGTGAGAACAAGGGCCCCAGCCCACGGCCCGGCTCCCTCGGGGTGCAGGGGCCCTGGAGTCGTCAACTTCGGGCGAAAGTCGCCGAACGAACCTCGACAAAGTCACCGGATGCCACACGAGGTAGATAGAACCATTATGGGGGGGGAGGGGGGGTTTGTTCACTCGAAACTGTACCAGACGATTGACCAAGGGCTCACACGTAGTAAACCCATACGCGATCCTGAATACATCATTCCGGTGGATCGCACCCCAAAATCTGCGTAATATTCTCGTCCCCAAAAAGTCGCGAAGATTTGTCGCTGCTACCGGTGAACGCGGATTGTCGGGCCAATGTTTAGGTGCAATGGTTGCGAGCTGACACATGCCCAACGTCGGTCTAACGTTGGCATGTTTGCTGGGTAGTCGGCGGATAATCCTCGCGACAAAATCGCTCAGGTGGCACCCGATGCCCGACGAGCCGACCGAAATGCAGCACACCTCCGACATTGCCAGAGAAAGTAATTCGTGCCCCGCGACTCCGTCGGCCGCGGCGAGCCGGGCCCCTCTCATCGCGAAGCTAAGGGCAATTAATTCGAGCCCCCTTTGAAACGAGAGCGGATGCAATAACGGGAGGCGCCCGCCACCAGCCGCCAACGCCGCGTGCCAGGCGATGGCAATTTCAGATGTGTCCCGACATTTTCTGGCGACGCTTTTGACTTTGCGCGATCAGAGGGAAAAGTGAGGGGGGAGTTGAGGGGGGAGGGAACCGGGGGGGGGGGGGGTGGATGGTGGCAGTGGCGGCGGTGCTAAAAGCACGCATGCGGCTCGGAGGCAATTACTCGCACTGCGGATATACACACAGGTTTAACCCGGGGGCCTCGCGCACCCTAAAGGCTACAATTTGCATATTTAATACAGAGCCTGTAAAAGTGAGATTGCTCTCCAATTAGGGCTCGAAAGGCCAGCGCTGATTTATAACGAACCGGGGATTTCCGCTCCCCTCCGGCGGACCGCCGGCGTCGTGCGGTCCCCGGTACCGCGGTTCTAAGCGACACGTCGTAGCGGCGCGTGACGTCCGCGGCGTTTTGCTGAACCATCGTCTTCATCGTCGTCATTATCGTCGCATGTCTCACTTTACCTACATATCTCATTTTTCCGGCCGAAAAATATTTAATTTTTGCAAAATAGCAAACTCGGTCATTAAAGTTGTAATTAAGTAGCTATCAACCATTGCGATACTTCCATGTGCTCTCCACAAAATGCTATTCGGAGTAAATTGGCAGCGTGGCCATTATATGGCGTCATAAATTCTGCAGTCCGTTGGATCGTTTATTGATTTTGTGCAGCGGATGGCGTGCGTTTTCGCAAGCATCACACACTGCATTGCCGCTAATATGCGTTAACATGCTCGTGGCGGGTGTGCGATGAACGTTCAACAACTTCACAGTGAACTTTTTTCGTGCTCGAATTACCAGAGGCAAATCATTAATCTATCGTGCGAGTGTAGTCGTCCTTGCTACGATTGGTTTGTGCTGCATTTCGATTGGATTTTATCTGTACGAGTGCAGTTTTCATTTTGTTTGTGCGCAGCGCTTTGAGATATTTCGAAATGAGAGGCGCTTCGTGAAATAAACAGCAATATTGTTACTATGACGAAACCAAAATATTACATTTCATACGTAGCCTTTCATAATTGTTTATCTTTTGGGTCAGGTCATCGTGTAAAAATATGCGTCGTAAACCCCACCCCCCTCCACCCGACACAGCCAATTAATCAATTAGTCACGTGACGAACTGACGTGTCAAATGTATCACGGCTACAGCAGCACCACCGGAGCGAGGGAATTGGCGCGTCCCACCTTGGACAGCCCGCCGACCTCCAGGTAGAAGCAGATGAGGAAGATGTTCCACGTGAGCCACAGGACTGTCCACACGGCGTACTGCACGGGGGTGGCCGGGGGAGGGGGAGGGAGGGGGGAGTTTGTCAGTGGGCAGGGTTGCAGTGGACGGCACTTGCAGGGACACAACGCGTGGCAGGCACGAGGAGACAAAGGGCAGCAGAGAGATGCGAGGAGAAGACATGAGGAGGGGGTGGGGGGAGACGTGAGGATATAGACGGAGCCCGGGGATGCGCTGGGAGGAAGCATGCAGCGGCACAGGTAGGCAAGGGGAGACACGAGGATATACGTGGGTGGCATAAGGTGGCACGGGGGAAGCACAGAGACACACCGGGGGTGGGGGGGTGAGGACACGGAGACACACGGGGGGGGGGCACGGAGACACACGGGGGGGGGCACGGAGACACACGGGGGGGGTGAGGGCACGGAGACATACGGGGGAGGGGGGGCATGGAGACAGACGGGGGGGGCATGGAGATACACGGGGGGGCACGGAGACACATGGGGGGGCACGGAGACACACGGGGGGGGCACGGAGACACACGGGGGGGGGGCACGGAGATACACGGGGGGGGCACGGAGATACACGGGGGGGGCACGGAGATACACGGGAAGACACTGGAGTGGGACGGCACAGGGAGGCTCACCAGGCCCAGGTAGCGAGGGCGGAACTGCAGGACCCCAAAGAGGCCGAGGATGACGGCCAGGATGTGCAGGAAGTTGGCGAGGATGGGCGCCCACTGGTACCCGAGGAAGTCGAACACCTGGCGCTCCAGCGTCACCACCTGCGGCGGGGAGACGGCGTCGGGCGCCGAGCTATAGAGACGCGACGCGGCACGCGGGGCACCGGCATGGCCTCCAGCGAGGAGACGTGCGACGGAAGACGCTCGCCCAGACGCGCACGGTTCCGCATCGCCATTCCATTCGATAGCCGATGTTGTTTTGTTTTTCTCACTTCAACCGCGCGTCTCGTTTGTTGCGTCCTACGTTCTGTACTGCACTGCCTCGTATACGCTCCGTCTTGCTTGCCGTCTCATCCCTACCGGCTGGCACGCAGAGGGGCGTGTGTGTTGTGCGTGTGTTCTGTGTTGTGCTCACGGCTAACCTGAACAAGCAAATATCTCAACCGGTCCCGTGCCTTCCCAAGGTCGACTCGGCATTTAAACGAGTACCTGGTGCAGTGCGTAAAACGACATCGGCACGGTGGGAGGGGGGAGAAAAGCGGCCGGGCTGGGTTGCAGCCACACCACTCCCTCAATAGGTGCCCCGCTAACAACATTCGCCTTTTACAATGACTACACGAGGGAGGGGGGGGGAGTAAGAGACAAAGGTGGACGAGCGTGGCGCTGGTACTAGCGGGGTGGGGGGCAGAACGTGGAGGGTCGGGGGGGGGGATCTTTCTTGTCTGGTGGTGGGATGGCCGGGCAGGCAGTCCGGCCAGTCGAGGGACTTTGTTGCCGCTGGCGCTGCGAGGGGGCCCAGCAGCGGCCCCGTGTCGTTGTCACAGTTTGTTTTTGGGAGTCAATGTCACTGGCGGGCATGGGAGGCGGCACACGCAATTTATATTTAAATGAGGCTCCGGGACAGAAGGTTATTATTAGATTATTAAATGTAACTAAATGACACCCCTGGAGGAATGTTCCGAGGCAGCCTCCGCAAAAAAAGAGGGTCTTCCTCTCCCTCCCTCTCTCTCTCTCCGTAATGAAAGCGCCGTTAGCGCCAAACGAGAAGCGTCATTGACCCCCGCTTCGATCCCTGCGCGGCAGCGCGGCCCCCCGCGGCCGCCGCCCATCGCGCTAATGGCGGAACGCGCCCCCCCCCCACCCCCCCAGCGAGACCGATCGCCCTCCGCCGTTCGGCACGAGAGCGAGAGAGCGAGCGCCGTCAACGTATCAGGATCTTTATTTGTCTCGCAGTCGGGGCTGAAGGTCGTCTGTCGCCGCCGTCGGCCATCTCTAGGCGGTCTTGCGACGTTCGACTGATCGCCGCTGCGTCTCACTGCGGTGGACCTCCATCCCTCCCTCCCTGCCTCCCTCCCTCCCTCCCTGCCTCCCTGCCTCCCCTGGCTGCCTCCCTCCCTGCCTCCCTCCCTGCCTCCCTCCCTGCCTCCCTCGCTCCCTGGCTGCCTCCCTCCCTGCCTCCCTCCCTGCCTCCCTCGCTCCCTGGCTGCCCAACTCCCCCCATGGTTAGGCTCGATCATTGACTACCGTCCCCTTGCGGGTGACGTGTTTCTGTCCGAGCCCTCTTTTCCGAGCGGAGGAAACCCTGCTGCCCATTCTCTCTTCCACATGTGCCTCTGTCTGGCGCTCAAAAACGGACAATGGAACAAGAACAAAAAGTGCCAAATCTTGTATATAACAGTGGTGGTAATTTACATCCATTGCTTTTTTTATTTCTTCTAAATCTAACGTATGTACGTTGGACTTCATTCGCGCTGTACGTAGCCAACCGTGCTAATCGCAGGTGCGGGAGAAGGACAACAAACCAAAGACAAAGGGCAGTTTAAAAAGAAATTAGTTCTCAATCGAGATTTAAAAATGCACTGATTAGGCATCTCCACAAAGTGTCGGTCATGTGAGGGTTGTTTGACCAATCCTCATGACGGTGATGAGGACGGTGATAAATAAACGAGCGAACGAGCGTGCGGGCAAATTGAGTGGTGAACGCCGCCAGCGGCGGCGGAGTTTTGACGGGGACAAACCGCTCGGCCGCTTTTCAACCGCGCCGCGGGGGGGGGGGGGGAAGGGGTGTGGGGACCGGCTGAAGGTCACTCGTATCGATGGCCGAGCCTCAACGCGTCGCGGGTGGGAGGGGGGGTCGGCTCCTCGGCCACCGCCGCAAGCCGGGACAGACGGAATAAAAAAAAATATCACAATGAAAAATAAACACACACACACATACGCGCGCGTGGCTCATGCGTTTTCCTTCACGGATTCAATTCGTCTCAAAGCGCGCCGATCCCACGCCCTCCGCGATCGTCGAGCGCCGGTGTTTGGGGGGGAAAAGCAATATCCCAGCGACGTGCACACACCTGCCTCGTCCCGTGATGGTCATAACTGCCTCTGCTTCTCCCTGCGTCACATCAATGTCTCCCACTGTGGGTATGCGCCAAACCAGCCCGGAAGCACACACACCACCACCCACACACCACCACCCCACCACCCACACACCACCACCACCCACACACCACCACCACCCACACACCACCACCACCCACACACACACCACCCACACACCACACCACCACCCACACACCACCACCACTCACACACCACCACCACACACTACCCCACCACCACCCACACACCACCCCACCACCCACACACCACCCCACCACCCACACACCACCACCACCCACACACCACCACCACCACCCACACACACACCACCACACACCACCCCACCACCCACACACCACCACCCACACACCACCACCCACACACCACCACCACCCACACCACCACCCACACACCACCACCACCCACACACCACCACCACCCACACACCACCCCACCACCCACACACCACCCCACCACCCACACACCACCCCACCACCCACACGCCACCACCCACACACCACCCCACCACCACCCACACACCACCCCACCACCACCCACACACCACCCCACCACCACCCACACACTACCACCACCACCCAAACACCACCACCACCACCCACACACCACCACCCACACACCACCACCACCCACACACTACCCCACCACCCACACACCACCACCACCCACACACTACCCCACCACCCACACACCACCACCACCCACACCACCACCACACACCACTACCACCCACACACCACCACCACCCACACACCACCACCACCCACACACCACCACCACCCACACCACCACTATCATCTGCACAGCCCTACCACCACCACCGACCCACCACAGACACACCACTGCCACTACTAAACACCCACCATCGACACCCCACCACTACCATCAAAAAAAACACCACCACCCACCCACCCACCACTGACACCACCACCACCACCCAACCACCACAGATACACCACCACCCACACAACATCGAAACACACCCGCAAACACTACCACCATCCACACACCAGCTCAGGAAGCACGAGATTGTTTTACACTACAGAACCAGAACTGTGCTTACTGACATCACACTCAATGAGCAAAAATGATTAAACCGCCCCCTGGCCCTACATGGCCCCAAGCCAAATTCACATCGCCTTGTGAAGCCACAGCTGCGCAGTTTGCTTCTGGCTGAGATCAGCAAAACGTACGGACACGCACGGCAGTGTCTCCAGCACAGCGAGTGTGCGGCGCCGCAGTGGTTAGCGCACGGCATCACGTCCGTGGAAAATTCAACTCATTTGCGAATACGAACCCGGCCACCAGAGTTCGACTACCGCTCATGGGCCAACGCCGGTTGCAAGGTTATCTGAACCAGAACCTTGACTTCAACGAGTATCTGGTACGCTGTGTAAAACATCAGCACGGGAGAGACAAAGGCACGGTTTTGGCCACCCCCCAACCCCATCGTGTGCCGCGCCGGCCTCCATAGGTGCTGCTCGCTAACAGCACTTGCCCCAACAGTCCTGCGAAGGCTACACTGGGGGGGGGGGGAATCATTGTGCACGTGACTGTACGCTGCGAGAGACAAGAGTGAGTGGTGAGCGCATTCTGTGCACGTGTTGCTATGAGACACCGCTCTAAAGAGAGCGGCTAACCACGGCAAAACAATGTTGCGTTTGATAAATGCTTTGTCACCAAAGCCCGTTCATATGGGACGGTTTTTTATGTGAAACGATTGAACGGCGGCCAAGCTCGCTGGCACGGTGCTGGGGCTGGAGATGGTGATTGTGGCCATATGCATGCAAAGACAAAGATCCCCCGTAGAGCCTACACAGAAGATTGGGGCAAGAGCTGTTAGCGAGCACCTATTAAGGCCGGCACGGCACCCGGGGGTGTGATGTGGCCGAACCACGCCCAGTAGCCTTTGTCTCCCGAGTGGCGATGTTGACACACCGCACCAGGTACTCATTTGAGGCTGAGTCGACCTAGGGGAGGTCCAGGACCAGTGAAATATTCGCTACTGTTATTGGTCGTAAGCGGGAATCGAGCTCAGATCGCCGGGTTCATAGCACAGTATGCTGCCCGCTACACTACCGCTCCCCACCTTGTCACTCACAGATTCCGACACACACAGCCACTGACACCCCAAAGACAGAGATCCCCCGAATAAACTTAACATACTTTTGGGCAAGTGCTGTTAGGCGAGCACGTATGAAGGCCGGCACGGCACACGAGGGGGTGTGTGGCCGGAACCACCCCCGGCCGCCTTTGTCTCCCAAGTGGTGATGTTTACACACCGCACCAGGTACTCAATTGAGGTTGAGTCGACCTCGGGAAGGCCCACGGCCAGTTCAGATAATATAATCGTCACCGATGTCGGCCGCGAGCTGGAATCGAACCCAGGTGTCCGGATTCGTAGCGCGGCGTGCTAAGCGCTACACTGCCTCTCCCCACGCCCGCACCCCAGCCAGACACAGACACGCGCATGCACACCGGCAGATCATAAGCCCCGTTCTCCCCCGTCGCGGAGGAGGCCCTATCAGGGGCGAGGGAGGGCCCCCCTGCCCGCACGGCTGCTGGATGGATGAGCGCAATGCAGTGGGGTCACAAACCGGGGGCCCGCGGCGGCGGCAACCGCAGCCACCCGGCCCGGGATTCGTGCGGCAAAGCAGACGCTGCCATTAGGGCCACGGGAGGAAAAAACGAAATTAAACATTCCGCTGTCGGCATATTTGTTTTCAAAATAACGGGCAAGATGAATGCGTCTCTTCCTGCTGGGTTGCTGCTCCCTGACCTTTTACAAATGTCCCCACCTCCTTCTCCTCCCCCCCCCTCCTCTGCCGTGTCCTTCATCTGTTTAGCCCTCCGCCCACACTGCCGCCACCGCCAGCGAGGTTCACCGTCGTGCCCTGGGCTTAGCTCGCAGACGCAGAGGTCAGGGTCACAGCCAGCGACGCTAATAAAGCTGGGTAACCGTCCGTTTCACGCGCTCCTTTGAGTATGTTTGCGCACGATGATTTAAATCGTTTTGATAATTCGAGAGCCCGGCACTACCTCCGCGAGGTCGGGTGGCTGTCGACGATCGGTTTGCATCCAAAAGGGGTTCACGCACGGGCGGTCAGACCGCTCACATCGGAGAGGGCTGGGCAGGTACACCATCACATACACCGCCACCAACCACGCACCACCACTGTCACCGCATACCGTCATCACCATGCACACACCACCAACACCACCGTATGACCCATACCCCACCACCGCCCACATAGTAAACACCACCACCAAACCAACACAACAACACCACCACCCACGCCACCAGATCCGTATGTAACCTTACTCAATGTGTTTGTTGATGGCAGCTTGGCGTTTTCTGCCTGCGGTTAGCTACTACGATTTGTTTAAAGTACAGCGCCACCAGCACGCCGCCACCCCCCCCCCCCCCCACTAGCACGTCGCCCCCCCACCAGCACGCCACCCTCCCCCCACCAGCACGCCGCCCCCCACCAACCCACTGCCCCCCCACCAGCACACCGCCCCCCCCCCACCAGCACGTCGCCCCCCCACCAGCACGCCATCCCCCACCAACCCACCGTTCCCCCCACCAGCACACCGACCCCCACTAGCACGCCGCCCCCCCCCACCAGCACGCCCCCCCCCCCACCAGCACACCGCCCCCCCCACCAACCCACCGCCCCCCCACCAGCACCCCGCCCCCCACCAGCATACCGCCCCCACCCCAGATTCAATGTAGCCCCTTTCTCCGCGGCTCCGTATTTCACGGAGTGTGAGCGAGCGAGCGAGCAAGCAAGCAGCCATTATCGCCGTCACAAACCTGCTGCGGTGCACCATTGTTTATGGCCATTTAACGAACAGCTGAGCGCGCGCGCACCCTGAGACCGTTTCAATTACCGGCCCTGATTAATTGATGTCAATGGGAAGCCGGGAGGAGCCCGGGTGCGAGCTCCTCTCGTTCCGTTTTGGGGAGCCGCGTGCTCGTTCACTCGCTCGTCCATAAACACAAATAACTTCTGGGCAGATAAACCAACCAACCCCCCCCCGACTCCGCATCCACCTCGTCCGGCCGCGTCGCCGCTCTCGCTCGACCGCGCCCGACGCGGCCGAGCGAGAGCTGTGACGGCACGTGGAGCGTTTGCCGCTCGCTGCGCAGCGGTTCGCGGTTTGGCCCCCCCCCCCCCCCGAGCGGCCACCCTGGATAATGCCGGCGGGAGGCATTATGTATAAACACGCTCCGGCTGCTTCACGGTGGATCCCGCGGTTTTGTTCGTAAAATAGTAATGCCGTTTGTGTGTGTGTGTGATGGTGTTACGGTCAGAATTTGCATAAATTAAACAAATCTACTTGCAAATTACTAAAATTATTGGTTGAAACCACATTGCAATGTCAACTACCCCCGTCCCTCGCACTCCATGCACCTAGATCTGATGGGCCCTCACGTCATCACGAGGGTCGCCATCTCGGAGCCATAATAACGACAACAAGAAGGGCACGTTACGATGCCGGAAGAGGGAAGAGGGAAGATCGACCGCACGCGTGTAAGATACATTGCGTTTGTGCCGTTTACAAACGCAAGACAGGTTTTCCCAGCGCAGCAGCGACCTACCTCCGCAAAAAGGGAGACGCGATCCGGGGAAAACCGGGAACGGGTGGCAACCCCCACGCATTTGGCACCCTACCGCCCAACCATCAGCGCCCACACCGTTGAGTCACGCTCCCCGCGTTCTTACCCCGGGGTTGGTCGCCGCTGCCGCCACCATCGTTCATCGGCTGAGCGCGACTCGCCACGCTGCTGGAGGACGTTAGAGGCTCGGGCGGCTAAACGCCGTGATTTATCCTCGCTTTTCTCCCGTGGATGAGATTACAGAATCGCCCGAGGAAATTACACGCCCGGCAATTTGCTTTGGGAACGATGCATATTCGGGTGCCACGGTGGCAAGATGTTAGCCACCTTCACTGGTATACAGGGGGTTATAGGTTGGGTCGCAACCCTGACACCTGTATATTTAGAGTTTGCACGGCTCTCTCTATCCCCGTGGTTCGCGTGGATTTTTTCTCCGGGTCCATATTTAGAATCAGCGTGCGTTTACAGTTGCGTGGCTGCAATAAATTCCCACTTCGTCGAGCTGTCATTTGTGATAAGCCAGGTCACTACACGCCTCAGTGGGCCTTACCTGGTCAAATGTCAAATAAAGGAGTACAAATAAATTAATCAAATTCGCGAGCGACGCGCCGAGCGGTCGTGCCTCGTCGGACACACAGCGCTGGGGACTCATTGGTTGTTTCGGTAAAGTCAATGAGTAATTTTATGCAGTCACGAAAGCTTTAATACTTTATTATCACAACGCTGGGGACGTCACCGCATCCACAAAGTCCGACCACGACGCGCCACCTCCTTGGACAGAATGCCGGTGGTGGGGGGTGGGTTATCAGTGAGCTGTGGGCAGGGGTGGGGTAGGCGGAACCACAAGGACACAACGCGTGGCACAAGCTGGCACGGTGAGACACAAGGTGTTCAATAATTTTCAGGGGGTGGAGGGGGTAGGGGCACTTTCGCCGCTAAGACATCATCAGTGTGTGTGTGGGCCTCCACACATTTGAAACCATTGGGGGTTTGACAGCAGCATGATGATGGGGGGGGGGGGGGGCGTTTTCTCTCTTTGTGTATTGTCGGGGGCCGCACTAAAGGGCACCAGGGGCCGCACTAAAGGGCACCAGGGGCCGCACTAAAGGCCACCAGGGGCCGCACTAAAGACCACCAGGGGCCGCCAGTGGCCCACGGGCCTTGCAATGAAGAACACTGAACTACGACCTCATCTGCGGCATCTTCTCGCATCCCCGTGATCTAGAGGACCCGCGGTCTTCTCTTTGTCGCACGGAAGCGGCGACATCAATTTTATTGTTCGTAGGAAGGACAGAGACCGAGTTTAGATGGCCGGTCAAGAACATCGGCGGAATACGAAATGAACCCTTGGACCCGCGGTGGTGAATCACCGCCATTCGTGGACGTCACCGCACGGGGCCAATGCGCTCAATCTGCCGCACAAGTGGAGACTAAAAGACGGCTCCACATGCATGGCCGAACCAACGGTGGAGGCGACCGATCATCAGCAGCGTGATCCACGAGCTCACAGCCGCAGTCGAACGTCCAAAGAACCCCCCCCGGACATTGATTTACAACTTTTGTTGCCGTTCAAAAAAAAACCTCCCAGTGGCTTATCTCTGCAACGCGCCGTACGAAATAAATGTTAAATTGCATCCACGGTGAACTCTCGCTCCGACAAGCAAGGCGACCAGGCCCAACCCCAGCAACCCACATTGCCCTGTGTGCCTCCACACATCTATCTATTATCTCCTTTTCACCCGCCCATCTCTCCCTCTCCTGCCCCGCCCAACGCCACTCATCCCTCCTCCCTCCCTCCCATGACCCCACTCCTCAGGGGGCCATTCATGTCCAATCCCTCCCCTGCAGGAGCAGAAACCCAACACTCAGGCACTGCCACAACCAGTGTTTCTGTGGTCTGGAAATCACAAAATCTGTCTCCCGTGCAGCGTGAGGAGTGAATGCGAAGACAAACGTCACCTTGGCAACTTCATCGCCACACACTGCCGCCACACAACCACCACACACCACCACCACACGACACCAGACCACCAACCACCACACACCACCACCACACGATACCAGACCACCACCACACACCGCCACCACCACACACCGCACTACATCAGACCACCACCACACACCGCCACCACCACACACCGCACTACACCAGACCACCACCACACACCGCCACCACCACACACCGCACTACACCAGACCACCACCACACACCACCACCACCACCACACGACACCAGACCACCACGACCACACACGACCACACAATGACACCACGCAATGCCACCACACACCGCCAACCACACGACAGCACCACCGCCCGCTTTCTCCACCGCTCCCCGGGAGAGCCCCGCGTTGTGCTCTGCCCAGCCGGCGGTTGTTCGACCCGCAATGGCGAGATGGCTCACGCACGCACGTACATCGGACTTCTTTCGCACCACTCGTAGCCAACCGGCAGACGTCACGACGTCTACCGGGCTCTCTGGCGGTGGCCCCCATCGGAACCAGCCGCTGGTTCACCTGTTGACTTCGCGAGCTGAGATTTCCGCGCAGAATCTCGCCAACGCGTGATCCGCTGTTTGTATTTGACCCCCCCCCCCACCACCATTAGAGGAGCGAATCCGCTCTGATCGTCGCGTTAGCGCCAGAGCCGCGGGCGCTTAGGAGCGGCGAGGGCCCCGGGGGGGGGGGATCAACAATGGAGAGAGGGAGGGGGGAGATGAAGAGGAGCAACTTGGCATAGCAGCACGGGGATCAAATGATTACAGACGTGCGGTGCCGCGATGGTGCGTGCAGGGTGTTGTGTGCAGGGTGCTGTGCGTGCAGGGTGCTGTGCGTGCAGAGTGCTGTGCGTGAAGGGTGCTGAGCGTGCAGGGTGTTTAATGTGCAGGGTGTTTAATGTGCAGGGTGTTTAATGTGCAGGGTGTTTAATGTGCAGGGTGTTTAATGTGCAGGGTGTTTAATGTGCAGGGTGTTTAATGTGCAGGGTGTTTAATGTGCAGGGTGTTTAATGTGCAGGGTGTTTAATGTGCAGGGTGCTGTGCGTGCAGGGTGCTGTGCGTGCAGGGTGTTTAATGTGCAGGATGTTGTGCGTGCAGGGTGCTTTGCGTGCAGAGTGCTGTGCGTGCAGGGTGTTCAATGTGCAGGGTGTTTAATGTGCAGGGTGTTTAATGTGCAGGGTGTTTAATGTGCAGGGTGTTTAATGTGCAGGGTGTTTAATGTGCAGGGTGTTTAATGTGCGGGGTGCTGTGCGTGCAGGGTGCTGTGCGTGCAGGGTGTTGTGCGTGCAGGGTACTTTGTGTGCAGAGTGCTGTGCGTGCAGGGTGTTTAATGTGCAGGGTGTTTAATGTGCAGGGTGTTTAATGTGCAGGGTGCTGTGCGTGCAGGGTGCTGTGCGTGCAGGGTGCTGTGCGTGCAGGGTGCTGTGCGTGCAGGGTGCTGTACGTGCAGGGTCTTGCGTCTTGCAACAGCAGCATCAACATCTACACAATCGACCACACTCCTCCCCACCCCACTCGTCTTTCCCCCACCCCTCCACATCGCTCACTCCCCTCCGGAAAACCTTGGCGGGGAGCACGATAGGGGAGCCGGAGCTCGCAACACAATGGGGCCCAGCTTTAGTAACGACAACAACGGAGGAGGAGGAGGGGGGGTGTAAACCACACGGGGCACGCAGACCCCTCCAGTCCGTACAGTTCAATTGGCGGACAGCAACGGCCAGGCCGGCGCAGGTTTGGGACCCGATCAGGGAAAGGGTTCTTCCATGTTCTAACTCTCACTTTCAATCGTCTTCAATAAATCACGGCAACCGCAGCGGTTCACCCCCCAGTAAACGTGCAAACGTTGGCCCAACACGTTGAGCCAACGTTGGTCCGACGGTTTTTGCCACGTTGGCATGTTAACTGAGACGCCTCGTGTTCGCTAATGAAGCTGGGACCTCTTTAGGAATTGCAAATTGGAATTGAAATAATACTACTAATTGTGTTCCTTGTTTATGCAGAGAAAGCCTCACTTGGGTATCAAGGCTCTTTGTTTGTGCTGGGATGCAAAATCAATTACCAGCTCCAAAAGTCAACTTAGCTAACCAGCCACTGTTACTAGCTCTACCCCGACCACTAACCAGCCAGCAAACCAGCCACGAGCACAATCTCTACCCCTAACACTAATCAGCGAGGCAATCAGCCACTCACACGAGCCCTACCAATGAACCACATACGGCTGATGTAGATGCGGAGCAAAAACTACAATCGCCGCGATGTCTCCTTCGTATGTATGGATCGGGATATTGCGTCGTTTATATAAGTTGCACGGTCTGTTATGGATGATACACAGTCGCACACTGCTGGAGAGTTTTTCATACCAATGAACCACAAGCACTGATGCCCTCTGACTGACCCTTGTCAAAACCAGTTAGTGCCCCAGCCATTACCAGCTCCAAAAGCCAGCAGGAGTAACGTGGGGCGTGAAAAAAAAATCAATTTCAGGGCAGCAACCTTTACCACTTGTATATCGTCTGTTATTGTGATTATGATGAGAATGATGATTGTTCAATGGCCGGTTTTCTCGACAGCTCCAATCAGCAGCAGCGGCGAGGCCACCACCACCACCATCATCCGAACGCGGCGGGGTTGAGGCAGTGCCCCTGGGGGCGTCTGAGTCACAGAGCGACACCGCCTCCGTGGAGCTTCCCCACCCCAACCCAGCCCATACCCCCCACCCCGTCGTTCTTTATTCCCGCTCCAGTTCCCACGCAAGCGGCCCCATCTCGACACCACGCGAGCTCCACGCAGCCTCCGCGGCCTCCTAAGGGGCGGCTTCTCCCGCCGACGCGGTCGATAAACGCCCGCCAATCCATTGGCGGAGCGACCATGAACACGCGGGGGGGGGGGGGGGGCGCCTCCCCCCACACCCCCCCGCGCCCCCCACCGTTCCGCGCACAGTGATGCGGGGAGCAGAGACATTGGGACGCTGGGAGCGGAGAAACGCCGCTATCCGAGCGAATGGCCCCGGTCCCTCTGTCCCTGACGCTCACCCATGTGACACAGATCCGTGTCTGCGTACGTGACAGCCGAGCGGGATGCTGCTAGTCGCTCTTTTCCTGACTCTAACCCACTTGACACAGTTCCTTTGTCTGGTTACATATCGGTACAGAGTAGTCACCCGATATCTGTTTCGAGGTTTCCGTTACTCATTTTTTTAGACTGTACAATGATCGGTGCAAAAATGATCCGCGACTTATACTGCGGGGAATTTATTATTAACGTTAATTCACATTTGTGCCATTTAAAAACAAATTATCATGCGACAGTGAGTTTTTTTTTGCATGATTTCTACTGTCTTCATTGCTAGACCTTTGGTTTTAATTGTTTTGCCTGCCATGTTGGTGACCCAGATCGCTCTTACAAATTGGACTCTCTTCTGATTTCTTGAGTTCTCAACAAGTTACATAACGTAAACCTGAAGCTTGAGCCTAATTGCAAACCAGCCACTGGCAGTTTAACACGTGCCACTGCCACTAACTCTACCCCTACCCAATTAGCACTAACTCTACACCTAATTAGCACTAACTCTACCCCTACCCAATTATCACTAACTCTACCCCTAATTAGCACGAACTCTACCCCTAACCAATTAGCCAACCAGCCACTGGCACTAACTCTACCCCTACCCAATTAGCACTAACTCTACCCCTAATTAGCACTAACTCTACCCCTACCCAATTAGCCAACCAGCCACGACTACTAACTCTACCCCTACCCAATTAACCAACCAGCCACGAGTACTAGCTTTACCCCTAACCCTACCCAATTAGCCAACCAGCCACGAGCATTAACTCTAACCCTACCCAACTAGCCAACCAGCCACTGGCACTAACTCTACCCCTAACCCTACCCAATTAGCCAACCAGCCATTAATACCGGCTTTCCTGATAACACTGACCGACTAGCTCTACCCTTAACACTAATCAGCTAACCAACGAGAGCGCTGTCCTCCAGACAGTCTCGTCCCTTCACCTGATGAAGGCCGCTTGTGTTGTGGTCGAAACGTCGTGATAATTTTATTGTGTTATTTTATTTTATCAATTTATTATTTTATTCTCATTCTACGTGACTTTACCGAAAGAACCAAAGAAGATGAATCCTTGCAGTCACGAAAGCTTTAAATCGAAATATTACTAAACGGCCCTACCGAAAACAATGACCAACTAGCTAACCAGCCACGAGTACTAGCTCTACCCCTAACACTAACCAGCTAACCAAACAGCTATGAATACTGGCCCTACCTATGAACCACTAGCACTAGCCCCCTAAACAACCAGACACTTGCCCTATGGCCCTCCCACTGACCCTTGTCAAATCCGACGAGCGTGCTTGAGCAGGGCAAGTTTTCCCATGTTGTTCACGTTATATATACTCTTTGTTTCTTTCGGTAAAGTCACGTGGGTAGAAAAATAAAATAACACAAAAAATTACATATCACGATATTTCGATCGCAACACAAGCGGTCGTCCTCAGGCGGAAAAAAATAATCCAGCAGGGGAACTGCTGTATTATTTATATACTTTTTTGTTTTACTTGCCGTACGCCAGCCCAGGCGCAAACGAAGAACCGGTAGGCGAAGCCTTCACGGAGACGGAGCTACGGTCTCGCAGAGCGGTGTGCATGCGTGGGAGTGCGTGGGAGTCTGTGTGTGTGGGGGTCTGTGTGTGTGGGAGTGCGTGTGTGTGGGTGTGCGTGTGTGTGGGAGCCTGTGTGCGTGGGAGTGCATGTGCGTGGGTATCTGTGTGCGTGGGTGTGCGTGTGTGTGGGAGTCTGTGTGTGTGGGAGTCTGTGTGTGTGGGAGTCTGTGTGCGTGGGAGTCTGTGTGCGTGGGAGTCTGTGTGCATGCGTGGGTGTGCGTGGGAGTCTGTGTGCATGGGAGTCTGTGTGTGTGGGAGTCTGTGTGTGTGGGAGCCTGTGTGCGTGGGAGTCTGTGTGTGTGGGAGCCTGTGTGCGTGGGAGTCTGTGTGTGTGGGAGTGCGTGGGAGTCTGAGTGCGTGGGAGTCTGTGTGCGTGGGAGTCTTTCTTCGTGAGTGTGTGTGTGTGGGAGTGCGTGTGCGTGCATGGGAGTCTGTGTGCGTGGGAGTCTGTGTGCGTAGAAGTCTGTGTGCGTGGGAGTCTGTGTGCGTGGGAGTCTGTGTGCGTGGGTGTGCATGTGTGTGTGGGAGTGCGTGTGCGTGCGTGGGAGTGTGTGCGTGGGAGTCTGTGTGTGTGGGAGTGCGTGTGCGTTTGTGTGCGTGGGAGTGCGTGTGTGTGGGAGACTGTGTGCGTGGGAGTCTGTTTCCGTAGAGTCTGTGTGCGTGGGTGTGCATGCGTGGGAGTCTGTGTGTGTGGGAGTGCGTGGGAGTCTGTGTGCATGGGAGTGCATGTGTGTGTGGGAGTGCATGCGTTGGAGTCTGTGTGCGTGGGAGTCTGTGTGCATGCGTGGGTGTGTGTGGGAGTCTGTGTGTGTGGGAGTCTGTGTGTGTGGGAGTGCGTGTGTGGGAGTCTGTGTGCGTGGGTGTGTACAGTGAGGGAAAAAATGTATTTGATCCCCTGATGATTTTGTACGTTTGCCCACTGACAAAGAAATGATCAGTCTATAATTGTAATGGTAGGTTCATTTGAACAGTGAGAGACAGAATAACAACAACAAAAATCCAGAAAAACGCATGTCAAAAATGTTATAAATTGATTTGTATTTTAATGAGGGAAATAAGTATTTAACCCCTCTGCAAAATATGATTTAGTACTTGGTGCCAAAACCCTTGTTGGCAATCACAGAGGTCAGACATTTCTTGTAGTTGGCCACCTGGTTTGCACACATCTCAGGAGGGATTTTGTTCCACTCCTCTTTGCAGATCTTCTCCAAGTCATTAAGGTTTCGAGGCTGACGTTTGGCAACTCGAACCTTCAGCTCCCTCCACAGATTTTCTATGGGATTAAGGTCTGGAGACTAGCTAGGCCACTCCAGGACCTTAATGTGCTTCTTTTTGAGCCACTCCTTTGTTGCCTTGGCCGTGTGTTTTGGGTCATTGTCATGCTGAAATACCCATCCACGACCCATTTTCAATGCCCTGGCTGAGGGAAGGAGGTTCTCACCCAAGATTTGACGGTACATGGCCCCATCCATCGTCCGTTTGATGCGGTGAAGTTGTCCTGTCCCCTTAGCAGAAAAACACCCCCAAAGTATAATGTTTCCACCTCCATGTTTGACGGTGGGGATGGTGTTCTTGGGGTCATAGGCAGCATTCCTCCTCCTCCAAACACGGCGAGTTAAGTTGATACCAAAGAGCTCCATTTTGGTCTCATCTGACCACAACACTTTCACCCAGTTGTCCTCGGAATCATTCAGATGTTCATTGGCAAACTTCAGACGGGCATGTATATATGCTTTCTTGAGCAGGAAGACCTTGCGGGTGCTGCAAGATTTCAGTCCTTCACGGCGTAGTGTGTTACCAATTGCTTTCTTGGTGACTATGGTCCCAGCTGCCTTGAGATCATTGACAAGATCCTCCCGTGTAGTTCTAGGCTGATTCCTCACCGTTCTCATGATCATTGCAACTCCATGAGGTGAGATCTTGCATGGAGCCCCAGGCCGAGGAAGATTGACAGTTCTTTTGTCTTTCTTTCATTTGCGAATAATCGCACCAACTGTTGTTACCTTCTCACCAAGCTGCTTGGCAATGGTCTTGTAGCCCATTCCAGCCTTGTGTAGGTCTACAATCTTGTCCCTGACATCCTTGGAGAGCTCTTTGGTCTTGGCCATGGTGGAGAGTTTGGAATCTGATTGATTAATTGCTTCTGTGGACAGGTGTCTTTTATACAGGTAACAAGCTGAGATTAGGAGCACTCCCTTTAAGAATATGCTCCTAATCTCAGCACGTTACCTGTATAAAAGACACCTGGGAGCCAGAAATCTTTCTGATTGAGAGGGGGTCAAATACTTATTTCCCTCGTTAAAATGCAAATCAATTTATAACATTTTTGACATGCGTTTTTCTGAATTATTTTGTTGTTATTCTGTCTCTCACTGTTCAAATAAACCTAACATTAAAATTATAGACTGATCATTTCTTTGTCAGTGGGCAAACGTACAAAATCAGCAGGCGATGAAATACTTTTTTCCCTCACTGTATGTGTGTGGGAGTGCGTGTGCGTGCGTGGGAGTCTGTGTGCGTGGGTGTGCGCGTGTGTGGGTGGGTGGGTGTGCGTGTACGTGGGTGTGCATCTCGCTCGGTTCCGGACACTAAACTAAACTGTTTTTTTAATTTTACCAAGTAAGGCCCACTGAACTATATAGCTCTTTTTCCAAAAGCTGCCTGGCCACAAATGATTGATCAACGAAGTGGCTTATCACGTGGACATTTATAACAGGCAAATACTATAAACGCGTGATGTTGATTCTGAATGCGAAGGGGAAAACCGGAGAACCCGGAGAATAACCCGCACGACCACGGGGAGAACATGCAAACCCTAAATATATCAGACGTCAGGACCGGGATCGAACCCACGGCCTCCTGTGTACCAGGCGAGGTAGTTAACATCGCGCCACCGTGGAGACACGGCACGTGGAAGGTAACAGAGGGCGACAGAAAACGAAAAAAAATGGACTGATGGGGTGGAGGAGGAGGCATTAGAGCGAAGAGGATGACGGTGGGGGGGGAAGCAAGAGATGGGATACGATGAGGATCACCAACCGGAGGACCGTCGCTGCTGCCGCCGACGAAAAATTGTGGGTCCAGCGGCCTCTGTAAAAGGGCCCGGAAGGGAGGAAGAGAGACACTGGAGCCACCCTAAATCTGAGCGTCAATTAGCCGGAATTTTTTAAAATTCTATTTATTTCGAGTGTGACGGTTAAACCTCAGGAATGGCTCGCGCAGCAGAAGCCCGGGTGCCCTTACGGCTCAGTCCAACCCTGGCTGGGGTTCCTGGTGGCCTCACCGCAACTGGCAGCAGCCCTTCAGCGCATCAAATGCTGTTTAGCTTGCAAATCACTCTCGCTGTGGGGTTAATTATCCCCTCGTCGCAGTGTGAAGCCAAGTGTCTGGGCACCCCCCCCCCGACCACCCCCGGGGTAAATGAGACTTGTGTCCCTCTCTCTCAGAGAAGGAGAAGAAACCCATACAAAAGCCACCAATATTAATCCTCGTGCCGTGGTGTGTGCGAGAAAGCAGGGCCTTGGGTAACCCTACGTGGCCAGGGACGACCCCCGGGTCACTGCCACCACTCAGCCCTCAGTCCCCCCCCAACGACCCAGTGCCGGATTAGCCTCATAGCAAAAGTAGCTACACATGCTACGGGCCAAGCACTTTTAAGGGCCCCGTGCTAAATGCTTTCAAGCTATAAATTCCGGTTCAGTGATTCTGCACTTGCACTATTACGATAGTACTATACCGCCTTCAACTTTTACGAACGACTGGGTGTTTAATGTTAGCGATTTGTCATATTATCTGGCTGTATAGCAAATTAAAACATACAATTCATTTACTATGCAAGTAAAAAAATGGTCTTTTAATATTTGTGTTTTTTCTATTTAATTTAGGGCCCCTTTATAACCTATGCTACAGGCCCGCACTAGCTTAATCTGGCAGATCATGGACATTAGGGGCTGCTTTATAATGGTTGACATGCAATAGTGGAAGCAAGGTGATGAATGCTGCAGGTGATTTCGCGAATAAAGTTATCGCATGACCACGTGTGAGCTCCTACCGGCTGCGTGCCGAGATTGCACGAGTTTTGTTCATCGTCACTTTGGTCTTGCTCTAAAAATGCGCACGTCGCGTTTAGGAACGACAAGTAGAATAGCCGGGGTGGATTACAATGGAAGCGTTTTTTTTTTCTTTGGCCGTGGGTGGTGGCGGTGGTGGTGGTGGTCAAACAATCAAGGGAGGGAATAGAATCTGGCCCCCCACCCCCTCGAAACTAAAAGAGCCCCGAGCCCCCCCCCCCCTCCATCAATCTTAACCCGGCCTTGCTCCCTCCCGCACCACAACCCCAACCAGACGAGCCAGCGAAGCTGCCCCCAGGGTTGTGAGGGCGAGGGAGGCCGCCGGGTGTCACAGGGAGGGAGCGGTGCCAGTGAGGTGCCGTATTTCACGTGCGGCCAGTAGGACGTTGGGGCCGGCCCTCTCTTTCCCTCCTCCTCCTTGGCAGCGAACAACGCCCCAGACTGCCGGCGCGGCCCGTGGCAGCGTGCCCACGTGTTTTGTTTCGTTGGTGGGGGGGGGGGGGTTTGTGGCACTTTTTATTATTCTTTCGTTCTTTCGGTAAAGTCACGTAGATAGAAAATTAATAGATCAAGACGTCTCTCCTGCGTCAGCAATTCTCCTGCTGTGTTTGTCTCACCTGATGACGGTTACTTGTGTTGCGATCGAAACGTCGTGATCTATTAGTTTTCTATCTACGCGACTTTACGGAAGGAACCAAAGAGTATGGATTCCTGCAGTCACGAAAGCTTCAAATCAAGATTGCACTTTTTATTGTTATTATTATCCGCCCGTTAAGTTGTGCAAATCGATGTTTAGGAGGAAGAGTGACATCCGAAGGATTCGCTGCGTCCCTGGCCGCCAACGCCGCCGCTACACAGAGTGGAGTAAGATGGAAACTAAGACAAAGAACCCCCCCCCCCATATAGCCTGCACAGGCTGTTGGGGCAAGTGCTGTAGGTGAGTTTGTATCCATGAAGGCCAGAAGGGGCGCAAGGGGGGGGTGGCCGACTCCGTGTAGGGCCACCTATGTCTCAGCAATGCCGATGTGTACACACCACACCGCGTGCTCCTTTAAGGCCGAGTTGACCTAGGGGAGGCCCAGGA
This sequence comes from Petromyzon marinus, assembly GCF_048934315.1. Taxonomy (NCBI): domain Eukaryota; kingdom Metazoa; phylum Chordata; class Hyperoartia; order Petromyzontiformes; family Petromyzontidae; genus Petromyzon; species Petromyzon marinus. The sequence continues at coordinate 4,422,983 of NC_133693.1, forward strand.
CCAGTTCAGATGTGGGCCGCGAGCAAATTCGGGTCGCCGGGTTCGTAACACAGCGCCACCGCTCCCCACGGAGAGGCATGCACACACGCACATCGGGTTGGGGTTCAACCAAAAACAGGACGCAGTTGTTGATGGCGATTCTGGCACCCAGTAAATAATGGGCACCAGGGGGGTGGGGTCACCACCCAGTCTCATCGCTGCTACGACCTCACGATGACTGGACATCTGTGAAAAGAGCTTTACAGCTTATCGGACTCCTCCAGTATGAATAAATATTTTGATTCTGAAATACACACTCGGCACAATGCTCCACCGCAATGGAGAATTATAATTGCTCACGCCACGGCTAGCCTTCGCGAGAGGGAGCTCTAGACAACCCCCCCTCCCGAGAGGTTTTTGGCCTCCTCTTCCGCACCGACAAGACGTCTTTGTAAGAGGTGGGTGTACCCGACACTTTCACCCCACCACACGCGACCTGCCCACGGACCAACTGTGGTGGTACCCACTTCGACTGCCGTGTGAACAGTGGCAGCGGCGAAGGGATTAAAGAAACCTGCCCCCATCCTTTCAACTGACGCAACAGGGGACGGAATTGAACCGGCGACCCGCGGATTGCAAATCCACTCCACGAACTACTACAGCATAACTCACATTTTTTTTTCGGTAAAGTCACCTATGTAGAAATACCATAAAATTATATTAAATTAAATCAATCACGACGTTTTTACAGCATAACTTTATCAGTTTAACGTATTGAGTCATTATTGGGGGAGCAGGGGGGGGGGGGCAGGGGAGGGGCAGGGGAGTGGGCAGGCACTGTGAGGAAGGACTGGAGGCTACACGGTGCCTCGGGGAACCGCGCAACCGGGCCACCTGTCAGGGCCCCATGCGGGCCTCACTCACACGGCCAAAAATGGAGCTTGGGCACGCGTGGACTCCGACGGCCCCAGGGGCGTGGAGGGGTAGGGGGTGGGGGGAGGGCGCCGCTGTGGGATTCTTAGGATTCCACAGAAATTCCTAAAGATCAGAGAGGCAGGCGCGTCCTGCGATGCGGCAGGGACGCGTGCAACCATTCCAGTGTCCTGCTTGCCTACGTGCCGCGACCATCATCATCACCAGCGTCGTCAACCACGGTCTATCCACTGCTGGATTAAGGCCCCTTTCCCCACGTCGTCGCCCTTCCCTCCCGTCACTCCCGGTCCTGCGACGATGCCACAATCCATCAGTCGCTCCCGCACGTGCACCGATCCCATCGCTCCGTCTCCGGCAAGAGGTCGTCCTCTTGGAACGCGTCCCACAACTCGAACCCCCATTCCGCCAGCAGTGTCGCCCATCGACCGTCGTCGCATCGTCCGGCGGTGCAAGTCGCGCCCGCGTCCTCCGGCGTGCGTATACAAATACAAAGGCCCCCCGTATAACCTCAACACACTGTTGGGGCAAGTGCCGTTTGCGAGCACCTATGAAGGCTGTGCGATGTTCAGTTCATTTATTCGGTACTGCATAACCCTGTGAGCCATGCGGCTCTTGACTCTGGAAAAAAACAGCAAAGCCTTCCATAAAAACACACCGCATTTCAACGCTGTGTGCATAAATCCCAGTGGGATGCAAGTCAAACAATAACAACCATAAGACAATGTAGATTCAAGTTCAGGCTAACTCTGTACTACAACAAACAAACATGGCTAAACCAAAACGCTTTCAAAATCACCAAAATAAAGCTATAAAAACAATGTAACGGTGATCATAGGAACTGTGGTTCAAATTTTACAATAAACCATATACATAACATGTACGACCAAACTTTGCAGCCATAGTTGGCTGTATACTGTGCTTGTACAAATACAAAGATCCCCCGCATAGCATCAACAGACTGTTGGGGCAAGTGCCGTTAGCGAGCACCTACGAAGGTTGCGCAATGTATTCGGATACGGCGCGTATGCAGAGCGCCGCATCTCTCCACACCACGCCGAGCAGAGTGTGGAGAGATGCTCCGTGTGGATCTGGACATCGCTGTTCCAAAGACGTCGTTAGAGAGCCTAAGGTGGTGGGCGACTAAGGTGGTGGGCGACTAAGGTGGTGGGCGACTAAGGTAGTGGGCGACTAAGGTGGTGGGCGACTAAGGTGGTGGGCGACTAAGGTGGTGGGCGACTAAGGTGGTGAGCGACTAAGGTGGTGGGCGACTAAGGTGGTGGGCGACTCAGGTGGTGGGCGACTAAGGTGATGGGCGACTAAGGTGGTGGGCGACTAAGGTGGTGGGCGACTAAGTTGGTGGGCGACTCAGGTGGTGGGCGACTAAGGTGGTGGGCGACTAAGGTGGTGGGCGACTAAGGTGGTGGGCGACTAAGGTGGTGAGCGACTAAGGTAGTGGGCGACTAAGGTGGTGGACGACTTAGGTGATGGGTGACTAAGGTGGTGGGCGACTCAGGTGGTGGGCGACTAAGGTGGTGGGCGACTCAGGTGGTGGGCGACTAAGGTGGAGAGCTGCAAGGAGGTGAGATTCAGAGCAGAAATGTGAGCTGCGGCGAGGCGAGCTGCCGTGAGGTGAGGAGTTGGGAAGCGGTGAGATCCAGGGAGCATGAGCTGTGGAGGAGGTGAGCTCGACAGGGATGAGTTGCTTCGATGTGCGCAATCGATGGGGCAAGCCGTGAGCAGGTGAGCTGCAGGAAGAGTGAAGCTGAAGAGCGGTGAGAGCTGTGCCGGGATCTCCGCGGGAGGGAGCCAGAGAGAGAGAGAGAGCACGCAAGTCATCCAGCAGCGGACAATGCCCTCTGCCTCCCTCCACCGTCCTCCGCCACAATTTCACCAATTAGCGCCATGCGGCGCTGCGCGTCCACGCGGCGCCGCGTGGCTCCTCGGGCGCCGCGCGGCGCACAGCTCGAACGGACCGTAAAGGGGCCGTCTCGCATCGCCGCCGACACGGACGTGACAGGTGTCACAAACAAGGATGGCTCAAAGCCTGCTCCTCCCACGATCCCACAAGCGACTTCCAGCCAGACCCCCAACCCCCATCGCCTACCCCCCCTCATCCCCTACCACACCCCCTACCTCCCCATCCCCTACCTCCCCCCCCCTCATCCCCTACCACGCCACGCCCCACCCCTCACCTGTTTTTTTCTTTTACCACCACATCCCAATCCGCTTTCGGGGGCAATTAATCAGCGACGCGGAATAAAATTAGCCTTGGAATGAGAACGCGCCTCCCAGAGACGTGGAGTCGCTGCTTGGCGAGGGGTGGCGGGGACGTGGGAGGTCGGGGTGGGTGCAGGGGGGGGTCGCGGGGGCAACGTGCGTGAGGAAGAGCGGCGGCCGCCGCTGCCTCCGACAGACGACCTCTAGGTGTTATCCCCGAGAGAAAGGTGGCCACAGGCGGAAGATGACAGAACTACGGTGAGCGTATCCCCCTCGTCAAGGTCAGGATCAACTGCGATAAAAGCACTTCGTAGCTCATCGGATTCCTCCAGCATAAATAAATATTCTGATTCTGAAGATCAAGAGGTCATCGTGGCCAAGGGGCTCTGTTGAGGCCACCACCGCACCTCCTCGCTTCCAACACTTTCGAGTCTCTGCCAGATCCCACAGTTGACACGCGACCTCCAGGACCTGCCCCAACAGTATAGCCCACCATCTGCTCTGAGGTCTTCCCCTTGGTCGACAGACTGGGAGACCATTCGAATGAATGCCTTGGTGACTGGTCCTTCCCCTATCCTGAGTGGTGTATTATTATTACCACTAAGTAACTGACTAACGGAACTTTTAATGTCCTGGGAAGTCTTACAGATTTCCCAGTACAGCAGCTACGTCTTGGGATAGCAAGGCACAGGTGGCAATCCCATCCCAGAGCAGGGAGGCTGCCTATAATCCTCCCAGAGCAGCTGAATTCAGAGGGCATCGAGACCAGAGCTGGGGGTTGTCTGCATCAGCGATAAGGTCGTCACCTGTCTTGTTTTTTTCTTCCAGAATAGTCTTCTTGTTTGGGTCGAAAAATCTGCGGTTGAATGAAGAGGTGTTTTGTTCATTATATTGTTTTTTTGTGGGGCTAGATCGTGGAAACATAAATGTGTCGTTGAACTCGCCATCACCCATCAAATCTGGCCGTCCGCCTGATGAGGCTAGTTATAATTACTGGCGAAACGTCGTACTCGGATTGTAAATGTTGTGGCTTGGCTCTCCAACACACCGGTGTGCTGTACTAGTAACGAATTGGCACGTTCTGTTTACGTGACAACTCTTACTAGTTGGTTGTGTCGGGTGGTAGCGGGTTTAACAACACATTTATATATTTACGCGATCTAACCCCAAAAAACCTCTATTAAGGAAGGATATTGGTCGCGAAAGCCTCCTACGTGTTAAACAGGTAAACAGGTGTGTTGTTGTTGTTGTTTGTTTGTGAGTTTATCGGGGGGGGGTGGGGGCGCCCAGCGATGTTCCACGCGACAGGGGGGGCCCAGCAGGTCCTGGAAGGCGCAGTGCCCGCACGTTTGGAGTCGGGCCTCCGGCGACAGCACGCATAAGCGAGAGCCAAACTCCGAAGTGGAGCGATGACTTTCAGAATCGGAATATTTATTTAGACTGGAGGAATCCGTTTTTTTTCTTCCCCCCAACACATGTTCAGTTAGGGGCACGGGAGTCAACAACAACAAACAATACAAAAACACGAAAGGAGTGAAATGTATAGGAGAGGTAAACAAATCGCTTGGCAGCAGCTACAGACGAGATCCTCGCGTAAGAGCCGAAGCGATGGCGCGGTGTGGTAGCATCGGCGACAAATCACCATTTCAGCCCTCTCCAATTGAGAGGATTCATAAAAACAACAACCAAACCAACCTCCCGGGGCCTAGTGGAGGCTTTGATTTCAAGTCGCTTCATAAATCAATTTTATTTGAGCAGCGGAGCGTTGAGAGACTTATTAAATTATTGCAGTCTCCGGGAAACAGATCGCGCTCACCACATCGGAGTTGGTGACGGACGCGAGATGGGCTGGAACCCCTCCGCCCCGTGTCCGCTCACCGTGACACGAAGTCACCGGCAATTACAGCGCTCGGATTCCACCGGTCAAACAAAAAATATAAACGACCGCTCAAGCGTTCCAGCCTTTGGCCTCCAAGCTCAACTCGCCGGCTCCTCCATCGCTCAGCGGTGGGCGTGCACAATCACCGGTGCCACGGTGATATCGCCAGCTCCAGCTAGCGCCACGTAGCGTAGCGATAATCGTGTAATTATTGATCAAATTCGGGATGCTGCCATGCGTGTGATGCGTGTGTGCGATGCTTGCTTGTGTGTGTAATGTGTGTGGTGCGTGCGTGCGTGCGTGGTGCGTGCGTGTGTGACGTGAGCGTGCGTGTGTGTGGCGCGTACGAGTGCATGATGCGCACTTGCGTGTGATCCAACTCTCAAGAAGGGGGCCGCTGGGTGAGCGGCACTCGTCATCGGCGATGAGTCAGCGACGATGGTCGGCGCACTGGTCATGCCGTCCAGAGGTCACCGGTTTGACCTCTCGGCGCGACAGTTGAACCAACGGTGCAAGTTTCTCGAAATCCCCCCCCCCCACTCGGCGCCTCTGTCCACCAGGCAGCAGTAAGTTGATCGGCAGGTCGTATGTGGTAGGGTAAAGAGTAGGTACTGCCACCGATTCCAAGACGTCTGGCAAGCGTGGAAGAGTAGACCAAATACATACCCTCTAGAGGGAGCTCTAGTGGAGGCCTTCCACCATCAGTGGCGTGAGCAGGCAATTGCAGGGCTGCGCCTTTACCTTTCAATCATTCACCTTACAGCACTTTTCCAATTCGGATGTTTGTGTTTAGTTTGTTGTCCTTCCCCCCCACCCCACCCCTCACCTCCTAAAACTGGAGGAAGGGCCTTTGCTATTGATGCCCCCAGGGTCTGGAATGCTATTGCCAATAAACTGCAACTTGAATCGCTACCAAAGAGATCTTCTCTCAAAACTGCTCTAGAGGAGTTGTACACCCCTAGCTGCCACTGCTATTCATTGGCAGAAAATAAAATGTTTCGCTCCGGATGACGCTGCAAAGTAGTATCTGTATTTTGATTTAGCGTGCTGATCTTAAGGGTGCATTTAAAAATTTGATACTCCGACTGATGCTTCTGTTGTTGTGGAGTAACTCATGCAGCCAGCTATGGCTCTAGGATTTGGTGTTACATGTTATTTATGTAGTTTATTGTAAAAATTCGGTCACAGTCCCTATGATCACTGTTACGTTGCAATTATGGCTTTATTTCTTGGTGATTTTGAAAACGTTCTTTGGTTTGGACATGTTTGTTTTGTTGTAGTACGGAGTTAGACTGATGGCCTTAATCTAAGTTTTCTTGTGGTTGTTGTTGTTTGACTTGCATCCCACTGGGATTTTTTGCACACAGCGTTGGTGTACGGTGCTTTTTTCAGGAATATTTTGCTGTTTTTTTCATGGATTTTCTGTTTGCACAGTCACATAGTCACTTTAAGATTTTTTCTTGTTCGTGTTTTTGTTTTTTATTTGTTGTGGTTGCACCTGATTCAAGAGCCGAATGGCTCACAGGGCTATACCAAAATAAATAAACTGAACTATTAGCACGGTTTGGCTACGTACGGTGCGAAAGAAGTTCAACATACAATCCACAAGTGGATGGCAAACCAGAGGACATGGTCGGGGGGGTCGGGGTGTAGGCAGGATCGGTTCGGGTATCGCTCGCCACCGACGTCGGCCTTGGCCGGGAATCAAAAATCAATTAAGCGCGGTGATCGCCGCGTTCAAAAGCGCCACGCCACCTTGCCATGCGAAACAAACAGGGTGCTATTTTTCTCATTAGCGCAGCTCCGAGGCGCGTGCGTCTGACACCCGCCACTTCCTAGACAAGAGTGGTTTTGTTTGTTAGTGTGGGAGGGGGGGGGGGCGCAGGGGGTGCTGTCCCTTTAACAAATGCTAATGCCGCCGCCACCGCTGCCGCCAACAGATCAGGGGCAGCATCAGAGAGCGCAAAGCCCCTGGGTTGGGGCTTAAACGTTTGAATTCGACTGTAAATTCTCCTCGCTTTGAGCCTGAGATCACAAAACACGGCTTGCAAGAAAGCCAGCCACCCCCCATCCTCCTCCTTTCCCTCACAGCCCATCCTCCCCCACCTCCTCCTCGAGCGTGGCCCCCCTGCCGTGACAGGAAATGAACCTCATTTGAGAAGAGATGTCCCATCTGTGTTGCGGCTGGCAGCGAGCTTCAAATCGGCCAAGATAACAGCTGCGTTGAAATCCGCGCATACCACCGAGGTGGCCAGGTCGGGGCTCAGAGGGCTCGACGATCGGCCCCGGACCCCTGTCAGAGTCGCCGAGCCGGCACCGTGGACGCCGAGGAGCTGGGTTCAACTCCGGGTAAACCAACCGTGGTTAAAATGTGATCCTCATTCCGCAGCGAGTTGGTGGTGTCAGCCCCGAATGGCCAATACAGACACACAAAACAATCAAATAGCTCAATATATTCGCCAAAAATACTGCGGATTTAAATAGAAAAATGCACAACAGGCAACGTTTCGTGCAATAGCCCTTCTTGGCCCTAGCTCAATGACCCGTCGTTTCCTTTTTATTTTTGCTTGTGCACCACTGCCAACGCAGCATCATCATCACCAACTAATTTGTTACATATTAAACAGAACAAATAGCCTTCTAAATTTTAGTGGCGGTTTTTTTTTAAATACTTGCTGCATTTGGATTATTCCACCATGACGGATGACAACGCGTTACAACCGACGCCACGCAATTGCCTTCCCTGGCAAGCGCGTGTCAGAAGATGCACCAATTCGCAGGGAACTCCGCGGGGATTCGTGTCTCTCACCGAATATTCCCAGAGCCTCCGTGTGGACTGTGGTGGGTGGCACGTGACGATTAGCCACAGCCCACGGCAATAGGAGGGTGTATACTGGATGTGGTGTGCCGGGCACCGAAATATATTCCAGCCCGCCGAGACCAGGGTTGCAAACTATCGAGTGACAAAAAGAGACACGGCTGAAATTACGCCACGGATCTCAGCAGCAGTTCTGTAGTATCATCTTCCACAGGCCATGATTCTCTTTAACACGGTGCACATTTTACACTGCTTTCTGTGCGAGTTCCACGTCGTAATGTTTTCGTATTATCCGACCCAAAACAACGAAACCAACCAGACACTATCGTACGTGTGCATGTTGAACTTCTTTCGCACCATGTGTAGTAGCCACACCGTGCTGATAACAAACTCAACGCGAAAGGTCCCCGCGGTTGTGTTCTGCATGGCGGACCAGTCGCCACAGACTGCTCGAGAGATAGAGAACACATTTAATGACTAACTCTCGTTGATAATGATCAGTTTAACACGTAGCAAGTTGTCGCGACCAATATTATTCATAACAAAGGTTGTTGGGTTACATCGCGTATTAGTATAAATGTGTCGTAACCCTCCACCACCCGACACAGCCAATTAGTGAGGGATTTGTCACGTAAACAAAACGCCAATTAGTTACTACTTCAGCCTACCGGTATGTTGGAGAGTAAATCAACAACATTTACAATTTGAGTAGTACGACGTTTCGCTGGTAATTACATCCAACATCATCGGGCGATTTGTGGATTTATCCTCCAACACACCGGTGGGCTGAAGTCAAATTGTCGTTTTGTTTACGTGACAAATCCCTTACTAATTAGCTGTGTCGGGTGGTGGAGGGTTTACGACACATTTATACTTACATGATCTAACCCAAAAAACCTTTATTATGAATATCGTTGATAATGTCAACACTGTTCAGTGGCGAAGCTGGCTCAACGCCCCAGAAAGCCATTAAATGGGGCCCAACAAATATCCACCCCGACCCCTAAACCTATTACCCACCCCCCCTCCCCTATAGCCAAACCCACTACACTAACCAGGTCCGAGTGCGACTCGAGCCCCGCCTCCGGCTCGTTGCCACAGGAGCCCTCTCTCCGCTTTGTCCTCTAGTTGAGTCTCCTCGGCTGCTCCGTTCCTTCCACCTTCCCTGCACCGAGCATCCCACGCGAAGCGCGGCATTCATCACCCCGGCACCGTTACCGTCGTGAAAATTTCAAACTCTTCCGTTCGCAAAACATTTTCCGACCGCAGGCCCGCAAGGCCCGCAAGGTCCGCCCCTACTCGTACGCAGAGAAAGCCGAAACCCTACGCGAGACAATGGCGAGGAAGACAATGGGGGAGGGGAGGGGAAGACAGAGAGAGACAATGGGGCTCTCGCTTGGCCGCATAGGAATGTTGAATACTGCACTCGAGTTCACGGAGGTGATCCGTTTATAGATACCTCATTAAAATGAAATTAAGTCGACGCGATGTCAGTGCTCAAATGAGCACTGAGGCCATGCTCGCCTCGCGGTTTACAGACCAGAGCAAGTGGTGGTAATTCCACATGCCCATGGCAGAGGCAAGACCGACCAAAGGACAAACGCTGTTGACTTCTCCAGAAAGTGGTTAGCAATTTTATCGACCTCGGAGGAATGGTGGGCTGAGTCAACCCCCCCCTACCCACACCCCCACCCCCTGCCACCCAACCGGTATTTTAAACTCGCAACCAGCTGCTGATTGCGAGCCGCTCGCTCTATCGTCGAGCCACCCGGCCACCAAAAATAGTATTGAGAAATCGTGGATACAACAATAATTTGCTGCAATCCAAAAACCCCAGCGGATATCATTGAAATAAATTTGCAGCTCTGCGCCTTCACCTCTACCCAGGTTAAGTTTCTACGAAGCAACCTCTCGGAGCTCGTTTCACGGCACAAGGTGGTGCACTGCTTTTAATGCGAGGATTACGAATGGGCTCGCGTAGCGCGAGTCGCGGGTGAGCGAGCGAGAGAGAGAGAGGAGGTGCAGACCCGCAATTGCTTGTTGAAGCGACTGCTGGCAGAAGGACCTCCACTAGATGGGGGATCCAGAGAGGCCCTCTAGAGGGGTATGTAGCCCGGCTCTTTCACGCCGGCCAGTATTGTCTTGGAAGAAATGGGACAGAACCCACATTTCACCCACACGCAAGGTACCGATCGATGTAACTGTGTGTGTATATCCCATTCGCACTGCTGGGTTGGGTTTTGGCGGGGGAACAGAGGCGGTGATGGGCCGGGAGTATTTAAGAAGCTTGCAGCAACCATCATTCATTGATTCAACTGCTGTGCCGTGCGCTCGAATCTAACCGGCGAGCCTCTGTACCGCAAGCCTCGTGTTGACAACCATTCCACCAACTGTGGCAGCTTCCCCATGAGGGAGGGAGGGAGAGAGGAGGTGGTGGTGGTGGTGACGCCACTGAATTTAGGACAAAGACCCGGTGGCAGGAGTGAGGCATGGGGTGATCGCATCACGGCGACTGCTGCTGATGCTGCTGCTGATGCTGCTGCTGATGCTGCTGCTGATGCTGCTGCTGATGCTGCTGCTGCTGATGCTGCTGCTGATGCTGCTGCTGATGCTGCTGCTGATGCTGATGCTGCTGCTGATGCTGCTGCTGATGCTGCTGCTGATGCTGCTGCTGATGATGATTCGCTCACCCAGGCCCCCTTCTTGGAGAGTTGGACATCACATCACAAATGTCCTCCCATGTAGCCTCAACAGACTGTCGGGGCAAGTGCTGTTAGCGAGCACCTATGAAGGCCGGCAAGGTACACGAGGGGGCTGGGTCGGCAAGCCGCCCGACTGCCTCCGTCTCCCCAGTGTTGATGTTTACACACCGCATCAGGTACTCATTTGAGGCCGAGTCGACCTAGGTGGGGGCCCAGGACCGGTTCAAGACAATCGCCACTGGTGGTGTCGGTGTCCGTGAGCGGCACCGTGGCCGGGTTCTCTTAACGCAGCGTGCTAACCGCTGCGCCCCCGCTCCCCACGCACACGGCATCCTCACACAACGTGTCACGCGCTTCACACGAGCGGTGGCACACGGCACGCGGGGCAGTTGGACGCAACGTGGAACGCGGGCCCGGTCTCCCCATGTCGCATCAACGCGCACGATACGTGGAGTGGCGGCGTGAACCAGTCACCCCGGACATTCCAGTCACCCTAGCTAATCAACCCAATCACACCGAGTCACACAGATGTCTCACTCAGCCATACCCGTCATTCTGGTGACCCGGTCACCTTAGTTCAACCAGCTATCGCAGTGACCCAGTCACCCAAGTTTGTCATCCAGACGCCATAGCCACCCAGTCATCCCACTCATTCGAGTCGCCGATCTATTTCCACCCCAGCCACTCGAGCCACTCAGCTAGATCAGTCACCATCTCGAAGTCACCCAGACATCCGAGTCACCCCGTCATCCCAGTCACGCCGAGGCACCCAGCTACCCAGCCATCATAGTCCCCATCATCCAAACCAAGCCGCTCTCGTCACCCAGCTATCTCACCCAGCCATCAGTCCCCATCATCCAAACCAAGCCGCTCTCGTCACCCAGCTATCTCACCCAGCCATCATAGTCCCCATCATCCAAACCAAGCCGTTCTCGTCACCCAGCTATGTCACCCAGCCATCATAGTCCCCATCATCCAAACCAAGCCGCTCTCGTCACCCAGCTATCTCACCCAGCCATCTCACCCAGCCATCAGTTACCCAGCAGGCATCCTAGTCACGCACTCAACCCAGTTACCACCACTCCAGCCACCTAGCCATTCCACAGTGATCCCAAGTCATTCAGCAATCCCAGTATGCCCAGGACATCCCGAGTCACCCCGAGGTAACCAGGCCTCGCTACCCACTCATCCATTCATCTACCCACCCACCCACCCACTTATCCACCCACACACTCACCCACTTACCCATTCATCAACCCACTCACTCATCCATTCATGTATCCACTCACTCATCCATTCATCTACCGACCCACTCACTCACCGATACATCCACCCACTCACCAACTCATCCATTCATCCACCGACTCCCTCACCCGCACACCCACTCACCCGCACACCCACCCACTCACTCACCAGCTGCACGGCGCACACGAACAGCAGAGAACAGCGACCGCTGCACCTCGCCATGATATCTCCTCCTCCCTCCTCGTTCTCTCTCCTCGTTCTCTCTCCCGGCACCGCTGAGATTCTCTCCTCCTCCACTTCTCCCTCCTGCTCGTCGTCGTTGTTTGTCGTTAATGTTGACGAGGATGCTGTTGTTATTGTTGTTATTGAGCCCCTGATTCCGGGTTTAACCGCGGATCGCTCAGCCGAGACAGCGACGCGGGCATCTTGGTGCAGTGGGCGCCTCCATCCAGAAGCGACGCGACCCGACCCATGGGCCGCGCATCGCCGCGCCGCGCGAGACCCGCCTCCTCCTCCTCGCCTCCCACTCATCCTCCCACCCCCTCCCTCCCTCCCTACCGCCCACCCCTACCGCCCACCAATCTTTCCGTCCCTACCAACCACCCCATCCTCCCATCCCTACCAACCACCCATCGTCCCATCCCTGCCTCCCACCCACCCCTACCGCCCACCAACATCTCCTTCCCTACCAACCACCCATCCTCCCATCCCTACCAACCACCCATACTCCCATCCCCACTAACCACCCATCCTCCCATCCATCCTCCTATCCCTGCTTTCCCACCCTATCGGGTCTCCATTCCTCCCACCCAGCCTCCTCTCGTCTCCTCATACTCTGCCTCCCACCCAGCCCTTCCTCCCACCCAGCATGACTGGTCTCCCTCCCAGCCTCCCACTCAACCCCCTCTCCCTTCATACCACCCATCAGTTCCCCTCATCCCCTCACGCTGCCTCCACACCCTCGTCTCCCATTACCGCATTCCCCTCACCTCCCCTCCCGCCTTAGGCGAGACGCGTGGTGTGGTGATGAGGGTGATGATGAGCGTGATGATGAAGGGAAACGTATTGAGATGTAAATTAGTATGACAATTATGACGTCTTTCGAGAAATGTGAATAATGATAAGGAAAATGGTTAAATATGTTAACTATGAATGACAATTATAGTGATGAACGATATCAAAATATATAGTTATTAACGATGGTGATGATAATTCTGGATGAAATATGAATAATGATGATCGATGAAATAAATACTTTTAATGGCCGATGATGGCGTGCCCATTAAGATATGAATGATGGGACAGTGGTGTGAATGACGATGATTGATAGATGAAGTGAATATTAACGATGCATGATCATGGAATGAATCATGGAAATATCTGCACCGTTCACACTGACACAGCCACACCGACACAATGTGGAAGTGCCGTCACCACAGCGCTTGTGCCAGGCTAGGTGCACTTTGAAACTTTGACATGAGGTGGTCGAAGGCTCGCTGGCAGGTGACGGGACCCAGGAGTTATGGGTTGACTGATGTGCCAGGCTAGGTCCAGAGGAGGTCACGGGACAGATCCGAATGATATTGGTTGACTGCCTCAGATGATTGACAGACGCACCACCTGTGTTTACCACTGAGCCACCTGAATGTTTTATCCGCCCGGCTCTCCAGCTCGTTGTTGTGAGCGTCGCTCCTCCACCCGCCGTCGTTGCATCGGCGCAGTCTTTCACGACCCTCCTCCAGAAAGGCCGATCTTGACACCAATGGTACCGTGCCAGTCGTTAGCAAGTCCGCACATCTCCAGTTCCGAATTGTACCCCCATCAACTCGTCGTCTCTCTATGCCGTGCCTCTATCGGTCTACTCGATCAAATACAACCTTTGCTCGCTTGCCCCAATAGTCTGAACAGCTACAGCAAATATGCGCACAAATCCGCGGCGTTCCAAACGCAACGTGCGGTTGGATGGCCCATCGACATATTTGACTCTCCAGACCAATGATAACCGGGCGGCATTCGTAACCCCGAGCAGGCGAACTCTGGACCGGTTTCGACCTCTGGGTCTCATCAACGGAGTCGTGGCTTGGCAAACAAATCCACGCTGCTGGGTTGCCTGGTGCTCCGTGTGAAATAAGGGACCACCGTTTACGAAAAGTATTTTCGAGGTATCTATGGGCTGGAAGAGGATATTGATTAAAAAAAAAGACCAATAGGCTTTACCCTTTCTGGAATAAAACAGGCGGTGTTAAGATGTTAAAACACAAAATAGATGCCTATTAAAAGGCATCAAGTCTGCATTCACCACACACTCTTGTAGAAAAACATGCAAACAAAAACCATGCTCTAATAATACATGGGCATTGTCTTTGAAATTGATTGGCCCACACAAGAGACGGCTGCCTTCTTTATGTTTGTCTTTTGGCGTCCTCTGTCTGACAGTGGCGAGACAAGGCTGTAGAGAAGGCTGCTGTCTCTTGTGGCGGCCAATCAGTTCCAACGACAGTGCATTTATAATTAACGGAGCACGTTTGTGTTTGCATGTTTTGCTACAAGAGTGTGTGGCGAATGCAGACTTGATGCCATTTAACAGGCATCTAGTTGGTGTTTGAATATCTTAACACGACTCATGTTGTGTTGCCAGGCGGAGGTAAAAAGCCTTTTCTTAGACATTGTTCATCATTTTGATATTGGCAAAAACGGTCCCAAAGGGCAGAGGGCACTTTGTGTGTGGACACACGGAACGCGGCTCGCGCGCCTCCTGCTGCTGATGGCAGGGCAGTGCTCATCCTGTGAATCGCAGAGGCAAAGATCCACCCCACCGTATGTCCTTGACACAATATTGGGGCAAAGTGCTGTTCGCGAGACACCTGTTGAGGGTTGGAATAGTACATGACGTTGGTGGTGTTGGTGTGGCCATCACCACGCCCGGCCCGCCTTTGTATCCCCAGTGCCGATGTCTTTGACAATATCGTCATCAGGTACTCAGTTGAGGCTGAGTCGACCCAGGGGAAGCCCAGATAATGGCCACTGGTGTCGGCCGTGAGCGGGAATCGAGTGACCTCTGGGTAGGTAGAGCAGTGCGCTAACCACTGCGCCACTGCTCCCCGAACTATAAACAAGAGGCAAAGATCCCCCGTGTAGCTCGCCCGCGCTGTGAAGGGCAAGTGCTGTTAGCCTGGACCCAATGAAGGCGGGGAAGGCGCACGTGATGAGCGAGGTGGTGTGGCCTGCCCGGCCACATTTGTCTTCCCGGTGCCGATGTTGCTGACACACTGCACCTGCTGTTAAACGTTTCAGGCTGAGTCGACCTGACTATATAAATACAAAGACAAAAATCCCCCTATAGCCTTAACAGACTGTCGGGGCAAGTGCTGTTAGCAAATAGCAGCAGCTATGAAGGCCGGCAGGGCAAACTAGAGTGTGGTTGTCGCCAACACCACGCCCGGCCGCCTTTGTCTCCCCAGCGCTGACGTTGCTTACAAACCGCTCAAGGTGTAAACGTTTAAGCCGAGCCGACCTGACTGTATACACACAGCACACACACGTGTGTGTGTGCTGTGTGTATACACGTGTGTGCTGTGTATACACGTGTCTGTGTGCTGTGTGTATACACGTGTGTGTATACACGTGTATGTGTGCTGTGTGTATACACGTGTGTGCTGTGTATACACGTGTGTGTGCTGTGTATACACGTGTGTGTGTGTGTGCTGTATGTGTGTGCTGTGTATATGTGTGTGTGTGCTGTGTGTATACACACGTGTGTGTGTGCTGTGTGTATACACGAGTGTGTGTGTGCTGTGTGTATACACGAGTGTGCGTGTGCTGTGTGTATACACGTGTGTGTGTGCTGTGTGTATACACGTGTGTGTGTTTGTGCTGTGTGTATACACGTGTGTGCTGTGTGTGCTGTGTATACACTGTGTGCTGTGTGTATACACGTTTGTATACACGTGTGTGTGCTGTGTATACACGTGTGTGTGTGTGCTGTGTGTGCTGTGTATACACGTGTGTGTGTGTGCTGTGTATACACGTGTGTGTGTGCTGTGTGTATACACGTGTGTGTGTGCTGTGTGTATACACGTGTGTGTGTGCTGTGTGTGTGTGCTGTGTATACACGTGTGTGTGCTGTGTATACACGTGTGTGTGTGTGTGCTGTGTGTGCTGTGTGCTGTGTGTATACACGTGTGTGTGTGCTGTGTGTATACACGTGTGTGTGCTGTGTGTGTATACACGTGTGTGTGCTGTGTGTGTGTATACACGTGTGTGTGTGCTGTGTGTATACACGTGTGTGTGCTGTGTGTGCTGTGCTGTGTGTGCTGTGCTGTGTGTATACAGTGTGTGCTGTGTGTATACACGTGTGTGTGCTGTGTGCTGTGCTGTGTGTGCTGTGTGTGCTGTGCTGTGTGTATACAGTGTGTGCTGTGTGTATACACGTGTGTGTGCTGTGTGCTGTGCTGTGTGTGCTGTATGTGCTGTGTGTATACAGTGTGTGCTGTGTGTATACACGTGTGTGTGCTGTGTGTGTGCTATTTATACCCGGTGCAGCATGGGCACTGCGCGTGCCCCTGTGGGGGGTCACCCCCCCCACCACCCCGGGGGCAGCGCGGACCCCGTCTCGGGGCTTCGGCTGCTGCTGCTGCTGCCGCTGCCGGGGTCTCGGGTTTCTTCTGGGGGCTATTCCTGGCGCGGGGAGCAAACGTTGCGGAGGACGCGGAGGGGTTACAGTCGCCTCCACCTCTCACCTCCACCCCGCATCCACCTCCACTCCACCAAACAACTCCCTCCCCCCTCTCGCTTCCCAACTCCTCCACCCCTCTCTCCTCCTCTCCTCCGCGCTCTCCGTCTCTCTCCCTCCCTCTGTGGCCTCCAACGCTCTCACGTCTCGCGTTCTCCCCCCCCCCCCCCCCCGTTAGCTCGCCGTCTCTCTTCGGCGCTCTCTCTCGTTTTAACTCGAAACTACCCTCCCCTCCGCTCTCCCCGTCATTCCCAGTGTTTATCCTACTCGTTCTCTCTTGTCCAGTGCTGTCCCCTCTCACGTCACACTCCCCTCGTTCTCTCTCCCAGCCTTCCCCATTTATCCACTCTCCTCTCCCTCCTCTCCCCATTACTCTCGCTCTCTATTTTCCAAGTGCTGCCACCACCCCCCCGCCTCTCACTTCACACTCCATTCTCTCTCTCCAAGGTTGTCGCCGTCGCTCGCTCTCCGCTCTCTCTTCTTTTTTGTTTCGATGCTCGGTGTAGTCGGCACTTTGCTTCGTTCATCATTTCGTTTTTTTTAATGTTTTGCTTTATGTAAACCAACAAAGGATTTGTTTTAGACTGCGTTCGCTCTCTCTACGCTCTCTCTCTCTCTCTCTGCGCTCTCTCTCTGCGTTCGCTCTCTGCATTCTCTCTCTCTCTGCGTTCTCTCTCTCTCTGCGCTCTCTTCTCTCTGTGCTCTCTCTCTCTGCGCTCTCTCTGCGCGCTATCTCTCTGCGCTCTCTTCTCTCTCCGCTACCGAAGACGTCTTCCCAGGGAGCGATCCTGCGCCCCGGCCCCATGACGGACCCATCCCGCGGTGAAGGTGCGATCATCCCGCGGGGGAAGGGAGGGGGGACCCACACTGCCGGCTTACCCACAACACACACACCAGCCGGGGCCGATAAAGTAGCGCGGTACCGTGGAGCAAGCGGTGCATTGCGTGACGGCAACGTGAATACGTTGGTACAAACGAGGTTCATCCATCCTAGGCGATGCCGATAAGGGTGCAGCGACTGTGCTGGACCACTTTCCAAGCGAATGGTTGGAGCGTGCTGGCATGAGTCTGCCTGCCCGAATATGTAACGTTCATTTTACGGCCCTTGCTACGAAATTCTCACCAAGTCTCTCTCTCTCTCGTATGAACCCTCATTGTTTTCAGTTTCATTTATGTGGTATACCCCTGTGAGACATTCGGCTCTTGAATGAATCCCTAAGACGCGCCGCGATGTCCCATATGTTGTGTCCAAGGCCGAGCGAATTACTTGCACCAGCAGCTAAATCCTTCCACCGAGAACGCTGCACGCAAACCAGGCTCATTCCATGGGCGATAATTAAAATAAAAACCACGAGGCGGTGAGCGAATAAAGGTCGAGCGGGCGAACGCAATCGAGCCCAGCCGCCGCCCTGGTTAACACCGGCGGCTGTTGTTCACTCGACACGCCTACCGCGCCGTCTGCACTGGATGATTACGCCGCGACGTTATTCGAATAGGGATAGGCCACGCTCTCCGGCGTCACGGTCCAAATGTATGGAAGTTTGGAACAATTGCCGGCACATTTCTAAAGTAGGTACACTTTTGTTTTTGTTACGCGTAATAACATCGCCCCCGCCAGCAGATCGCACTCGTCTGTGTAACACAGTGCGTGTCATCTTTGTTATAGCCTTGCGCTGTAAGAAGTGTAATTCCATTGTTGCCTTTTGACAATGCAGTACGTTCTTCAGACGCTAAATGTTAACGTCGAGTTCTGCTGGCCGCGACGAGAGGGCTTCGGGAAAGAGCGAGTTCGCGTGGTTGTGCTGCTCCTCCTCCGTTGAAGGAGCGCAGACTTTAGTGATTCACTTATATGCAAGAGTCTCCACAAGTTTAAGTTGCATGGCCACTGTCGCACTACGACTGTGGCTTGTCCATAATTTCAGTTTCATGGCTTGTCCATAACTTCAGTTGCATGGCTTGTCCATAATGTCAGTTACATGGCTTGTCCATAATATCAGTTACATGGCTTGTCCATAATGTCAGTTGCATGGCTTGTCCATAATGTCAGTGCATGGCTTGTCCATAATGTCAGTTGCATGGCTTGTTCATGTCAGTTGCATGGCTTGTTCATAATGTCAGTTACATGGCTTGTCCATAATATCAGTTACATGGCTTGTCCATAATATCAGTTGCATGGCTTGTCCATAATGTCAGTTGCATGGCTTGTCCATAATGTCAGTTGCATGGCTTGTCCATAATGTCAGTTGCATGGCTTGTCCATAATGTCAGTTGCATGGCTTGTCCATAATGTCAGTTGCATGGCTTGTCCATAATTTCAGTTGCATGGCTTGTCCATAATATCAGTTGTATGGCTTGTCCATAATTTCAGTTGCATGGCTTGTCCATAATTTTCCATTCACAAAGAATGTGTGCGCATCAGCCTGTTGATTTTATCGTGCGGTTTAATGGTTTAATAGTTGTGTCAACCGGTGTCTTCGAGGAATGCCAAATCCAGGAGATGCAAAATTTGCGTCTCGAAACGAGGCGTTTATTACCGGCCCACGAATGGACTGCTGGGTAGCTTGTGCCTTGTTCTCACAAGTGTTGCACACTCAAAATGAAGGACGTGGGCAGGTGCTCCAAATCGAGGGAAAACACATTTATTGTGGTTAATCTGTAAGATGTAAGATGCAATAGCACGTGTCAGACAATTTTCCAACCGAGTCTTTATAAACCACGTGACTGGTGTACAAGTCCGGTTAATCATTAACGGTTTTCTCTTAAACCCAATTCTACTAATGATAAACCATCTTTGATATTAACATTTGCACGTCACTATTTGAATATTACTTTAATCCCAAGCTGTATGTCTATCTATCCCATCGACTGATATCGGTATCTTACGCCCATTACCTGTACTATATGTGTACAATATACTTCTCCAAGACGGAGGTTATCTGCAAGCCATCCGGCTACCATGAGAGATTCGTTCATGAGGCCATCCACATATACAAACACAGAGACAATTTTAAATGAGAAGATGGATTCTGGTTTAGTAATCATTGGAAGGACGTGATACACCATTTCGGTTCTTGATTGTGTTTTACGGTGACTTTCAGACCGCAGTCCATTCGCTGGCACTGCCTCTTAGTACTTTTCACACGACGGTCAATTATATGGTTTATAGCATATTGTATACTAATAAATAGTATAACAGTGTAATGTTTAATATAATTTATAAGGCAATATAGACTATCGTAATTGTATAGTGAATATATAGCAGTGTGGTATACAGTAGGGTTGGTAGAATACATAGTATAATATTACAAGTCTAATATTATTATAGTCTAAAGTATAGGGTAGTGTATAGTAACGTATGGTATAATTAAATGGTGGGTTTGTCTATGGCAGTGTATAGTACGGTGTATAGTCGTGTAATTTAGAAAAAAGTTTAGTTGGAGGCATATCAATATAATGCATGTTAGAGCTTATATTGGGCTGTGTATACGATATTATACAGTGTAGTTTAGATTGGAAGGTATAATATTGTAATGTATCGTAGTCTAGTTTATAGCATAGTTGTAACGCAGCACAGGACAGAGTTGCGCACCGTTGCTGTTTCTCTCTCTCCCCCCTCCTCCGTTCCGAGCATAGATGGACTCGTCCATCTGAACAAAGCTCGTCGCTTTCCGTGGTGCTAACGTTGAAAAGAAACCGCCACTTTTTTCGACATAGAATTGTAATGTATAGTGACGTATTGCTAGTAGCTCAGCTGATTGGATAGTATATTGAGTTTATTGATAATATTGATGTAGTTTATATTTAGTTATTTCACATCGGTTTAGTGTATGATAGTTGGGTAGTTGCAGTTCTTTAGCGTTAATATAATAATGCCTCTGTTGATATGTAAACTCTGACTTTAACATAGCTACTTCCGTGACCAGTTACATGCTAATTTCTCACTTTAACATCCTGCTAATCTCTTAGTACCTTTCAATGTAATGTTTAATATTATTTCCCAGTTACATGCTTATTTCTGACTTTAACATCCTGCTAATCGATCACATTAACTTAGCTACTTCAATGCTAAATTCTTCTGTTGATATGTAAACTCCTTTATCAAGGTGCTCTGCTCCTCCCACCCAGCTTAAAAGACGCTGCCAAGCTTAGCAGTGTTCACTGAAGCGCTGTCTTCCCGACAGTTCTGTTTCTTCACCTGAAGACGGAATGTTATTTTATTATGTTTTATTTTTATTATTTTATTATTTCCCTTCTACGTGACTTTACCGAAAGAACCAAGAAGATGACTCCCTGCAGTCACGAAAGCTTTATATCAAAATTGAATATACATACTGTACGTGTCACCACTACAACTATGCATGTGTTCTATTCTCAATAGCATTGCAAGTAGTCATAGTCTGGGTGCATGGGCATGGTTATAGACTAAACTGTATTAGGGTTAGTAAATTAAGAATTACAAGTATTAACAGTACGTCATCCTTTACAATGCACAATGCTAAAACCCCTCCAATTGAATACATCACAAACTAACAATTCAAGGCCAAGCTTGAAGTCTAGAACAAGTCGAGAACATTTCTATAACGATCAGAAACAACCTTTGGGTCATTCACCTGTAAGAGTCAACAGCACACGTGTATCACACATCGAATTTCCAACCGAGTCGCCATTAACCACGTGACTGGTGTACACGTACGGCTCATCAATAACCCTGCCAGCCATCCACAGGCCCAACTCAGTCATCACATGCTGCTGTAACACACGTGCATTGATGCACTGCACAGCACATCAGGACTTTCACAGAACCACACTTTAATCCCTTGCTGCACAAGGAAATAATTAAAAGAGTGGTCCATTCCTAATGTGCCCACACGAGAACAAATCTTCCTGCAATGCAATGCAGTGCGGGCGGGGCAGATATACGGGAAGGAGGAGGAGTGTTGCATGTGTTTTGTGTAATTAAAGAGGGCGTGTGTCTAACGCAGTGGTTCTTAACCCGGGGTGCACGCACCCCCTAAGGGTACCACCTGCCCTTTCTAGGGGTGCGAGACACGGATGATTGTTTTTTTTTATTAAATAATCTAAACACAAATTAAGCACGGCAACGACAACTACTTTGTCTAATCAAACTCGATGTATTTATGAACATTATATTTATCAAAACATTTACGATTGAGAACCAAAGCGGTGCAAGGCTGCAATAAAGGTTAAGAACTGCTGCCGTCTCAGGTATCTCTCTGTTTTCACTACCACATACTCTTGCACCTGTGTGTGTGCGTGTGTGATTGGGGTGTGGGGGGGGGGTATCAGGAGCTGCTGCCGTGGCGGACGGACACGGCACCGCGGGGATGGACGCCTCTGGCGGTCGCAAGGTCGTGCGCAGGGTCGTGCGCAGGGTGGTGGAGACCTCTCCGCTCCTGCACTCCCCCTCCACCTGGATGCTCGCGTTCGCTCTGCTCCTCACCTGGGGGGCCGTCGCCGTCGTCATGTTCGACGTCGTGGACCTGAAAGTGTACCTGGGTACTAGCCCTGCACTGCCACTCACCGGCTGGGTACCACCTAGGCACTGATACAGCACGGCCAACTCACTAGCTTGGTACTAATATAGCACTGCCATTCACCACTAGCTGGGTACCACCTGGGTACTAAAATAGCACTACCATTCACCACTAGCTGGGTACCACCTGGGTACTAACATAGTACTACCGGTCACTAGCTGAGTACCACCTGGGTACTAATATAGTACTACCAGTCACTAGCTGGGTACCACCTGGGTACTAATATAGTACTACTGGTCACTAGCTGGGTACCACCTGGGTACTAATATAGTACTACCAGTCACTAGCTGGGTACCACCTGGGTACTAATATAGCACTACCAGTCACTAGCTGGTTACCACCTGGGTACTAATATAGCACTGCCGGTCACTAGCTGGGTACCACCTGGGTACTAATATAGCACTACCGGTCACTAGCTGGGTACCACCTGGGTACTAATATAGTACTACCAGCCGCTAACCTGGCTGCCACCTGGATACTACTACTAGAGCACTACCAGTCACTACCTGGGCAGTTACTACCTACAGCTTCACCTCTTTACCTGGATAAAACTGGTACCTAACCGTGCAGTCACACATCGCGGTGATGGCGAGGACACTGGGGATGGAGGTGGCGTTGCGACGTTGGTCGTGATGTTGGTGGTGACGATAGGAGGCGGTGATGACGTTGGTGGTACTGTAACTTAAATGGTCGAGGTGGCAAATGAAGGTGGTGATAGTGGAGGTGGTGACGGAATTGGTGGTACCGTTCGTGGTCGTGGAGATGGTGACAGTGCTGGTGGTGATAGATGACCATTTCTTGCCCTTGTTTTAGGTGTGTGTGCCATCATTTGGGGGTAGATGCTTTATCAATAACCAGGTCATAAAGGCAATGAACAGGGCACTGCACTGTGAACCCGGCGACCCAAGTTTCATTCCAGGCTACAGTTAACATCAGTGGCCCCCAGCTCACCAACCCTCACTAACCAGTGCGGTAAAGTATCATCAGACAACTCCGACACGGTGGTGCCAACCCCGCGACAAACCGAACAGACTCTCTGGGATGATGACATGATCCAGATTTAGCAGTGATCCCAGGTTTGTACTTCAGGGTCCCGTATCAGTTGACTATGTTTATCACTTGGTCAGTTGCCTAAGTGGGACGCTAGCAGGTACGTATTAAGAATCTTGCGTTGGGTTACAGCAGTGGTGCACTCCGAATAATCCAGCACTGCGGGGGTAGTGAGGTTTGGTGTATTGCCGCACAAATGTTGCCATACCCTGGCTTTTCAGGAGAAGGCGGTATACAGCAACGTACAGGCGAATCCTCCATCCGTCACTTGTGTGTGGGATAGAGTGTTGCCCCCTCGCACGCATGGGTTTTCGCTATTGCTCCAGTTCCCTTCCACGTGTATAAACACTCATTCATTGAATGAAAACACAGATGCACATATAGAGGGCTGCAGGGCTTGGATAATTGTTGGTAGCGCCGGCTCTCCGCATGGCTGCCTGCCTTCCCGCTCGTCTGTGGTTCCTCCTGGCGCCTTTGAGTCCTCCTCTCGAGAGCGAGTGGACGAATACTGTGCAGCGGCGGCGGCCGATTTGGGTCGCAAGTTGAAATAATTACGAGTCAAATTGTCCACTGGTGATAGCTCCATCAAGCGACGTCTCACAAATGCGAGGTTCGTTTGGAGAGTTTTTTTTTCGCTCTAAGGATTTGGTAACGCCGCACCCCACATGCGATATCGTCTGGGGAGGCCTTCATCCAGCAGTGGATTGACCAAAAGGGTTGAAAATTATTGTTATTTATTTAATAGCTCGCTGAGTCGGAAGTCGTTTTTTTTATTTGGTTTCGTGGGATATCTGGAGTTTCAACTTTGCAATCATCCACAGGAGTGTAACAAGCCGTATCATTAGACATCCCTAAAATAGCCACTTGGTGTGGGGCGTCGAAGCGAGTGCAGGTCAGCGTGGTCAGTCACTCTGTCACCTGCTGCTGACGATGACGACCACGATGATGAGCGAATGCGGATAAAGTGAGCGAGGTTGTGATCGGCACCCGGGTGTCTAAGTCACGTGCTTTTATTGACCAAGTATCCCTTTTTAATCGCTTTGAAAGTCAGTGCGAAAAACAAACACGTAAAAAAAAGCCTCAATTGGATGGGTGCGATTGTACACGCGTCCTGCTAAAAAACGCTTATCCCACTCTCGAACAGATTGAAAGTGCACGCATCCTCCTCTAAATCTCAACGAATTATTGCAATTTTGGGATGCGGTTAATGAAGCCCACGGTTGGAGTATCCCCACACTGTGAACGCGCGTTCCGATCCAATCTTAGGCAGCTGTAATCGGGACGCGGGCTGGTAAAACAACACGTTCATGATCAGTAAGTCTGAACCAAGGCCGTAATTATAATATATATTGGGGGCGATGTGCGCAAAATGTCCCCCCCCCCCAATATATTGCTATAAAATAGATTTCTGTTTATATGATTGTGGTTATGGTTGTACTTTATTAATCCCTAATCTCTGCCATTACATACAATGAAACAAGAAAAGGTAAAAAAGAAAAAAAACAGCAATGTAATACAATACACTATTAGACATTATTGTAAAATGTGTTAGTGAATTTTTTAAATATTTTAGGCAGGAAATTCGTTTTCAAATTTAGATATTTTTTTCTGGGGGGCGACCCCCAGACCCCCTGGAAGATTTGGTCCCCCCCCCCCAATGTTGACTCCATGGCTACGGCCTTGGTCTGAACATTCGTTACCACGTGCGCACGCTCTCTTATATAAGAGTCCAGTCCATCACGGATGCGCCGCTTTGATACACGTGTTGCTTTCTGGGCTCTGCGAAACGACGCCTTTCTAAATGTCGCTTGCTGCGACGCTGGCTCGGCATCACCTGTCGCCGATGACTGTTGTCCAGGTCATGGGGGGGCGGCGACCCCTTGAGACTGCGCTGACCGTCTCGCCACGCAAAGGTTCACATCACAGCCAACGACGCCTGTGGGAGTGGCTAAAGAGGATCGCGTCTGTTTTGGGACGCTAAGTTATTAAACTTATTCGTATGAAAGCAGGGGGGCATTTTTCGTCGTCATCGTCATGGCCATCATCGTCCACAGCCACGAGGGACCTGCTCACCGCGGTAGACAAACTCGACACTTTCCACTTCATGGCACGCGTGCATGCCCGCCACACATTGCCCTGAAGATAAAGGGGCCAATTGCCCGAAGTGTCGACTAATACACATTTTTTTTCCTTCCGAGGCCACGGTGTTGTTGACGAATATTCGTTAGATTTTACTGCGTTGCTTGCGCACCACTGCCAACGCAGCAGCGGCAGAAGCAGCTCTTGTCGCCTAAAATCTACGGCCGGATGTACGACCCACAAAGGGGTCGTCAGCGTGTGTGTGTATGTGTGTGTGTATGCAAAACAACCCCCTACCTCCTCGCGGTGCCGGACGGGCAACTCTGTCGTGGACAGTGCTGTGGGGGGAGATCCAATTTTGATTGGCTCCTCCCCTCATGGCATATGTGTCCACCACAGGGGCTAAACGGGGGCTCTGGACGGGTGCGAGGGGCTGGTAACCCCTCCACCTTCAATTAATTACCACGAAACCACGAATTAAACTGAAATATGTAACTAATAAGCTTGTGCCGGAGGCCCCGGGGGGCCAGGCGTCTATGACGTCTCCTGGCCAAACCCCAATTGGCGGAGCCAGGAGATTGAATACCTACCTTCGGGGCTACTCCAGAAACAACGAAAAGCCACTACGGGTGGCCACGTGGAATGTTCGAACGCTCACTGCAGAGGAGAGGCTGCCACTCCTTTGTCGGGAGCTGGACCGGTACCGCTTGGATCTATGCGGCATTCAGGAGGTCCGGTGGACCGGCTCTGGCTCCTGCCACCATGAGGGGTGGACAGTCCTCTACTCGGGGCAGCAGACTGCCAAACAACAGGGTGTGGGTCTTCTTTTGAACAAAAGAATGAAGGGGGCGTGGGAGCGTGGCGGTGAGGTGTGGGAAGCTGTAAGCCCCAGGCTACTTTGGGCTCGCCTTCCCATCAACCGGAGGCGAGGAATGGTGGTCGTGGTTACTTATGCCCCCACCGAAGATGAACATCCGTGGAGGGATGCAGGCAAAGCCGATGAGTCAGATGCCTTCTATGACCTCCTGTCACAGGTGCTGGCTAAAGTGGCCCCTCAGGATAGAGTCATCATGTTGGGTGACTTCAATGCCCGAGTTGGTCATGATACTGGCACCTGGTCTGGAGTGATTGGAGGGCATGGGCCAGATCAGCTCAATAACAACGGTAGGAGGCTGCTAGATTTTTGTGCAGCCCATGGGCTTGTAATTACCAACACGCTGTTCCGGCATCGGCGCATCCAGACAACATCATGGATGCATGCCGGGTCCAAGCAAGAACATCTGCTGGACTACATAGTGACGGACCAGCGAATGTGAGCCCATGTCCTTGACACCAGGACCTACCGTGGAGCTGATCTGTCCTCTGACCATCGACTAGTCATCTGTAAGATGCGCCTGCCATTCTTCCACTCCGGTGGTGGGTGTACACCCAGGACCCCATTCCAACATAAAGTGGCCTGGTCTCAGTTATCTGATGAAAGTTGCAAGCGAGAATTTCATCATCGCTTGCGGCTGGGATTGGCATCGTCCCCGACTCCTCCTGATGTCGAGGGTAAATGGGCGAGGTTTAGGACTGTGACTCATGCAGCTGCAATGGCTGCTTTGGGTACGCGGTCCAGACCTCCCCAGAGACCCTGGCTGACAGAGGAGGTGTTCAGGATGGTTGAGAAAAAGCGACAGGCCCACTGTCATCGGCTACAGAATCCCACGTCAGAGAATGAGGAGGCTTACCGCAGCCTTCGCTCGGATTTTCGGAGAGCCGTGAGGCGCTGCAAGGATGGGTGGTGGTCGCGGGTTGCTGAGGAGATGGAGTCTGCCTCAGTGGCCCGTGATCACAAATCTCTATTTAACTCCATCAAAAAAGTAACCTGCAGCGCCACACCTATTACAATCATTAGGGGAAAAAACGGTGATCCAATCTCCGACCCCCAGGAACAGGTTCGCAGATTTGCTGAGCATTTCTGTGAGGTCCTGGGGGAGGGAAAATCCCTCAGCCAGGAAAACATCGTGGCACAAAGTGAGGATGACCCTGCTGAGGCTGCGGTGCCTCAAATATTGGAAGAAGTCACCCCCTGTGAGTGGCTGGCTGAGGTGCCATCTGCTGAGGAAGTATTGAAGGCGATTCGGAGTCTGAGACCAGGAAAGGCAGCGGGCAGAGATGATCTCCCAAGCGAAATGCTGAGGGAGGGTGGCGTTTGTGCACAGACTGCCCTATATGACATCATAACAACAGTCTGGACCACTGGACGGGTTCCGCAGGATTGGAAGGATGCCCTGGTGGTCCCCCTTTTTAAGAAGGGGGACCGCACAGACTGTAACAACTACAGGGGCATCTCACTCCTCAGTGTGCCGGGAAAGGTCTTGGCAAGGATTATTCAGCATCGCCTTGCCAGGCACGCTGAGGAGAGGCTTGCGGAGCCCCAATGCGGTTTCAGGAAAGGGCGGTCCTGCACAGATGCCATATTTTCTGTCCATCTGCTACAGCAGAGGTGTAGGGAATTCCAACAAGACCTACATCTCTGCTTTATTGACCTGGTCAAGGCCTATGATACCATCAGTAGGCCTGGGCTCTGGGTTGTTCTTCGTGCTTTTGGAGTACCTGACCCTTTGCTCACGATCATTAAGGACCTTCATGATGGTGAGCGGGCCCGGGTAAAACTACGTGGCCGGGAGTCAGAGCCATTCCCTGTACACCTTGGGGTGCGACAGGGATGTCCTCTGGCTCCCACATTATTTAACATCTATTTTGACCACGTAGTTCGTGAAGCCTTCAATAGCTGTACCGGGGGAATCTCCATATGATACAGCTATAATGGGAGGCTAATCGATGCCCGGGTGCGGTCAAGGGATGGCTCCCTATTGCTCAACCACGTTATGTACGCTGATGATTTGGTAATAGCTGCTCAGTCAGAGGAGGAGTTGGAGACGCTGCTGCTGAGACTGGAGCGTGCCACTAAGAGGTGGGGCCTTACCATCAGCCCCACCAAAACTAAGCACCTGCCTGGGTATTTTGTACCATTGGACACTCCACCCCCACAACTCCCAATCGGTGATGGGGCAGTTGTGGAGAGAGTGGAGAGTTTCCCATACCTGGGCAGTGTGCTTATGACTGGCTCCAGTTTAACAGCAGAGGTCTCACTCCGAATCAGTCGAGCGGCAATATCTTTTCATCGGTTGCGTAACGCTGTGTGGAAGCTACCTGGTCTGTCGCTCCGCACTAAGCTTCAGGTCTTCTCGGCCACGGTCATTCCCTCCCTTCTCTACGCTTGCGAAACGTGGACCCCCCTAATGGAACATCTTCGCCGGTTAGAAACATTTAGGCTGGCCTGCCTACGATCCATCCTGGGTTTAACCAGACTGGATTGTGTGAGGAGCTCACAAATCCTTGAAAGATCTGGGCAGGGTCCCATCGGTGAGCTCCTCCGGCAGGCAAGGCTGCGATGGCTGGGTCATGTAGCCCGCATGCCCAGCCACCGCATGCCGAAACAGCTTTTGTTTGGCCGGATTGAGGGGGCTAAGCGGGCGCGGCACGGGCTAGCGAAGAGATGGAGTGATGTGGTACAGGAGGACGTGGAGCTGAGTGGACTTGCCGATGACTGGTACCAGCGGTGTCAAGATCGGCCTCTGTGGAGGAGGCTCGTGAAGGACGCTACTGGGCAGTTGGAGGTAGTCGCCCTCCAACAACAACGGAGGGCGGAGGAGCGACGCTCAGAACAACGAGCGGAGCGCCGGGTGGCTAAAGCACAGCAGGTTGGCACAGTAGGGGGCACAGGTGGTGCATCAGCCAGTCATCTCAGTCAGTCGACCCGTGGCACCTGGGTCTGCCCAGTGACCTCCTGCCAGCGGGCGTTCGACACTTCACGTGGCCTCACGGTGCACATAGCCTGGCACAAGCGTCGTGGTGACGTCACCGCCACTTAGTGGCGAATGGCGGTTGTTGTTGTTGTTGTATGTACGTGTGTGTGATGATGATGTGGGGAGCGATAGTGTAGCGGTTAGCGCGCTGCGCTATGAACCTGGCGACCCGGGTTCGATTCCCGCTCACGGTCAACACCAGTGACGATTATCTGAACCGGTCCCGGGCCTCCCCTAGGTCGACTCAGCCTCAAATAAGTACCTGGTGCGGTGTGTAAACATTGCCACTAGGGAGACAAAGGCGGTCGGGCGTGGTGCTGGCCACCCACCCCCTCGTGTACCGTTCCGGCCTTCATAGGTGCTCGCTAACAGCACTTGCCCCTACAGTCTGTTAAGGCCATATGGGGGATCTTCGACGTGTGTGTGTGTGTACGTGTACGTGTGTGTGTACGTGTGTGTGTGCGTGCGTGTGTGTGTACGTGTGCGTGTGTGTGTACGTGTGTACGTGCGTGTGTGTGTGTGTGTGTACGTGTGTGTGTACGTGTGTGTGTGTGTGTGTACGTGTGTGTACGTGTGTGTGTGTGTGTACGTGTGTGTGTGTGTGTACGTGTGTGTGTGTGTGTGTACGTGTGTGTGTGTGTACGTGTGTGTGTGTGTGTGTACGTGTGTGTGTGTGTGTGTACGTGTGTGTGTGTGTGTGTACGTGTGTGTGTGTGTGTGTACGTGTGTGTGTGTGTGTGTACGTGTGTGTGTGTGTGTGTGTACGTGTGTGTGTGTGTGTGTACGTGTGTGTGTGTGTGTGTACGTGTGTGTGTGTGTGTGTACGTGTGTGTGTGTGTGTGTACGTGTGTGTGTGTGTGTGTACGTGTGTGTGTGTGTGTACGTGTGTGTGTGTGTGTGTACGTGTGTGTGTGTGTGTACGTGTGTGTGTGTGTGTGTACGTGTGTGTGTGTGTACGTGTGTGTGTGTGTACGTGTGTACGTGTGTGTGTACGTGTGTGTGTGTGTGTACGTGTGTGTGTGTGTGTACGTGTGTGTGTGTGTGTACGTGTGTGTACGTGTGTGTGCGTGTGTGTACGTGTGTGTGCGTGTGTGTACGTGTGTGTGTGTACGTGTGTGTACGTGTGTGTACGTGTGTGTGTGTGTGTGTACGTGTGTGTACGTGTGTGTGTGTGTGTGTGTGTACGTGTGTGTGTGTGTGTACGTGTGTGTACGTGTGTGTACGTGTGTGTACGTGTGTGTACGTGTGTGTGTGTGTGTGTACGTGTGTGTGTGTGTGTACGTGTGTACGTGTGTGTGTACGTGTGTGTGTGTGTGTACGTGTGTGTGTGTGTGTACGTGTGTGTACGTGTGTGTGTACGTGTGTGTACGTGTGTGTGTGTGTGTGTACGTGTGTGTGTGTGTACGTGTGTGTGTGTGTACGTGTGTGTGTGTGTACGTGTGTGTGTGTGTGTGTACGTGTGTGTGTGTGTACGTGTGTGTGTACGTGTGTGTACGTGTGTGTGTGTGTGTGTACGTGTGTGTGTGTGTGTGTACGTGTGTGTGTGTGTGTACGTGTGTGTGTGTGTGTGTACGTGTGTGTACGTGTGTGTGTGTGTGTGTACGTGTGTGTGTGTGTGTACGTGTGTGTGTGTGTGTACGTGTGTGTGTGTGTGTGTACGTGTGTGTGTGTGTGTGTACGTGTGTGTGTGTGTGTACGTGTGTGTGTGTGTGTGTACGTGTGTGTGTGTGTACGTGTGTGTGTGTGTGTGTACGTGTGTGTGTGTGTGTACGTGTGTGTGTGTGTGTGTACGTGTGTGTGTGTGTGTGTACGTGTGTGTGTGTGTGTACGTGTGTGTGTGTGTGTACGTGTGTGTGTGTGTACGTGTGTGTGTGTGTACGTGTGTGTACGTGTGTGTGTGTGTGTGTACGTGTACGTGTGTGTACGTGTGTGTGTGTGTGTGTACGTGTGTGTGTGTGTGTGTACGTGTGTGTGTGTGTGTACGTGTGTGTGTGTGTACGTGTGTGTGTGTACGTGTGTGTGTGTACGTGTGTGTGTGTGTGTGTACGTGTGTGTGTGTGTGTGTACGTGTGTGTGTGTGTGTGTACGTGTGTGTGTGTGTACGTGTGTGTGTGTGTACGTGTGTGTGTGTGTACGTGTGTGTGTGTGTGTACGTGTGTGTGTGTGTGTGTACGTGTGTGTGTGTACGTGTGTGTGTGCGTGTACGTGTGTGTGTGTGTGCGTGTACGTGTGTGTGTGTGTACGTGTGTGTGTGTGTACGTGTGTGTGTGTGTACGTGTGTGTGTGTACGTGTGTGTGTGTACGTGTGTGTGTGCGTGTACGTGTGTGTGTGTGTGCGTGTACGTGTGTGTGTGTGTACGTGTGTGTGTGTGTACGTGTGTGTGTGTGTACGTGTGTGTGTACGTGTGTGCGTGTGTGTGTGTACGTGTGTGTGTGTACGTGTGTGTGTACGTGTGTGTGTGTACACGTGTGTGTGTGTACGTGTGTGTGTGTGTACGTGTGTGTGTGTACGTGTGTGTGTGTACGTGTGTGTGGGTGTACGTGTGTGTGTGTGTACGTGTGTGTGTGTGTACGTGTGTGTGTGTGTACGTGTGTGTGTGTACGTGTGTGTGTGTGTACGTGTGTGTGTGTGTGTGTACGTGTGTGTGTGTGTGTACGTGTGTGTGTGTACGTGTGTGTGTGTGTACGTGTGTGTGTGTGTACGTGTGTGTGTGTGTGTACGTGTGTGTGTGTGTGTACGTGTGTGTGTGTGTGTACGTGTGTGTGTGTGTACGTGTACGTGTGTGTGTGTGTGTACGTGTGTACGTGTGTGTGTGTACGTGTGTGTGTGTGTGTACGTGTGTGTGTACGTGTGTGTGTACGTGTGTACGCGTGTGTGTACGTGTGTGTGTGTGTACGTGTGTGTGTGTACGTGTGTGTGTGTGTGTACGTGTGTGTGTACGTGTGTGTGTGTGTACGTGTGTGTGTGTGTACGT